>NW_026970004.1:0-349878 GCF_028390025.1 Pseudophryne corroboree
GTTTATTTGCATAACAATGACAATAAATGTCTGTTTCTTTTCAAGCAGAACTTTCTTGACCATACTAATTGCTTGAAAGATCTGGGAGCACATGGAAAAGAGTACAAACCATGTTTATAGCAAGGGGAAGCCTGGTGAGAAATCTGCTTTCTTTCTTTCAAATTGGGTGCTCACTTTGAGCTGAATGAGGACTGCTGGCATGGCACTCAGGCGACAGGTGGAATCTTGGTCATGCTCTGGTTTCTCTTCAGAACGAACAAATCTTTCGCCTTTTACTAAAGATTTCCGTGGAGAGGAGCAAAACTGAGTTTTATCTCAATTTTTGCATGCCCCATATCATACCTCCCAACTGTCCCGATTTTCGCGGGACAGTCCCGTTTTTTGGGGACTGTCCCGCTGTCCCACCTGCGGGCCGCAGTGTCCCGCGGTGGGGAGGACAATTGGGAGGCTCTGTCTGTCGCTGCCCTGCTTAGCAGAGCAGCGGTGAATAGACGCTGTGCGCATGCGCACAGCGTCTATTCACTGAAGTCAGAGGGAGAGGTGGCATGCCAGCGGCTCACAGAGCGCTGGGCATGCCCGCTCAGTGCCGAAAACGGGGGCGTGACTCGCGATCGCGGGTCCTCCCGCGAAGCCACGCCCCATTTTACTTAGGCCACACCCTTTTTGGGAGCGCGCGCGACTTCGCCGCGCGTGTGTCCCTCTTTGCGAGCCGACAAAGTTGGGAGGTATGCCCATATTATTGGGGTTTCTTTTATCAGTTTAAAGACAGAACGAGTTTGCTTTCTTGTTAGCTTTAATGTAAGTTTATTTGCATAACAATGACAGTAAATGTTTGTTTCTTTTCAAACAGAACTTTCTTGACCATGCTACTTGCTTGAAAGATCTGGGAGCACATGGAAAACAGTACAAACCATGCAGTATCACAAGAGCCTTTATTTGATCTTTCATGAAGATAGAGCAGAATTGAGGACACGTCAACAATTTCTGCCGAAGGTGGTTCATCTTTCCACATGGTGCCTTTGGCCACTGACACCTTCGTTGAGTCAAAGTCTCTGGCTGTGGTCAGAACTTTGAAAATTTATGTCACCAGAACGGTTCAGATTAGGAAAACAGAGGCTCTGTTTGTCCTGTATGCTCCCAACAGGATTGGGTGTCCTGCTTCCATGTAGACCATTATGCGCTGGATCTGTGGTAAGATTCAGCATGCTCATTCCATGGCAGGATTGCCGTTACTGAATTAGGTGAAGACCCATTCTACTAGAAAGGTGGGTTCATCCTGGGCAGCTGGTCGGGGAGTCTCGGCATTGCAACTTTGCCGAGCAGCTATTTAGTAAACACTTTTGCTAAGTTTTACAAGTTTGATACCTTGGCCGATGATAACTTCAAGTTGGGTCATTCGGTGCTGCAGAGTCGTACGCACTCTTCCACCCGTTCAAGAGCTTTGGTATAACCCCATGGTTCTTAATGTGACCCCAGCATCCTCTAGGTCGTATGAGAAAATAGGATTTTAATACCTACCGGTAAATCCTTTTCTCTTAGTCTGTAGAGGATGCTGGGCACCCGTCCCAGTCCATACTGTGTCTGCAGTTATTACTTGTGGTTATACACATGTTGTGTTATGGTTCTGGTCAGCTTTTTGCTGCAATTGTTCATGCCGTTGGCTTGTGTTCTGTTGAATGCCACGTTCTGCGGCATGCTTAAGGTGTGAGCTGGTAAGATGCTCACCTTAGTTTAACAATAAATCCTTTCCTCGAAATGTCCGTCTCCATGGGCACAGTTCCTATAACTGGAGTCTGGAGGAGGGGCATAGAGGGAGGAGCCAGTTCACACCCTTTGATAGTCTTAAAGTGCCCATGTCTCTTGCGGATCCCGTCTATACCCCATGGTTCTTAATGTGACCCCAGCATCCTCTACGGACTAAGAGAAAAGGATGCCCTTGCGCACTATCCTGACTTCTCCTCCCGTCTGCTTACTTTGTGCCTTCCAACGCACAATGCAAACTACAGGTGGTGCTGCAGGGCCCACACCCTTTTACTTGCCTTACAGAACAGCTCTGGAGCTGTTACAGTGCCCAGCTGCTGCAAGAAATCAGCTTGAATGCTTCAGGGGATGGGGCATGGCCAACATGAGCCCCACACCAAAGGAGGGTGGGGGTGTTTAATGAGAACTAGGGGTCATCCAAGCACTGCAAAAGGCCGCCATGCCCTGCACGCCCCTTTTCTCTTTTCATATGCAGATGAGGGTTCCAGCCAACTTTGGCCCACTGCTTGAATAACATCACTGTATGCAAATCCGTCTGCTGCAGACCTTCCCCCAGGAAGGCTTGTACTAGATGTTGCATATGGTTTGATATTTGATGGTGCTTCAGTATTAGGCAGCCTTCCGCCCTCCCATGTTCATCTGAAAAGATGTGGTCTCCCTGCAGTTGTTGTCCCCAGACGAGAGTTCCCTTGTGCTTCCTCAGTTGAATCTCCTTAACTTGACGGGGGAGGGGCTGCCCGAGCAGCCACCCTCCCCAGCCCTATCCCAACTCATACTTATTTTGCATATGAGATCTCTTGATCATGAAGATTGTTATCACAGGGTGAGGTTCATCCATTATATTTTAAAATAGGAAGGTACAAATTACATATTTGAATTGCATTTATGTGCTGGATTCAAATGTCCCCCCCCCCCCCCTTCCTTTCTCAATTGTGCCCGTCAGCAGCTATTCTAAGGTTGCTGCCAATGGGTGTGACACATTAATTTCTTCTGTGGGGTACACTGGACTCCACAAGGATTCACATTGGGGTGTAGAGTAGGATCTTGATCTGAGGCACCAACCGGCTCAAAGCTTTTGACTGTTCCCAAGATGCTCAGTGCATTCTCCTCTATAACCCCGCTTCCATGAACAGGGAGCTCAGTTTGTAGTTGGTGCCTTCAGTAGCAGGCCACTTAACAGGGGCCTGCCTCAGGCAGCCTATTCTTAGCTATAAATTTTGACAAGAAAAGAAGAACTTGTTTTATGAGAATCTACAAGGGCTGCAGCAGGCTAGGTCTAATAGACATCTTTACTGCAGCTTCATCACTCCCAGCGGCGCTGTATACTCCCGTGCCCTGGTTGCTGGGTCACTGCAGCGGAGGGTCCGGTTTCATCCTAAGGTCAGTCACACACACACCACCCTTCCGGATCACGAGGCCGCTGATGAAGGGGAGCGTGGCCGTAGGGGGTGGACCGTGTGCGCACTGGCGTGGACACTGATTACTGGGCAGCCGCTCCACTAGCCACCAGGTACAGTTAAGGAGCACAGGTCTGGGGGTTTTTCTCCTATATTAACCCAATTTTGTACTGCCCGCAGCGCATTGTGATAGGTAATAGGGCCTGATTCAGGTTGGATTGCAATCACAATAAGCGATCCAACTGCAAAAATTGCTAAGAGCATACGCATGTGCCTGCATTTTCTGCGGCATCCCGCAGAGAATGCGATCGCCTCTGCCTGTCAATCGGGGCGGGGGGGGGATAGGTGGGTCAGCAACACTCCATTTCCAAGTCAGGGATGGAGCGGTGCGGGGGCAAGGCTTCAAAATGGGGTCTGCAACGGAGGAGACACAGGGGGCGTGGTCACAGCGGCTGTATGACATCACATTCAGCCGCTGTGATCACAAAAATGGTGGCGGCTTCCTGCGCGCACATACAGTCTGCACCAGCAGGAGGCTACACCATTTTTTATGATCACGCTGAACTGCAGTGCGACTGCAATTACAGCATGGTCAAGAAGGGAGGCGTCATGCTGGGTGGCCATGCCCTTTCACTGTGCAGGAGCCAGCACTGCTCACACACTAGTCCCCGGGTGCAGCCCCCAACCCCCGGGACACCCGGAGCAACAAAATGTAGATTCAGGCCACCAGGCCACGCCCCTACCTATGAAACCATGCCTCCTTTTTACCATTGCGCTGCTTATCTGCGCGCACTGCATTACAATCTCCCTCGCCACCTCTCTGGGTGTCACCAGTGATAGTGACACCTCTGCCATGCTTGTAGCAGCTGGTCCTAAGATCTACGCCTCAAGCCCTGAGTGTTTGCCCTTGTGACTTGTTGATCATCATAGCGAAGCAGATGCTTACAGAAAACTGCAGGGGCTTAGATTGAAAATAAAAAAATTGATGGGTATAAGGTAGAGAGGAGCGGGTTCGGTTCTCCGAGAACCGAATTCCCCACGAACTCCACGTTGTTTACACTGGTCCGAGGCAGGCTCGGTTGTTCCCGCCTGACTCGGAAAACCTGAACAAGGGAAAATGTCATCATCCCGCTGTCGGATTCTCGCGAGATTCGGATTCCATATAAAGAGCTGCTTGTTGCCGCCATTTTTACTCGTGCTTTGAAGAGAGAGCGGAACGGACGTGGCTATGTTCTCTCAGTGGAAATCTCAATATCAGTGCTCAGTATCAGTGGTTACTTATTGCTGCTCAGTAATACTAGTAGTGTGTCTCTCCTGCTCAGTGTCAGTTCTCAGTAGTATCCTCATCAGTGCTCAGTATCACTGCTCATTGTCTTGTGCTGCATTGTGGTGCTCAGCATACTACAGTACATTACTAATAGTCCAGTGCTGCATCTTGCTGCTCAGTGTCAGTTCTAGTATCCTCATCAGTGCTCACTATCACTGTTCATTGCATTTTGGTTTTCTGTATACTACAGTAACATAGTAATATAGTAACATATAGTAACATAGTTTTTGAGGTTGAATAGAGGCAAATTGCCCATCGTGTTCAACCTGTTTTAAGTTGTGATGATTCTACATACTTGCTGAATAATGTTTTATGACTAGTTAGCTACTATAACTCATGTTACCCCCGGATTAACCATGTTGATATTTTAAGTATTATAACCTTAGATAGCTTTTTCATTCAGAAATGTATCCATTCCTTTTTTAAATCCAATTACAGAGTCCGCCATTACCACCTTCCCTGGCAGGGAATTCCACATCCTGATTGCCCTAACAGTGAAGATCATAGTATCTCACCTGGCAGGTAAGTAGGAGTTGGGCTAGAGCTGTGGAGGATTGCTGCTCGGGCACCCCCTGTCAAGTGAAGGAGATCCAACTGAGGCAGCACAAGGGAACTCTCGAAAGAAGAACAAGGCTAGAGGAAGATCTGAGACAAAGAAATCTGACTTTTACCAGAGCTGACCAGAGGAAAGCACAAACACAGTCCCCCACTACCACAAATAATGCAGTCGAGTTTCCCACATTTGGGGAAATCACAGGGGTCAGCATACCCAGAATGCAATGAATGAACCTCACCCTGGGAGAACAATCTTCATGACCATGGTATCTCCTATGCAAAATAAGTATGATTTGGGATAGGGCTGGGGAGGGCCGCTGCTCAGGCACATCTCTGTCAAGTAAAGGAGATTCAACTGAGGCAGCACAAGGGAACTCTCATCTGGGGACAACAACTGCAGGGAGAACACATATTTTCAGATGAAAATCTTGGTCATGCTCTGGTTTCTCTTCAGAACGAACAAATCTTTCGCCTTTTACTAAAGATTTCCGTGGAGAGGAGCAAAACTGAGTTTTACCTCAATTTTTGCATGCCCCATCTTTTTGGATTTTCTTTTATCGGTTTAAAGATAGAATGAGTGTGCTTTAATGAAAGCTCATTTGCATAGAAATTACAGTAAATGTTTGTTTCTTTTCAAACAGAACTTTCTTGACCATGCTACTTGCTTGAAAGATCTGGGAGCACATGGAATACAGTACAAACCATGCTTATAGCAAGGAGAAGCCAGGTGAGAAATCTGCTTTCTTTCAAATTGGGCGCTCACTTTGATCTGAATGAGGACTGCTGGCATGGCACTCAGGCGACAGGTGGAATCTTGGTCATGCTCTGGTTTCTCTTCAGAATGAACAAATCTTTCGCCTTTTATTAAAGATTTCCGTGGAGAGGAGCAAAACTGAGTTTTATCTCAATTTTTGCATGCCCCATATTATTGGGGTTTCTTTTATCAGTTTAAAGACAGAACGAGTGTGCTTTCTTGTTGGCTTTAATGTAAGTTTATTTGTATAACAATGATAGTAAATGTCTGTTTCTTTTCAAACAGAACTTTCTTGACCATGCTACTTGCTTGAAAGATCTGGGAGCACATGGAAAAGAGTACAAACCATGCTTATAGCAAGGGGAAGCCTGGTGAGAAATCTGCTTTCTTTCTTTCAAATTGGGTGCTCACTTTGAGCTGAATGAGGACTGCTGGCATGGCACTCAGGCGACAGGTGGAATCTTGGTCATGCTCTGGTTTCTCTTCAGAACGAACAAATCTTTCGCCTTTTACTAAAGATTTCCGTGGAGAGGAGCAAAACTGAGTTTTATCTCAAATTTTGCATGCCCCATCTTATTGGGGTTTTATTTTATCTGTTTAAAGATAGAACGAGTGTGCTTTAATGTAAGCTCATTTGCATAGAAATGACAGTAAATGTTTGTTTCTTTTCAAACAGAACTTTCTTGACTATACTAATTGCTTGAAAGATCTGGGAACACATGGAAAAGAGTACAAACCATGTTTATAGCTAGGGGAAGCCTGGTGAGAAATCTGCTTTCTTTCTTTCAAATTGGGTGCTCACTTTGAGCTCAATGAGAACTGCTGGCATGGCACTCAGGCGACAGGTGGAATCTTGGTCATGCTCTGGTTTCTCTTCAGAACTAACAAATATTTCGCCTTTTATTAAAGATTTCCGTGGAGAGGAGCAAAACTGAGTTTTATCTCAATTTTTGCATGCCCCATATTATTGGGGTTTCTTTTATCAGTTTAAAGACAGAACGAGTGTGCTTTCTTGTTAGCTTTAATGTAAGTTGCCATAGATGCAGTGAAACACATGTGTAGGGCACGGCGTGTCCGCGTGTATTTGACTCATGTGAAATGTTATAAAACAAAAATATATGATTATGATGTTAGCTGTTAGTCTCCACTAATAGGGAATAGAAGCTGAGCTATAAGAAAGGAATACACTAGATATGATGTCACTTAGCAATTACAATGTCTAAAGTGCATACAGATAGCTACTAATAACTCTTGATAAGAAAGTATATCAGTGTGGGTATATTTATATGATGGGATATTGGGACTAGTGAATATATATCACTCCTGCTGTCCAGATTGGCAATAACCAGACAATTATGATAAGAGTAGAGATGTCACATGGGCTGCTATAGATATTAATTTAATGCTGTATGTGTCATTTGTTACAAATGGATACATTTTCTATGAGTCAGCCTAGCAGCTGCATGTTCTAACAGAACACTATCCTCACACAGAATCTGCTAACCTTGAGATAACTAAATGACAGTGTGTAACAGTCTCTTTACTATAAGACTGTTACAAAGTAATATATATATTTGAAGTCAGTCTAGCAGCTGTGTGTTCCAGCAGTTTATAAGACAAAGAAAATCTCCTATTGTGGAATCTAGACACATGGGACTGCTGGCCTGTGTCATACTATTTCTATGTAATACCAGTAACATGTATATAACTGTTACATAATTGTTACAAATGGATAAATCTTTGAGTCAGCCTAGCAGCTGCATGTCCTAACAGGACACCATAAATCCTTTACAGTGTAACAAATTGATTGGTAACACTTAAAGGCTGGAGAGCAGTTATATGCCTTACTAGCATACTCAATATACCACATTATTACACCAGTTACCACGATTATTGACAGCGCATTTGATATATTATATTACCCTCACACTGAGTCTGTTTACCTTTAGATAACTAAGTGACCGAATATGTAACAGTTTCTCTATCATAAGACTGTTACAAAGTGAGATAGATATATTTGGAAGTCAGTCAAACAGCTGTGTGTTTCAGCGGTTTATAAGAAAATTCCTCATTGTGGAATCTGGACCACTAAGGGTTATTATATATATAGCACATGGAATTGCCACATCTCCCTATATGATAATTTCATTACACTGTAACATAATAAGAATTAACTCTTTAACAGTGTAAATAGAGAGTAATGAATCTCTGACACATGGAATATATTATTTCTTAGATGAATTGGATAAACCATTATGACAGACACTTTGCTTCTTAATAAGAATTGAGGTGGCTATACCTCTAAGGAAAGCATTATTGCCTACGCCTAGATCAGATTAAATAAGATCTGGCTGAATATATGAAGGAAGGTTGCTATTTATATGAGAATTGGAATTGCTATATTCCTTAAGGCAACCCCACCGATTGATATATGTTGTCAATTAAGTATATCTGAACGGCTATATCTGGACCAGATTTAATAAGATCTGGCTGATTATATGAAGGAGGGCTGCTATTTATATTGGAATTGCCATATTCCTTAAGGCAACCGCACCTGTTGGTATATCTCGCCAATTAACTATATCTAAACAGCTAAATTAAAGCTATTCATCATTTTTTTAGTTTGGATATTAATAAATATGATCTTTCCATGATCCATAGAGATTTCCCTATCAAGTGATTCCTTATCCGATATAGAAAGCTATCCCCCTGTGGTATTGAATTTAGGAATATAGTCTTAGGGGACACAGAGAAATAAGTGATCCCCATCTACCTAAGCACCCCACAAATTGGAGGTTAGCTTACCGGTTATACTCAATCACCCCCACAAATTCGCCAATGGGGATGGCTTCCCGGGAGGTAACCCCTATTGAGTGAAGGGAGTATATAGGATACGACCCAGTGGTACCTGACGACATAGATACTAACAGCTATTTAATAACATTACGCTAGAAAGTGATTATTAGCAACATATATATCTATATAAACAACCCCGCCAGGGTTGTGCCTTCAAAAATAATCACACACGGACACGCTTTTTAAACCTTTTTTTCACATCTCTTTATTCTTCTTATGCACATGTATGTTAGTTCTGTGATTTTAACATTTATGTTTCACTGCAGTTTGGGATAATAATATTAATATTTATCCAATTTTAATACATACTTAATAAAGGTTATATTTTATGATTCATTCATTCTGTCCAGTGCGTCAACAGTGCAGATTTCTTCTTGTTTTTTCTCCCAAATTCTATAACAATGACAGTAAATGTTGTTTCTTTTCAAACAGAACTTTCTTGACCATGCTACTTGCTTGAAAGATCTGGGAGCACATGGAAAACAGTACAAACCATGCAGTATCACAAGAGCCTTTATTTGATCTTTCATGAAGATAGAGCAGAATTGAGGACACGTCAACAATTTCTGCCGAAGGTGGTTCATCTTGGTGCCTTTGGCCACTGACACCTTCGTTGAGTCAAAGTCTCTGGCTGTGGTCAGAACTTTGAAAATTTATGTCACCAGAACGGTTCAGATTAGGAAAACAGAGGCTCTGTTTGTCCTGTATGCTCCCAACAGGATTGGGTGTCCTGCTTCCATGTAGACCATTATGCGCTGGATCTGTGGTAAGATTCAGCATGCTCATTCCATGGCAGGATTGCCATTACTGAATTAGGTGAAGACCCATTCTACTAGAAAGGTGGGTTCATCCTGGGCAGCTGGTCGGGGAGTCTCGGCATTGCAACTTTGCCGAGCAGCTATTTAGTAAACACTTTTGCTAAGTTTTACAAGTTTGATACCTTGGCTGATGATAACCTCAAGTTGGGTCATTCGGTGCTGCAGAGTCGTACGCACTCTCCCACCCGTTCAAGAGCTTTGGTATAACCCCATGGTTCTTAATGTGACCCCAGCATCCTCTAGGTCGTATGAGAAAATAGGATTTTAATACCTACTGGTAAATCCTTTTCTCTTAGTCCGTAGAGGATGCTGGGCACCCGTCCCAGTCCATACTGTGTCTGCAGTTATTACTTGTGGTTATACACATGTTATGTTATGGTTCTGGTCAGCTTTTTGCTGCAATTGTTCATGCCGTTGGCTTGTGTTCTGTTGAATGCCACGTTCTGCGGCATGCTTAAGGTGTGAGCTGGTAAGATGCTCACCTTAGTTTAACAATAAATCCTTTCCTCGAAATGTCCGTCTCCCTGGGCACAGTTCCTATAACTGGAGTCTGGAGGAGGGGCATAGAGGGAGGAGCCAGTTCACACCCTTTGAAAGTCTTAAAGTGCCCATGTCTCTTGCGGATCCCGTCTATACCCCATGGTTCTTAATGTGACCCCAGCATCCTCTACGGACTAAGAGAAAAGGATGCCCTTGCGCACTATCCTGACTTCTCCTCCCGTCTGCTTACTTTGTGCCTTCCAACGCACAATGCGAACTACAGGTGGTGCTGCAGGGCCCACACCCTTTTACTTGCCTTACAGAACAGCTCTGGAGCTGTTACAGTGCCCAGCTGCTGCAAGAAATCAGCTTGAATGCTTCAGGGGATGGGGCATGGCCAACATGAGCCCCACACCAAAGGAGGGTGGGGGTGTTTAATGCGAACTAGGGGTCATCCAAGCACCGCAAAAGGCCGCCATGCCCTGCATGCCCCTTTTCTCTTTTCATATGCAGATGAGGGTTCCAGCCAACTTTGGCCCACATCTTGGATGACATCACCGTATGCAAATCCGTCTTCTGCAGACCTTCCCCCAGGAATGCTTGTACTAGTTGTTGCATATGGTTTGATATTTGATGGTGCTTCAATATTAGGCAGCCTTCCACCCTCCCATGTTCATCTGAACAGATGTGGTCTCCCTGCAGTTGGTGTCCCCAGACGAGAGTTCCCTTGTGCGTCCTCAGTTGAATCTCCTTAACTTGACGGGGGAGGGGCTGCCCGAGCAGCCACCCTCCCCAGCCCTATCCCAACTCATACTTATTTTGCATATGAGATATCTTGATCATGAAGATTGTTCTCACAGGGTGAGGTTCATCCATTATATTTTAAAATAGGAAGGTACAAATTACATATTTGAATTGCATCTATGTGCTGGATTCAATTGTGCCCGTCAGCAGCTATTCTAAGGTTGCTGCCAATGGGTGTGACACATTAATTTCTTCTGTGGGGTACACTGGACTCCACAAGGATTCACATTGGGGTGTAGAGTAGGATCTTGATCTGAGGCACCAACCGGCTCAAAGCTTTTGACTGTTCCCAAGATGCTCAGCGCATCCTCCTCTATAACCCCGCTTCCATGAACAGAGAGCTCAGTTTGTAGTTGGTGCCTTCAGTAGCAGGCCACTTAACAGGGGCCTGCCTCAGGCAGCCTATTCTTAGCTATTAATTTTGACAAGAAAAGAAGAACTTGTTTTATGAGAATCTACAAGGGCTGCAGCAGGCTAGGTCTAATAGACATCTTTACTGCAGCTTCATCACTCCCAGCGGCGCTGTATACTCCCGTGCCCTGGTTGCTGGGTCACTGCAGCGGAGGCTCCAGTTTCTTCCTAAGGTCAGTCACACACACACCGCCCTTCCGGATCACGAGGCCGCTGATGAAGGGGAGCGTGGCCGTAGGGGGTGGACCGTGTGCGCACTGGCGTGGACACTGATTACTGGGCAGCCGCTCCACTAGCCACCAGGTACAGTTAAGGAGCACAGGTCTGGGAGTTTTACTCCTATATTAACCCAATTTTGTACTGCCCGCAGCGCATTGTGATAGGTAATAGGGCCTGATTCAGGTTGGAATGCAATCACAATAAGCGATCCAACTGCAAAATTTGCTAACAGCATACGCATGTGCCTGCATTTTCTGCGGCACCCCGCAGAGAATGCGATCGCCTCTGCCTGTCAATCGGGGCGGGGGGGGGAGAGGGGGGTCAGCAACACTCCATTTCCAAGTCAGGGATGGAGCGGTGCGGGGGCAAGGCTTCAAAATGGGGTCTGCAACGGAGGAGACACAGGGGGCGTGGTCACAGCGGCTGTATGACATCACATTCAGCCGCTGTGATCACAAAAATGGTGGCGGCTTCCTGCGCGCACATACAGTCTGCACCAGCAGGAGGCTACACCATTTTTTATGATCACGCTGAACTGCAGTGCGACTGCAATTACAGCATGGTCAAGAATGGAGGCGTCATGCTGGGTGGCCATGCCCTGTCACTGTGCAGGAGCCAGCACCGCACACACACTAGTCCCCGGGTGCAGCCCCCAACCCCCGGGACACCCGGAGCAACAAAATGTAGATTCAGGCCACCAGGCCACGCCCCTACCTATGAAACCATGCCTCCTTTTTACCATTGCACTGCTTATCTGCGCGCACTGCATTACAATCTCCCTCGCCACCTCTCTGGGTGTCACCAGTGATAGTGACACCTCTGCCATGCTTGTAGCAGCTGGTCCTAAGATCTACGCCTCAAGCCCTGAGTGTTTGCCCTTGTGACTTGTTGATCATCATAGCGAAGCAGATGCTTACAGAAAACTGCAGGGGCTTAGATTGAAAATAAAAAAATTGATGGGTATAAGGTAGAGAGGAGCGGGTTCGGTTCTCCGAGAACCGAATTCCCGACGAACTCCACGTGGTTTACACTGGTCCGAGGCAGGCTCGGTTGTTCCCGCCTGACTCGGAAAACCTGAACAAGGGAAAATGTCATCATCCCGCTGTCGGATTCTCGCGAGATTCGGATTCCATATAAAGAGCTGCGCGTTGCCGCCATTTTTACTCGTGCATTGAAGAGAGAGCGGAGAGGACGTGGCTATGTTCTCTCAGTGGAAATCTCAATATCAGTGCTCAGTATCAGTGGTTACTTATTGCTGCTCAGTAATACTAGTAGTGTGTCTCTCCTGCTCAGTGTCAGTTCTCAGTAGTATCCTCATCAGTGCTCAGTATCACTGCTCATTGTCTTGTGCTGCATTGTGGTGCTCAGCATACTACAGTACATTACTAATAGTCCAGTGCTGCATCTTGCTGCTCAGTGTCAGTTCTAGTATCCTCATCAGTGCTCACTATCACTGCTCATTACATTGTGGTGTTCTGTATACTACAGTAACATAGTAATATAGTAACATATAGTAACATAGTTTTTGAGGTTGAATAGAGGCAAATTGCCCATCGTGTTCAACCTGTTTTAAGTTGTGATGATTCTACATACTTGCTGAATAATGTTTTATGACTAGTTAGCTACTATAACTCATGTTACCCCCGGATTAACCATGTTGATATTTTAAGTATTATAACCTTGGATAGCTTTTTCATTCAGAAATGTATCCATTCCTTTTTTAAATCCAATTACAGAGTCCGCCATTACCACCTTCCCTGGCAGGGAATTCCACATCCTGATTGCCCTAACAGTGAAGATCATAGTATCTCACCTGGCAGGTAAGTAGGAGTTGGGCTAGAGCTGTGGAGGATTGCTGCTCGGGCACCCCCTGTCAAGTGAAGGAGATCCAACTGAGGCAGCACAAGGGAACTCTCGAAAGAAGAACAAGGCTAGAGGAAGATCTGAGACAAAGAAATCTGACTTTTACCAGAGCTGACCAGAGGAAAGCACAAACGCAGTCCCCCACTACTACAAATAATGCAGTCGAGTTTCCCACATTTGGGGAAATCACAGGGGTCAGCATACCCAGAGTGCAATGAATGAACCTCACCCTGGGAGAACAATCTTCATGACCATGGTATCTCCTATGCAAAATAAGTATGATTTGGGATAGGGCTGGGGAGGGCCGCTGCTCAGGCACATCTCTGTCAAGTAAAGGAGATTCAACTGAGGCAACACAAGGGAACTCTCATCTGGGGACAACAACTGCAGGGAGAACACATATTTTCAGATGAACATGGGAGGGCAGAAGGCTGCCTAATACTGAAGCACCCCCAAACAACAAATCAAATGCAACTACTAGTGCAAGCATTCCTGGGGGAAGGCCTGCAGCAGATGGATTTGCATATGGTGATGTCATCCAAGCAGTGGGTCAAAGTTGGCTTCAACCCTCGTCTGCATATGAAAATAAAAAAGGGGTGTGCAGGGCATGGCGGCCTTTTGCGGCGCTTGGATGACCCCTAGTTCGCATTAAACACCTCCACCTTCCTTCGGTGTGGGGCTCATGTTGGCTATGCCCCAGCCCCTGAAGCATTCAAGCTGATTTCTTGCAGCAGCTGGGCACTGTAACAGCTCCAGAGCTGCTCTGTAAAGCAAGTAAAAGGGTGTGGGCCCTGCAGCACTACCTGTAGTTTGCATTGTGCGTTGGAAGGCACAAAGTAAGCAGACGGGAGAAGTCAGGATAGTGCACAAGGGCATAGAAGGGAGCGGCTCAAGAAAAGAGAAGTGGAAACAGACAGCAAACTAGGCTGGAGAGAGACCTGAGACAAAGAGATCTGAATTATACGAGAGCCGACCAGAGGAAACACAAATTATGTAATCAAGTGTCCCACATTTGGGGAAATCGTAGGAGCAGCACACCCAGAGTGCATTGGGTGAGCCTTGCCCTGGGAGAAGCACCTTCCTGATCATAGTATCTCACCTGGCAGGTAAGTAGGAGTTGGGCTAGAGCTGGGGAGGGTCGCTGTTCGGGCACCCCCCTGTCAAGTGAAGGAGATCCAACTGAGGCAGCACAAGGAAACTCTCGAAAAAAGAACAAGGCTAGAGGAAGATCTGAGACAAAGAAATCTGACTTTTACCAGAGCTGACCAGAGGAAAGCACAAACACAGTCCCCCACTACCACAAATAATGCAGTCGAGTTTCCCACATTTGGGGAAATCACAGGAGTCAGCATACCCAGAATGCAATGAATGAACTTCACCCTGGGAGAACAATCTTCATGACAATTGTATCTCCTATGCAAAATAAGTATGATTTGGGATAGGGCTGGGGAGGGCCGCTGCTCAGGCACATCTCTGTCAAGTAAAGGAGATTCAACTGAGGCAGCACAAGGGAACTCTCATCTGGGGACAACAACTGCAGGGAGAACACATATTTTCAGATGAACATGGGAGAGCAGAAGGCTGCCTAATACTGAAGCACCCCCAAACAACAAACCAAATGCAACAACTAGTACAAGCATTCCTGGGAAAAGGTCTGCAGAAGACGGATTTGCATACGGTGATGTCATCCAAGCAGTGGGCCAAAGTTGGCTGGAACCCTCATCTGCATATGAAAAGAGAAAAGGGGTATGCAGGGCATGGCGGCCTTTTGCGGCGCTTGGATGACCCTTAGTTAGCATTAAACACCTCCACCCTCCGTCGGTGTGGGGCTCATGTTGGCTATGCCCCAGCCCCTGAAGCATTCAAGCTGATTTCTTGCAGCAGCTGGGCACTGTAACAGCTCCAGAGCTGCTCTGTAAGGCAAGTAAAAGGGTGTTGGCCCTGCAGCACTACCTGTAGTTTGCATTGTGCGTTGGAAGGCACAAAGTAAGCAGACAGGTGAAGTCAGGAGAGTGCACAAGGGCATAGAAGGCAGCGGCTCAAGAAAAGAGAAGTGGAAACAGACAGCAAACTAGGCTGGAGAGAGACCTGAGACAAAGAGATCTGAATTATACGAGAGCCGACCAGGGGAAACACAAATTATGCAGTCAAGTTTCCCACATTTGGGGAAATCACAGGAGCAGCACACCCAGAGTGCAATGGGTGAGCCTTGCCCTGGGAGAAGCACCTTCATGATCATAGTATCTCACCTGGCAGGTATGTAGGAGTTGGGCTAGAGCTGGGGAGGGTCGCTGCTCGGGTACCCCCCTGTCAAGTGAAGGAGATCAAACTGAGGCAGCACAATGGAACTCTCGAAAGAAGAACAAGGCTAGAGGAAGATCTGAGACAAAGAAATCTGACTTTTACCAGAGCTGACCAGAGGAAAACACAAACACAGTCCCCCACTACCACAAATAATGCAGTTGAGTTTCCCACATTTGGGGAAATCACAGGGGTCAGCATACCCAGAATGCAATGAATGAACCTCACCCTGAGAGAACAATCTTTATGACCATGGTATCTCCTATGCAAAATAAGTATGATTTGGGATAGGGCTGGGGAGGGCCGCTGCTCAGGCACATCTCTGTAAAGTAAAGGAGATTCAACTGAGGCAGCACAAGGGAACTCTCATCTGGGGACAACAACTGCAGGGAGAACACATATTTTCAGATGAACATGGGAGAGCAGAAGGCTGCCTAATACTGAAGCACCCCCAAACAACAAACCAAATGCAACAACTAGTGCAAGCATTCCTGGGGGAAGGCCTGCAGCAGATAGATTTGCATATGGTGATGTCATCCAAGCAGTGGGTCAAAGTTGGCTTCAACCCTCGTCTGCATATGAAAAGAGAAAAGGGGCGTGCAGGGCATGGTGGCCTTTTGCGGCACTTGGCTGACCCCTAGTTTGCATTAAACACCTCCACCCTCCTTCGGTGTGGGGCTCATGTTGGCTATGCCCCAGCCCCTGAAGCATTCAAGCTGATTTCTTGCAGCAGCTGGGCACTGTAACAGCTCCAGAGCTGCTCTGTAAGGCAAGTAAAAGGGTGTGGGCCCTGCAGCACTACCTGTAGTTCGCATTGTGCGTTGGAAGGCACAAAGTAAGCAGAAAGGAGGAGAAGTCAGGATAGTGCGCAAGGGCATAGAAGGGAGCGGCTCAAGAAAAGAGAAGTGGAAACAGACAGCAAACTAGGCTGGAGAGAGACCTGAGACAAAGATATCTGAATTATACGAGACCTGACCAGGGGAAACACAAATTATGCAGTCAAGTTTCCCACATTTGGGGAAATCGCAGGAGCAGCACACCCAGAGTGCAATGGGTGAGCCTTGCCCTTGGAGAAGCACCTTCATGATCATAGTATCTCACCTGGCAGGTAAGTAGGAGTTGGGCTAGAGCTGGGGAGGGTCGCTGCTCGGGCACCCCCCTGTCAAGTGAAGGAGATCCAACTGAGGCAGCACAAAGGAACTCTCGAAAGAAGAACAAGGCTAGAGGAAGATCTGAGACAAAGAAATCTGACTTTAACCAGAGCTGACCAGAGGAAAGCACAAACACAGTCCACCACTACCACAAATAATGCAGTCGAGTTTCCCACATTTGGGGAAATCACAGGGTTCAGCATACCCAGAGTGCAATGAATGAACCGCACCCTGGGAGAACAATCTTCATAACAATGGTATCTCCTATGCAAAATAAGTATGATTTGGGATATGGCTGCGGAGGGCCGCTGCTCAGGCACATCTCTGTCAAGTAAAGGAGATTCAACTGAGGCAGCACAAGGGAACTCTCATCTGGGGACAACAACTGCAGGGAGAACACATATTTTCAGATGAACATGGGAGGGCAGAAGGCTGCCTAATACTGAAGCACCCCCAAACAACAAACCAAATGCAACAACTAGTGCAAGCATTCCTGGGGGAAGGCCTGCAGCAGATAGATTTGCATATGGTGATGTCATCCAAGCAGTGGGTCAAAGTTGGCTTCAACCCTCGTCTGCATATGAAAAGAGAAAAGGGGCGTGCAGGGCATGGTGGCCTTTTGCAGCACTTGGCTGACCCCTAGTTTGCATTAAACACCTCCACCCTCCTTCGGTGTGGGGCTCATGTTGGCTATGCCCCAGCCCCTGAAGCATTCAAGCTGATTTCTTGCAGCAGCTGGGCACTGTAACAGCTCGAGAGCTGCTCTGTAAGGCAAGTAAAAGGGTGTGGGCCCTGCAGCACTACCTGTAGTTCGCATTGTGCGTTGGAAGGCACAAAGTAAGCAGAAAGGAGGAGAAGTCAGGATAGTGCGCAAGGGCATAGAAGGGAGCGGCTCAAGAAAAGAGAAGTGGAAACAGACAGCAAACTAGGCAGGAGAGAGACCTGAGACAAAGAGATCTGAATTATACGAGACCTGACCAGGGGAAACACAAATTATGCAGTCAAGTTTCCCACATTTGGGGAAATCGCAGGGGCAGCACACCCAGAGTGCAATGGGTGAGCCTTGCCCTGGGAGAAGCACCTTCATGATCATAGTATCTCACCTGGCAGGTAAGTAGGAGTTGGGCTAGAGCTGGGGAGGGTCGCTGCTCGGGCACCCCCCTGTCAAGTGAAGGAGATCCAACTGAGGCAGCACAAGGAAACTCTCGAAAGAAGAACAAGGCTAGAGGAAGATCTGAAACAAAGAAATCTGACTTTTACCAGAGATCAGAGGAAAACACAAACACAGTCCCCCACTGCCAACAAATAAAGCAGTCACGTTTCCCACATTTGGGGAAATCACAGGGGTCAGCATACCCAGAATGCAATGAATGAACCTCACCCTGGGAGAGTAATCTTCATGACCATGGTATCTCCTATGCAAAATAAGTATGATTTGGGATAGGGCTGGGGAGGGCCGCTGCTCATGCACATCTCTGTCAAGTAAAGGAGATTCAACTGAGGCAGCACAAGGGAACTCTCATCTGGGGACAACAACTGCAGGGAGAACACATATTTTCAGATGAACATGGGAGGGCAGAAGGCTGCCTAATACTGAAGCACCCCCAAACAACAAACCAAATGCAACAACTAGTGCAAGCATTCCTGGGGGAAGTTCTGCAGAAGACGGATTTGCATACGGTGATGTCATCCAAGCAGTGGGTCAAAGTTGGCTTCAACCCTCATCTGCATATGAAAAGAGAAAAGGGGCGTGCAGGGCATGGCGGCCTTTTGCGGTGCTTGGATGACCCCTAGTTCGCATTAAACACCCCACCCTCCTTTGGTGTGGGGCTCATGTTGGCCATGCCCCATCCCCTGAAGCATTCAAGCTGATTTATTGCAGCAGCTGGGCACTGTAACAGCTCCAGAGCAGCTCTGAACGGCAAGTAAAAGGGTGTGGGCCCTGCAGCACTACCTGTAGTTTGCATTGTGCATTGGAAGGCACAAAGTAAGCAGACGGGAGAAGTCAGGATAGTGCGCAAGGGCATAGAAGGGAGCGGCTCAAGAAAAGAGAAGTTGAAACAGACAGCAAACTAGGCTGGAGAGAGACCTGAGACAAAGAGATCTGAATTATACGAGAGCCGACCAGGGGAAACACAAATTATGCAGTCAAGTTTCACACATTTGGGGAAATCGCAGGAGCAGCACACCCAGAGTGCAATGGGTGAGCCTTGCCCTGGGAGAAGCACCTACATGATCATAGTATCTCACCTGCCAGGTAAGTAGAAGTTGGGCTAGAGCTGGGGAGGGTCGCTGCTCGGGTACCCCCCTGTCAAGTGAAGGAGATCCAACTGAGGCAGCACAAGGGAACTCTCGAAAGAAGAACAAGGCTAAAGGAAGATCTGAGACAAAGAAATCTGACTTTTACCAGAGCTGACCAGAGGAAAGCACAAACACAGTCCCCCACTACCACAAATAAAGCAGTCGAGTTTCCCACATTTGGGGAAATCACAGGGGTCAGCATACCCAGAATGCAATGAATGAACCTCACCGTGGGAGAACAATCTTCATGACCATGGTATCTCCTATGCAAAATAAGTATGATTTGGGATAGGGCTGGGGAGGGCCGCTGCTCAGGCACATCTCTGTCAAGTAAAGGAGATTCAACTGAGGCAGCACAAGGGAACTCTCATCTGGGGACAACAACTGCAGGGAGAACACATATTTTCAGATGAACATGGGAGGGCAGAAGGCTGCCTAATACTGAAGCACCCCCAAACAACAAACCAAATGCATCAACTAGTGCAAGCATTCCTGGGGGAAGGCCTGCAGCAGATGGATTTGCATACGGTGATGTCATCCAAGCAGTGGGTCAAAGTTGGCTTCAACCCTCGTCTGCATATGAAAAGAGAAAAGGGGCGTGCAGGGCATGGCGGCCTTTTGCGGCGCTTGGATGACCCCTAGTTCGCATTAAACACCTCCACCCTCCTTCGGTGTGGGGCTCATGTTGGCTATGCCCCAGCCCCTGAAGCATTCAAGCTGATTTCTTGCAGCAGCTGGGCACTGTAACAGCTCCAGAGCTGCTCTGTACGGCAAGTAAAAGGGTGTGGGCCCTGCAGCACTACCTGTAGTTTGCATTGTGCATTGGAAGGCACAAAGTAAGCAGACAGGAGGAGAAGTCAGGATAGTGCACAAGGGTATAAAAGGGAGGGGCTCATGAAAAAAGAAGTGGAAACAGACAGCAAACTAGGCTGGAGAGAGACCTGAGACAAAGAGATCTGAATTATACGAGAGCCGACCAGGGGAAACACAAATTATGCAGTCAAGCTTCCCACATTTGGGGAAATCAGAGTGCAATGGGTGAGCCTTGCCCTGGGAGAAGCACCTTCATGATCATAGTATCTCACCTGGCAGGTAAGTAGGAGTTGGGCTAGACCTGGGGAGGGTCGCTGCTCGGGCACCCCCCTGTCAAGTGAAAGAGATCCAACTGAGGCAGCACAAGGAAACTCTCGAAAGAAGAACAAGGCTAGAGGAAGATATGAGACAAATAAATCTGACTTTTACCAGAGCTGACCAGAGGAAAGCACAAACACAGTCCCCCACTACCACAAATAATGCAGTCGAGTTTCCCACATTTGGGGAAATCACAGGGGTCAGCATACCCAGAATGCAATGAATGAACCTCACCCTGGGAGAACAATCTTCATGACCATGGTATCTCCTATGCAAAATAAGTATGATTTGGGATAGGGCTGGGGAGGGCCGCTGCTCAGGCACATCTCTGTCAAGTAAAGGAGATTCAACTGAGGCAGCACAAGGGAACTCTCATCTGGGGACAACAACTGCAGGGAGAACACATATTTTCAGATGAACATGGGAGGGCAGAAGGCTGCCTAATACTGAAGCACCCCCAAACAACAAACCAAATGCAACAACTAGTGCAAGCATTCCTGGGGGAAGGCCTGCAGCAGATGGATTTGCATACGGTGATGTCATCCAAGCAGTGGGTCAAAGTTGGCTTCAACCCTCGTCTGCATATGAAAAGAGAAAAGGGGCGTGCAGGGCATGGCGGCCTTTTGCGGTGCTTGGATGACCCCTAGTTCACATTAAACACCTCCACCCTCCTTCGGTGTGGGGCTCATGTTGGCTGTGCCCCAGCCCCTGAAGCATTCAAGCTGATTTCTTGCAGTAGCTGGGCACTGTAACAGCTCCAGAGCTGCTCTGTACGGCAAGTAAAAGGGTGTGGGCCCTACAGCACTACCTGTAGTTTGCATTGTGCATTGGAAGGCACAAAGTAAGCAGACAGGAGGAGAAGTCAGGATAGTGCACAAGGGTATAAAAGGGAGGGGCTCATGAAAAAAGAAGTGGAAACAGACAGCAAACTAGGCTGGAGAGAGACCTGAGACAAAGAGATCTGAATTATACGAGAGCCGACCAGGGGAAACACAAATTATGCAGTTAAGCTTCCCACATTTGGGGAAATCGCAGGGGCACCACACCCAGAGTGCAATGGGTGAGCCTTGCCCTGGGAGAAGATCCTTCATGATCATAGTATCTCACCTGGCAAGTAAGTAGGAGTTGGGCTAGAGCTGGGGAGGGTCGCTGCTCGGGCACCCCCCTGTCAAGTTAAAGAGATCCAACTGAGGCAGCACAAGGGAACTCTCGAAAGAAGAACAAGGCTAGAGGAAGATCTGAGACAAAGAAATCTGACTTTTACCAGAGCTGTCCAGAGGAAAGCACAAACACAGTCCCCCACTACCACAAATAATGCAGTCGAGTTTCCCACATTTGGGGAAATCACAGGGGTCAGCATACCCAGAATGCAATGAATGAACCTCACCCTGGGAGAACAATCTTCATGACCATGGTATCGCCTATGCAAAATAAGTATGATTTGGGATAGGGTTGGGGAGGGCCGCTGCTCAGGCACATCTCTGTCAAGTAAAGGAGATTCAACTGAGGCAGCACAAGGGAACTCTCATCTGGGGACAACAACTGCAGGGAGAACACATATTTTCAGATAAACATGGGAGGGCAGAAGGCTGCCTAATACTGAAGCACCCCCAAACAACAAACCAAATGCAACAACTAGTACAAGCATTCCTGGGGGAAGGCCTGCAGCAGATGGATTTGCATATAGTGATGTCATCCAAGCAGTGGGTCAAAGTTGGCTTCAACCCTCGTCTGCATATGAAAAGAGAAAAGGGGCGTGCAGGGCATGGCGGCCTTTTGCGGCGCTTGGATGACCCCTAGTTCGCATTAAACACCTCCACCCTCCTTCGGTGTGGGGCTCATGTTGGCTATGCCCCAGCCCCTGAAGCATTCAAGCTGATTTCTTGCAGCAGCTGGGCACTGTAACAGCTCCAGAGCTGCTCTGAACGGCAAGTAAAAGGGTGTGGGCCCTGCAGCACTACCTGTAGTTTGCATTATGCATTGGAAGGCACAAAGTAAGCAGACGGGAGAAGTCAGGATAGTGCGCAAGGGCATAGAAGGGAGCGGCTCAAGAAAAGAGAAGTTGAAACAGACAGCAAACTAGGCTGGAGAGAGACCTGAGACAAAGAGATCTGAATTATACGAGAGCCGACCAGGGGAAACACAAATTATGCAGTCAAGTTTCCCACATTTGGGGAAATCGCAGGAGCAGCACACCCAGAGTGCAATGGGTGAGCCTTGCCCTGGGAGAAGCACCTACATGATCATAGTATCTCACCTGCCAGGTAAGTAGAAGTTGGGCTAGAGCTGGGGAGGGTCGCTGCTCGGGTACCCCCCTGTCAAGTGAAGGAGATTCAACTGAGGCAGCACAAGGGAACTCTCGAAAGAAGAACAAGGCTAGAGGAAGATCTGA
Organism: Pseudophryne corroboree; assembly: GCF_028390025.1. Taxonomy (NCBI): domain Eukaryota; kingdom Metazoa; phylum Chordata; class Amphibia; order Anura; family Myobatrachidae; genus Pseudophryne; species Pseudophryne corroboree. Next base: position 22,522 of record NW_026970004.1, read on the forward strand.
GACAAATAAATCTGACTTTTACCAGAGCTGACCAGAGGAAAGCACAAACACAGTCCCCCACTACCACAAATAATGCAGTCGAGTTTCCCACATTTGGGGAAATCACAGGGGTCAGCATACCCAGAATGCAATGAATGAACCTCACCCTGGGAGAACAATCTTCATGACCATGGTATCTCCTATGCAAAATAAGTATGATTTGGGATAGGGCTGGGGAGGGCCGCTGCTCAGGCACATCTCTGTCAAGTAAAGGAGATTCAACTGAGGCAGCACAAGGGAACTCTCATCTGGGGACAACAACTGCAGGGAGAACACATATTTTCAGATGAACATGGGAGGGCAGAAGGCTGCCTAATAATGAAGCACCCCCAAACAACAAACCAAATGCAACAACTAGTGCAAGCATTCCTGGGGGAAGGCCTGCAGCAGATGGATTTGCATACGGTGATGTCATCCAAGCAGTGGGTCAAAGTTGGCTTCAACCCTCGTCTGCATATGAAAAGAGAAAAGGGGCGTGCAGGGCATAGCGGCCTTTTGCGGCGCTTGGATGACCCCTAGTTCGCATTAAACACCTCCACCCTCCTTCGGTGTGGGGCTCATGTTGGCTATGCCCCAGCCCCTGAAGCATTCAAGCTGATTTCTTGCAGCAGCTGGGCACTGTAACAGCTCCAGAGCTGCTCTGTACGGCAAGTAAAAGGGTGTGGGCCCTGCAGCACTACCTGTAGTTTGCATTGTGCATTGGAAGGCACAAAATAAGCAGACAAGAGGAGAAGTCAGGATAGTGCACAAGGGTATAAAAGGGAGGGGCTCATGAAAAAAGAAGTGGAAACAGACAGCAAACTAGGCTGGAGAGAGACCTGAGACAAAGAGATCTGAATTATACGAGAGCCGACCAGGGGAAACACAAATTATGCAGTCAAGCTTCCCACATTTGGGGAAATCTCAGGGGCACCACACCCAGAGTGCAATGGGTGAGCCTTGCCCTGGGAGAAGCACCTTCATGATCATAGTATCTCACCTGGCAGGTAAGTAGGAGTTGGGCTAGAGCTGGGGAGGGTCGCTACTCGGGCACCCCCCTGTCAAGTGAAAGAGATCCAACTTAGGCAGCACAAGGGAACTCTCGAAAGAAGAACAAGGCTAGAGGAAGATCTGAGACAAATAAATCTGACTTTTACCAGAGCTGACTAGAGGAAAGCACAAACACAGTCCCCCACTACCACAAATAATGCAGTCGAGTTTCCCACATTTGGGGAAATCACAGGGGTCAGCATACCCAGAATGCAATGAATGAACCTCACCCTGGGAGAACAATCTTCATGACCATGGTATCGCCTATGCAAAATAAGTATGATTTGGGATAGGGCTGGGGAGGGCCGCTGCTCAGGCACATCTCTGTCAAGTAAAGGAGATTCAGCTGAGGCAGCACAAGGGAACTCTCATCTGGGGACAACAACTGCAGGGAGAACACATATTTTCAGATAAAAATCTTGGTCATGCTCTGGTTTCTCTTCAGAACGAACAAATCTTTCGCCTCTTACTAAAGATTTCCGTGGAGAGGAGCAAAACCGAGTTTTATCTCAATTTTTGCATGCCCCATCTTTTTGGGGTTTCTTTTACCGGTTTAAAGATAGAATGAGTGTGCTTTAATGTAAGCTCATTTGCATAGAAATGACAGTAAATGTTTATTTATGTTCAAACAGAACTTTCTTGACCATGCTACTTGCTTTAAAGATCTGGGAGCACATGGAATACAGTACAAACCATGCTTATAGCAAGGAGAAGCCAGGTGAGAAATCTGCTTTCTTTCAAATTGGGCGCTCACTTTGATCTGAATGAGGACTGCTGGCACAGCACTCAGGCGACAGGTGGAATCTTGGTCATGCTCTGGTTTCTCTTCAGAATGAACAAATCTTTCGCCTTTTATTAAAGATTATCCGTGGAGAGGAGCAAAACTGAGTTTTATCTCAATTTTTGCATGCCCCATATTATTGGGGTTTCTTTTATCAGTTTAAAGACAGAACGAGTGTGCTTTCTTGTTAGCTTTAATGTAAGTTTATTTGCATAACAATGACAATAAATGTCTGTTTCTTTTCAAGCAGAACTTTCTTGACCATACTAATTGCTTGAAAGATCTGGGAGCACATGGAAAAGAGTACAAACCATGTTTATAGCAAGGGGAAGCCTGGTGAGAAATCTGCTTTCTTTCTTTCAAATTGGGTGCTCACTTTGAGCTGAATGAGGACTGCTGGCATGGCACTCAGGCGACAGGTGGAATCTTGGTCATGCTCTGGTTTCTCTTCAGAACGAACAAATCTTTCGCCTTTTACTAAAGATTTCCGTGGAGAGGAGCAAAACTGAGTTTTATCTCAATTTTTGCATGCCCCATATCATACCTCCCAACTGTCCCGATTTTCGCGGGACAGTCCCGTTTTTTGGGGACTGTCCCGCTGTCCCACCTGCGGGCCGCAGTGTCCCGCGGTGGGGAGGACAGTTGGGAGGCTCTGTCTGTCGCTGCCCTGCTTAGCAGAGCAGCGGTGAATAGTCGCTGTGCGCACAGCGTCTATTCACTGAAGTCAGAGGGAGAGGTGGCATGCCAGCGGCTCACAGAGCGCTGGGCATGCCCCCTCAGTGCCGAAAACGGGGGCGTGACTCGCGATCGCGGGTCCTCCCGCGAAGCCATGCCCCTTTTTACTTAGGCCACGCCCTTTTTGGGAGCGCGTGCGACTTCGCCGCGCGTGTGTCCCTCTTTGCGAGCCGACAAAGTTGGGAGGTATGCCCATATTATTGGGGTTTCTTTTATCAGTTTAAAGACAGAACGAGTGTGCTTTCTGGTTAGCTTTAATGTAAGTTTATTTGCATAACAATGACAGTAAATGTTTGTTTCTTTTCAAACAGAACTTTCTTGACCATGCTACTTGCTTGAAAGATCTGGGAGCACATGGAAAACAGTACAAACCATGCAGTATCACAAGAGCCTTTATTTGATCTTTCATGAAGATAGAGCAGAATTGAGGACACGTCAACAATTTCTGCCGAAGGTGGTTCATCTTTCCACATGGTGCCTTTGGCCACTGACACCTTCGTTGAGTCAAAGTCTCTGGCTGTGGTCAGAACTTTGAAAATTTATGTCACCAGAACGGTTCAGATTAGGAAAACAGAGGCTCTGTTTGTCCTGTATGCTCCCAACAGGATTGGGTGTCCTGCTTCCATGTAGACCATTATGCGCTGGATCTGTGGTAAGATTCAGCATGCTCATTCCATGGCAGGATTGCCGTTACTGAATTAGGTGAAGACCCATTCTACTAGAAAGGTGGGTTCATCCTGGGCAGCTGGTCGGGGAGTCTCGGCATTGCAACTTTGCCGAGCAGCTATTTAGTAAACACTTTTGCTAAGTTTTACAAGTTTGATACCTTGGCCGATGATAACTTCAAGTTGGGTCATTCGGTGCTGCAGAGTCGTACGCACTCTTCCACCCGTTCAAGAGCTTTGGTATAACCCCATGGTTCTTAATGTGACCCCAGCATCCTCTAGGTCGTATGAGAAAATAGGATTTTAATACCTACCGGTAAATCCTTTTCTCTTAGTCTGTAGAGGATGCTGGGCACCCGTCCCAGTCCATACTGTGTCTGCAGTTATTACTTGTGGTTATACACATGTTGTGTTATGGTTCTGGTCAGCTTTTTGCTGCAATTGTTCATGCCGTTGGCTTGTGTTCTGTTGAATGCCACGTTCTGCGGCATGCTTAAGGTGTGAGCTGGTAAGATGCTCACCTTAGTTTAACAATAAATCCTTTCCTCGAAATGTCCGTCTCCATGGGCACAGTTCCTATAACTGGAGTCTGGAGGAGGGGCATAGAGGGAGGAGCCAGTTCACACCCTTTGATAGTCTTAAAGTGCCCATGTCTCTTGCGGATCCCGTCTATACCCCATGGTTCTTAATGTGACCCCAGCATCCTCTACGGACTAAGAGAAAAGGATGCCCTTGCGCACTATCCTGACTTCTCCTCCCGTCTGCTTACTTTGTGCCTTCCAACGCACAATGCAAACTACAGGTGGTGCTGCAGGGCCCACACCCTTTTACTTGCCTTACAGAACAGCTCTGGAGCTGTTACAGTGCCCAGCTGCTGCAAGAAATCAGCTTGAATGCTTCAGGGGATGGGGCATGGCCAACATGAGCCCCACACCAAAGGAGGGTGGGGGTGTTTAATGAGAACTAGGGGTCATCCAAGCACTGCAAAAGGCCGCCATGCCCTGCACGCCCCTTTTCTCTTTTCATATGCAGATGAGGGTTCCAGCCAACTTTGGCCCACTGCTTGAATAACATCACTGTATGCAAATCCGTCTGCTGCAGACCTTCCCCCAGGAAGGCTTGTACTAGATGTTGCATATGGTTTGATATTTGATGGTGCTTCAGTATTAGGCAGCCTTCCGCCCTCCCATGTTCATCTGAAAAGATGTGGTCTCCCTGCAGTTGTTGTCCCCAGACGAGAGTTCCCTTGTGCTTCCTCAGTTGAATCTCCTTAACTTGACGGGGGAGGGGCTGCCCGAGCAGCCACCCTCCCCAGCCCTATCCCAACTCATACTTATTTTGCATATGAGATCTCTTGATCATGAAGATTGTTATCACAGGGTGAGGTTCATCCATTATATTTTAAAATAGGAAGGTACAAATTACATATTTGAATTGCATTTATGTGCTGGATTCAAATGTCCCCCCCCCCCTTCCTTTCTCAATTGTGCCCGTCAGCAGCTATTCTAAGGTTGCTGCCAATGGGTGTGACACATTAATTTCTTCTGTGGGGTACACTGGACTCCACAAGGATTCACATTGGGGTGTAGAGTAGGATCTTGATCTGAGGCACCAACCGGCTCAAAGCTTTTGACTGTTCCCAAGATGCTCAGTGCATTCTCCTCTATAACCCCGCTTCCATGAACAGGGAGCTCAGTTTGTAGTTGGTGCCTTCAGTAGCAGGCCACTTAACAGGGGCCTGCCTCAGGCAGCCTATTCTTAGCTATAAATTTTGACAAGAAAAGAAGAACTTGTTTTATGAGAATCTACAAGGGCTGCAGCAGGCTAGGTCTAATAGACATCTTTACTGCAGCTTCATCACTCCCAGCGGCGCTGTATACTCCCGTGCCCTGGTTGCTGGGTCACTGCAGCGGAGGGTCCGGTTTCATCCTAAGGTCAGTCACACACACACCACCCTTCCGGATCACGAGGCCGCTGATGAAGGGGAGCGTGGCCGTAGGGGGTGGACCGTGTGCGCACTGGCGTGGACACTGATAACTGGGCAGCCGCTCCACTAGCCACCAGGTACAGTTAAGGAGCACAGGTCTGGGGGTTTTTCTCCTATATTAACCCAATTTTGTACTGCCCGCAGCGCATTGTGATAGGTAATAGGGCCTGATTCAGGTTGGATTGCAATCACAATAAGCGATCCAACTGCAAAAATTGCTAAGAGCATACGCATGTGCCTGCATTTTCTGCGGCACCCCGCAGAGAATGCGATCGCCTCTGCCTGTCAATCGGGGCGGGGGGGGGATAGGTGGGTCAGCAACACTCCATTTCCAAGTCAGGGATGGAGCGGTGCGGGGGCAAGGCTTCAAAATGGGGTCTGCAACGGAGGAGACACAGGGGGCGTGGTCACAGCGGCTGTATGACATCACATTCAGCCGCTGTGATCACAAAAATGGTGGCGGCTTCCTGCGCGCACATACAGTCTGCACCAGCAGGAGGCTACACCATTTTTTATGATCACGCTGAACTGCAGTGCGACTGCAATTACAGCATGGTCAAGAAGGGAGGCGTCATGCTGGGTGGCCATGCCCTTTCACTGTGCAGGAGCCAGCACTGCTCACACACTAGTCCCCGGGTGCAGCCCCCAACCCCCGGGACACCCGGAGCAACAAAATGTAGATACAGGCCACCAGGCCACGCCCCTACCTATGAAACCATGCCTCCTTTTTACCATTGCGCTGCTTATCTGCGCGCACTGCATTACAATCTCCCTCGCCACCTCTCTGGGTGTCACCAGTGATAGTGACACCTCTGCCATGCTTGTAGCAGCTGGTCCTAAGATCTACGCCTCAAGCCCTGAGTGTTTGCCCTTGTGACTTGTTGATCATCATAGCGAAGCAGATGCTTACAGAAAACTGCAGGGGCTTAGATTGAAAATAAAAAAATTGATGGGTATAAGGTAGAGAGGAGCGGGTTCGGTTCTCCGAGAACCGAATTCCCCACGAACTCCACGTTGTTTACACTGGTCCGAGGCAGGCTCGGTTGTTCCCGCCTGACTCGGAAAACCTGAACAAGGGAAAATGTCATCATCCCGCTGTCGGATTCTCGCGAGATTCGGATTCCATATAAAGAGCTGCTTGTTGCCGCCATTTTTACTCGTGCTTTGAAGAGAGAGCGGAACGGACGTGGCTATGTTCTCTCAGTGGAAATCTCAATATCAGTGCTCAGTATCAGTGGTTACTTATTGCTGCTCAGTAATACTAGTAGTGTGTCTCTCCTGCTCAGTGTCAGTTCTCAGTAGTATCCTCATCAGTGCTCAGTGCTGCATTGTGGTGCTCAGCATACTACAGTACATTACTAATAGTCCAGTGCTGCATCTTGCTGCTCAGTGTCAGTTCTAGTATCCTCATCAGTGCTCACTATCACTGTTCATTGCATTTTGGTTTTCTGTATACTACAGTAACATAGTAATATAGTAACATATAGTAACATAGTTTTTGAGGTTGAATAGAGGCAAATTGCCCATCGTGTTCAACCTGTTTTAAGTTGTGATGATTCTACATACTTGCTGAATGTTTTATGACTAGTTAGCTACTATAACTCATGTTACCCCCGGATTAACCATGTTGATATTTTAAGTATTATAACCTTAGATAGCTTTTTCATTCAGAAATGTATCCATTCCTTTTTTAAATCCAATTACAGAGTCCGCCATTACCACCTTCCCTGGCAGGGAATTCCACATCCTGATTGCCCTAACAGTGAAGATCATAGTATCTCACCTGGCAGGTAAGTAGGAGTTGGGCTAGAGCTGTGGAGGATTGCTGCTCGGGCACCCCCTGTCAAGTGAAGGAGATCCAACTGAGGCAGCACAAGGGAACTCTCGAAAGAAGAACAAGGCTAGAGGAAGATCTGAGACAAAGAAATCTGACTTTTACCAGAGCTGACCAGAGGAAAGCACAAACACAGTCCCCCACTACCACAAATAATGCAGTCGAGTTTCCCACATTTGGGGAAATCACAGGGGTCAGCATACCCAGAATGCAATGAATGAACCTCACCCTGGGAGAACAATCTTCATGACCATGGTATCTCCTATGCAAAATAAGTATGATTTGGGATAGGGCTGGGGAGGGCCGCTGCTCAGGCACATCTCTGTCAAGTAAAGGAGATTCAACTGAGGCAGCACAAGGGAACTCTCATCTGGGGACAACAACTGCAGGGAGAACACATATTTTCAGATGAAAATCTTGGTCATGCTCTGGTTTCTCTTCAGAACGAACAAATCTTTCGCCTTTTACTAAAGATTTCCGTGGAGAGGAGCAAAACTGAGTTTTACCTCAATTTTTGCATGCCCCATCTTTTTGGATTTTCTTTTATCGGTTTAAAGATAGAATGAGTGTGCTTTAATGAAAGCTCATTTGCATAGAAATTACAGTAAATGTTTGTTTCTTTTCAAACAGAACTTTCTTGACCATGCTACTTGCTTGAAAGATCTGGGAGCACATGGAATACAGTACAAACCATGCTTATAGCAAGGAGAAGCCAGGTGAGAAATCTGCTTTCTTTCAAATTGGGCGCTCACTTTGATCTGAATGAGGACTGCTGGCATGGCACTCAGGCGACAGGTGGAATCTTGGTCATGCTCTGGTTTCTCTTCAGAATGAACAAATCTTTCGCCTTTTATTAAAGATTTCCGTGGAGAGGTGCAAAACTGAGTTTTATCTCAATTTTTGCATGCCCCATATTATTGGGGTTTCTTTTATCAGTTTAAAGACAGAACGAGTGTGCTTTCTTGTTGGCTTTAATGTAAGTTTATTTGTATAACAATGATAGTAAATGTCTGTTTCTTTTCAAACAGAACTTTCTTGACCATGCTACTTGCTTGAAAGATCTGGGAGCACATGGAAAAGAGTACAAACCATGCTTATAGCAAGGGGAAGCCTGGTGAGAAATCTGCTTTCTTTCTTTCAAATTGGGTGCTCACTTTGAGCTGAATGAGGACTGCTGGCATGGCACTCAGGCGACAGGTGGAATCTTGGTCATGCTCTGGTTTCTCTTCAGAACGAACAAATCTTTCGCCTTTTACTAAAGATTTCCGTGGAGAGGAGCAAAACTGAGTTTTAGCTCAAATTTTGCATGCCCCATCTTATTGGGGTTTTATTTTATCTGTTTAAAGATAGAACGAGTGTGCTTTAATGTAAGCTCATTTGCATAGAAATGACAGTAAATGTTTGTTTCTTTTCAAACAGAACTTTCTTGACTATACTAATTGCTTGAAAGATCTGGGAACACATGGAAAAGAGTACAAACCATGTTTATAGCTAGGGGAAGCCTGGTGAGAAATCTGCTTTCTTTCTTTCAAATTGGGTGCTCACTTTGAGCTCAATGAGAACTGCTGGCATGGCACTCAGGCGACAGGTGGAATCTTGGTCATGCTCTGGTTTCTCTTCAGAACTAACAAATATTTCGCCTTTTATTAAAGATTTCCGTGGAGAGGAGCAAAACTGAGTTTTATCTCAATTTTTGCATGCCCCATATTATTGGGGTTTCTTTTATCAGTTTAAAGACAGAACGAGTGTGCTTTCTTGTTAGCTTTAATGTAAGTTGCCATAGATGCAGTGAAACACATGTGTAGGGCACGGCGTGTCCGCGTGTATTTGACTCATGTGAAATGTTATAAAACAAAAATATATGATTATGATGTTAGCTGTTAGTCTCCACTAATAGGGAATAGAAGCTGAGCTATAAGAAAGGAATACACTAGATATGATGTCACTTAGCAATTACAATGTCTAAAGTGCATACAGATAGCTACTAATAACTCTTGATAAGAAAGTATATCAGTGTGGGTATATTTATATGATGGGATATTGGGACTAGTGAATATATATCACTCCTGCTGTCCAGATTGGCAATAACCAGACAATTATGATAAGAGTAGAGATGTCACATGGGCTGCTATAGATATTAATTTAATGCTGTATGTGTCATTTGTTACAAATGGATACATTTTCTATGAGTCAGCCTAGCAGCTGCATGTTCTAAAAGAACACTATCCTCACACAGAATCTGCTAACCTTGAGATAACTAAATGACAGTGTGTAACAGTCTCTTTACTATAAGACTGTTACAAAGTAATATATATATTTGAAGTCAGTCTAGCAGCTGTGTGTTCCAGCAGTTTATAAGACAAAGAAAATCTCCTATTGTGGAATCTAGACACATGGGACTGCTGGCCTGTGTCATACTATTTCTATGTAATACCAGTAACATGTATATAACTGTTACATAATTGTTACAAATGGATAAATCTTTGAGTCAGCCTAGCAGCTGCATGTCCTAACAGGACACCATAAATCCTTTACAGTGTAACAAATTGATTGGTAACACTTAAAGGCTGGAGAGCAGTTATATGCCTTACTAGCATACTCAATATACCACATTATTACACCAGTTACCACGATTATTGACAGCGCATTTGATATATTATATTACCCTCACACTGAGTCTGTTTACCTTTAGATAACTAAGTGACCGAATATGTAACAGTTTCTCTATCATAAGACTGTTACAAAGTGAGATAGATATATTTGGAAGTCAGTCAAACAGCTGTGTGTTTCAGCTGTTTATAAGAAAATTCCTCATTGTGGAATCTGGACCACTAAGGGTTATTATATATATAGCACATGGAATTGCCACATCTCCCTATATGATAATTTCATTACACTGTAACATAATAAGAATTAACTCTTTAACAGTGTAAATAGAGAGTAATGAATCTCTGACACATGGAATATATTATTTCTTAGATGAATTGGATAAACCATTATGACAGACACTTTGCTTCTTAATAAGAATTGAGGTGGCTATACCTCTAAGGAAAGCATTATTGCCTACGCCTAGATCAGATTAAATAAGATCTGGCTGAATATATGAAGGAAGGTTGCTATTTATATGAGAATTGGAATTGCTATATTCCTTAAGGCAACCCCACCGATTGATATATGTTGTCAATTAAGTATATCTGAACGGCTATATCTGGACCAGATTTAATAAGATCTGGCTGATTATATGAAGGAGGGCTGCTATTTATATTGGAATTGCCATATTCCTTAAGGCAACCGCACCTGTTGGTATATCTCGCCAATTAACTATATCTAAACAGCTAAATTAAAGCTATTCATCATTTTTTTAGTTTGGATATTAATAAATATGATCTTTCCATGATCCATAGAGATTTCCCTATCAAGTGATTCCTTATCCGATATAGAAAGCTATCCCCCTGTGGTATTGAATTTAGGAATATAGTCTTAGGGGACACAGAGAAATAAGTGATCCCCATCTACCTAAGCACCCCACAAATTGGAGGTTAGCTTACCGGTTATACTCAATCACCCCCACAAATTCGCCAATGGGGATGGCTTCCCGGGAGGTAACCCCTATTGAGTGAAGGGAGTATATAGGATACGACCCAGTGGTACCTGACGACATAGATACTAACAGCTATTTAATAACATTACGCTAGAAAGTGATTATTAGCAACATATATATCTATATAAACAACCCCGCCAGGGTTGTGCCTTCAAAAATAATCACACACGGACACGCTTTTTAAACCTTTTTTTCACATCTCTTTATTCTTCTTATGCACATGTATGTTAGTTCTGTGATTTTAACATTTATGTTTCACTGCAGTTTGGGATAATAATATTAATATTTATCCAATTTTAATACATACTTAATAAAGGTTATATTTTATGATTCATTCATTCTGTCCAGTGCGTCAACAGTGCAGATTTCTTCTTGTTTTTTCTCCCAAATTCTATAACAATGACAGTAAATGTTGTTTCTTTTCAAACAGAACTTTCTTGACCATGCTACTTGCTTGAAAGATCTGGGAGCACATGGAAAACAGTACAAACCATGCAGTATCACAAGAGCCTTTATTTGATCTTTCATGAAGATAGAGCAGAATTGAGGACACGTCAACAATTTCTGCCGAAGGTGGTTCATCTTTCCACATGGTGCCTTTGGCCACTGACACCTTCGTTGAGTCAAAGTCTCTGGCTGTGGTCAGAACTTTGAAAATTTATGTCACCAGAACGGTTCAGATTAGGAAAACAGAGGCTCTGTTTGTCCTGTATGCTCCCAACAGGATTGGGTGTCCTGCTTCCATGTAGACCATTATGCGCTGGATCTGTGGTAAGATTCAGCATGCTCATTCCATGGCAGGATTGCCATTACTGAATTAGGTGAAGACCCATTCTACTAGAAAGGTGGGTTCATCCTGGGCAGCTGGTCGGGGAGTCTCGGCATTGCAACTTTGCCGAGCAGCTATTTAGTAAACACTTTTGCTAAGTTTTACAAGTTTGATACCTTGGCTGATGATAACCTCAAGTTGGGTCATTCGGTGCTGCAGAGTCGTACGCACTCTCCCACCCGTTCAAGAGCTTTGGTATAACCCCATGGTTCTTAATGTGACCCCAGCATCCTCTAGGTCGTATGAGAAAATAGGATTTTAATACCTACTGGTAAATCCTTTTCTCTTAGTCCGTAGAGGATGCTGGGCACCCGTCCCAGTCCATACTGTGTCTGCAGTTATTACTTGTGGTTATACACATGTTATGTTATGGTTCTGGTCAGCTTTTTGCTGCAATTGTTCATGCCGTTGGCTTGTGTTCTGTTGAATGCCACGTTCTGCGGCATGCTTAAGGTGTGAGCTGGTAAGATGCTCACCTTAGTTTAACAATAAATCCTTTCCTCGAAATGTCCGTCTCCCTGGGCACAGTTCCTATAACTGGAGTCTGGAGGAGGGGCATAGAGGGAGGAGCCAGTTCACACCCTTTGAAAGTCTTAAAGTGCCCATGTCTCTTGCGGATCCCGTCTATACCCCATGGTTCTTAATGTGACCCCAGCATCCTCTACGGACTAAGAGAAAAGGATGCCCTTGCGCACTATCCTGACTTCTCCTCCCGTCTGCTTACTTTGTGCCTTCCAACGCACAATGCGAACTACAGGTGGTGCTGCAGGGCCCACACCCTTTTACTTGCCTTACAGAACAGCTCTGGAGCTGTTACAGTGCCCAGCTGCTGCAAGAAATCAGCTTGAATGCTTCAGGGGATGGGGCATGGCCAACATGAGCCCCACACCAAAGGAGGGTGGGGGTGTTTAATGCGAACTAGGGGTCATCCAAGCACCGCAAAAGGCCGCCATGCCCTGCATGCCCCTTTTCTCTTTTCATATGCAGATGAGGGTTCCAGCCAACTTTGGCCCACATCTTGGATGACATCACCGTATGCAAATCCGTCTTCTGCAGACCTTCCCCGAGGAATGCTTGTACTAGTTGTTGCATATGGTTTGATATTTGATGGTGCTTCAATATTAGGCAGCCTTCCACCCTCCCATGTTCATCTGAACAGATGTGGTCTCCCTGCAGTTGGTGTCCCCAGACGAGAGTTCCCTTGTGCGTCCTCAGTTGAATCTCCTCCCCAGCCCTATCCCAACTCATACTTATTTTGCATATGAGATCTCTTGATCATGAAGATTGTTCTCACAGGGTGAGGTTCATCCATTATATTTTAAAATAGGAAGGTACAAATTACATATTTGAATTGCATCTATGTGCTGGATTCAAATGTCCCCCCCCCCCCTTCCTTTCTCAATTGTGCCCGTCAGCAGCTATTCTAAGGTTGCTGCCAATGGGTGTGACACATTAATTTCTTCTGTGGGGTACACTGGACTCCACAAGGATTCACATTGGGGTGTAGAGTAGGATCTTGATCTGAGGCACCAACCGGCTCAAAGCTTTTGACTGTTCCCAAGATGCTCAGCGCATCCTCCTCTATAACCCCGCTTCCATGAACAGGGAGCTCAGTTTGTAGTTGGTGCCTTCAGTAGCAGGCCACTTAACAGGGGCCTGCCTCAGGCAGCCTATTCTTAGCTATTAATTTTGACAAGAAAAGAAGAACTTGTTTTATGAGAATCTACAAGGGCTGCAGCAGGCTAGGTCTAACAGACATCTTTACTGCAGCTTCATCACTCCCAGCGGCGCTGTATACTCCCGTGCCCTGGTTGCTGGGTCACTGCAGCGGAGGCTCCAGTTTCTTCCTAAGGTCAGTCACACACACACCGCCCTTCTGGATCACGAGGCCGCTGATGAAGGGGAGCGTGGCCGTAGGGGGTGGACCGTGTGCGCACTGGCGTGGACACTGATTACTGGGCAGCCGCTCCACTAGCCACCAGGTACAGTTAAGGAGCACAGGTCTGGGAGTTTTACTCCTATATTAACCCAATTTTGTACTGCCCGCAGCGCATTGTGATAGGTAATAGGGCCTGATTCAGGTTGGAATGCAATCACAATAAGCGATCCAACTGCAAAATTTGCTAACAGCATACGCATGTGCCTGCATTTTCTGCGGCACCCCGCAGAGAATGCGATCGCCTCTGCCTGTCAATCGGGGCGGGGGGGGAGAGGGGGGTCAGCAACACTCCATTTCCAAGTCAGGGATGGAGCGGTGCGGGGGCAAGGCTTCAAAATGGGGTCTGCAACGGAGGAGACACAGGGGGCGTGGTCACAGCGGCTGTATGACATCACATTCAGCCGCTGTGATCACAAAAATGGTGGCGGCTTCCTGCGCGCACATACAGTCTGCACCAGCAGGAGGCTACACCATTTTTTATGATCACGCTGAACTGCAGTGCGACTGCAATTACAGCATGGTCAAGAATGGAGGCGTCATGCTGGGTGGCCATGCCCTGTCACTGTGCAGGAGCCAGCACCGCACACACACTAGTCCCCGGGTGCAGCCCCCAACCCCCGGGACACCCGGAGCAACAAAATGTAGATTCAGGCCACCAGGCCACGCCCCTACCTATGAAACCATGCCTCCTTTTTACCATTGCACTGCTTATCTGCGCGCACTGCATTACAATCTCCCTCGCCACCTCTCTGGGTGTCACCAGTGATAGTGACACCTCTGCCATGCTTGTAGCAGCTGGTCCTAAGATCTACGCCTCAAGCCCTGAGTGTTTGCCCTTGTGACTTGTTGATCATCATAGCGAAGCAGATGCTTACAGAAAACTGCAGGGGCTTAGATTGAAAATAAAAAAATTGATGGGTATAAGGTAGAGAGGAGCGGGTTCGGTTCTCCGAGAACCGAATTCCCGACGAACTCCACGTGGTTTACACTGGTCCGAGGCAGGCTCGGTTGTTCCCGCCTGACTCGGAAAACCTGAACAAGGGAAAATGTCATCATCCCGCTGTCGGATTCTCGCGAGATTCGGATTCCATATAAAGAGCTGCGCGTTGCCGCCATTTTTACTCGTGCATTGAAGAGAGAGCGGAGAGGACGTGGCTATGTTCTCTCAGTGGAAATCTCAATATCAGTGCTCAGTATCAGTGGTTACTTATTGCTGCTCAGTAATACTAGTAGTGTGTCTCTCCTGCTCAGTGTCAGTTCTCAGTAGTATCCTCATCAGTGCTCAGTATCACTGCTCATTGTCTTGTGCTGCATTGTGGTGCTCAGCATACTACAGTACATTACTAATAGTCCAGTGCTGCATCTTGCTGCTCAGTGTCAGTTCTAGTATCCTCATCAGTGCTCACTATCACTGCTCATTACATTGTGGTGTTCTGTATACTACAGTAACATAGTAATATAGTAACATATAGTAACATAGTTTTTGAGGTTGAATAGAGGCAAATTGCCCATCGTGTTCAACCTGTTTTAAGTTGTGATGATTCTACATACTTGCTGAATAATGTTTTATGACTAGTTAGCTACTATAACTCATGTTACCCCCGGATTAACCATGTTGATATTTTAAGTATTATAACCTTGGATAGCTTTTTCATTCAGAAATGTATCCATTCCTTTTTTAAATCCAATTACAGAGTCCGCCATTACCACCTTCCCTGGCAGGGAATTCCACATCCTGATTGCCCTAACAGTGAAGATCATAGTATCTCACCTGGCAGGTAAGTAGGAGTTGGGCTAGAGCTGTGGAGGATTGCTGCTCGGGCACCCCCTGTCAAGTGAAGGAGATCCAACTGAGGCAGCACAAGGGAACTCTCGAAAGAAGAACAAGGCTAGAGGAAGATCTGAGACAAAGAAATCTGACTTTTACCAGAGCTGACCAGAGGAAAGCACAAACGCAGTCCCCCACTACTACAAATAATGCAGTCGAGTTTCCCACATTTGGGGAAATCACAGGGGTCAGCATACCCAGAGTGCAATGAATGAACCTCACCCTGGGAGAAGAATCTTCATGACCATGGTATCTCCTATGCAAAATAAGTATGATTTGGGATAGGGCTGGGGAGGGCCGCTGCTCAGGCACATCTCTGTCAAGTAAAGGAGATTCAACTGAGGCAACACAAGGGAACTCTCATCTGGGGACAACAACTGCAGGGAGAACACATATTTTCAGATGAACATGGGAGGGCAGAAGGCTGCCTAATACTGAAGCACCCCCAAACAACAAATCAAATGCAACTACTAGTGCAAGCATTCCTGGGGGAAGGCCTGCAGCAGATGGATTTGCATATGGTGATGTCATCCAAGCAGTGGGTCAAAGTTGGCTTCAACCCTCGTCTGCATATGAAAATAAAAAAGGGGTGTGCAGGGCATGGCGGCCTTTTGCGGCGCTTGGATGACCCCTAGTTCGCATTAAACACCTCCACCTTCCTTCGGTGTGGGGCTCATGTTGGCTATGCCCCAGCCCCTGAAGCATTCAAGCTGATTTCTTGCAGCAGCTGGGCACTGTAACAGCTCCAGAGCTGCTCTGTAAAGCAAGTAAAAGGGTGTGGGCCCTGCAGCACTACCTGTAGTTTGCATTGTGCGTTGGAAGGCACAAAGTAAGCAGACGGGAGAAGTCAGGATAGTGCACAAGGGCATAGAAGGGAGCGGCTCAAGAAAAGAGAAGTGGAAACAGACAGCAAACTAGGCTGGAGAGAGACCTGAGACAAAGAGATCTGAATTATACGAGAGCCGACCAGAGGAAACACAAATTATGTAATCAAGTGTCCCACATTTGGGGAAATCGTAGGAGCAGCACACCCAGAGTGCATTGGGTGAGCCTTGCCCTGGGAGAAGCACCTTCCTGATCATAGTATCTCACCTGGCAGGTAAGTAGGAGTTGGGCTAGAGCTGGGGAGGGTCGCTGTTCGGGCACCCCCCTGTCAAGTGAAGGAGATCCAACTGAGGCAGCACAAGGAAACTCTCGAAAAAAGTACAAGGCTAGAGGAAGATCTGAGACAAAGAAATCTGACTTTTACCAGAGCTGACCAGAGGAAAGCACAAACACAGTCCCCCACTACCACAAATAATGCAGTCGAGTTTCCCACATTTGGGGAAATCACAGGAGTCAGCATACCCAGAATGCAATGAATGAACTTCACCCTGGGAGAACAATCTTCATGACAATTGTATCTCCTATGCAAAATAAGTATGATTTGGGATAGGGCTGGGGAGGGCCGCTGCTCAGGCACATCTCTGTCAAGTAAAGGAGATTCAACTGAGGCAGCACAAGGGAACTCTCATCTGGGGACAACAACTGCAGGGAGAACACATATTTTCAGATGAACATGGGAGAGCAGAAGGCTGCCTAATACTGAAGCACCCCCAAACAACAAACCAAATGCAACAACTAGTACAAGCATTCCTGGGAAAAGGTCTGCAGAAGACGGATTTGCATACGGTGATGTCATCCAAGCAGTGGGCCAAAGTTGGCTGGAACCCTCATCTGCATATGAAAAGAGAAAAGGGGTATGCAGGGCATGGCGGCCTTTTGCGGCGCTTGGATGACCCTTAGTTAGCATTAAACACCTCCACCCTCCGTCGGTGTGGGGCTCATGTTGGCTATGCCCCAGCCCCTGAAGCATTCAAGCTGATTTCTTGCAGCAGCTGGGCACTGTAACAGCTCCAGAGCTGCTCTGTAAGGCAAGTAAAAGGGTGTTGGCCCTGCAGCACTACCTGTAGTTTGCATTGTGCGTTGGAAGGCACAAAGTAAGCAGACAGGTGAAGTCAGGAGAGTGCACAAGGGCATAGAAGGCAGCGGCTCAAGAAAAGAGAAGTGGAAACAGACAGCAAACTAGGCTGGAGAGAGACCTGAGACAAAGAGATCTGAATTATACGAGAGCCGACCAGGGGAAACACAAATTATGCAGTCAAGTTTCCCACATTTGGGGAAATCACAGGAGCAGCACACCCAGAGTGCAATGGGTGAGCCTTGCCCTGGGAGAAGCACCTTCATGATCATAGTATCTCACCTGGCAGGTATGTAGGAGTTGGGCTAGAGCTGGGGAGGGTCGCTGCTTCGGTACCCCCCTGTCAAGTGAAGGAGATCAAACTGAGGCAGCACAATGGAACTCTCGAAAGAAGAACAAGGCTAGAGGAAGATCTGAGACAAAGAAATCTGACTTTTACCAGAGCTGACCAGAGGAAAACACAAACACAGTCCCCCACTACCACAAATAATGCAGTTGAGTTTCCCACATTTGGGGAAATCACAGGGGTCAGCATACCCAGAATGCAATGAATGAACCTCACCCTGGGAGAACAATCTTTATGACCATGGTATCTCCTATGCAAAATAAGTATGATTTGGGATAGGGCTGGGGAGGGCCGCTGCTCAGGCACATCTCTGTCAAGTAAAGGAGATTCAACTGAGGCAGCACAAGGGAACTCTCATCTGGGGACAACAACTGCAGGGAGAACACATATTTTCAGATGAACATGGGAGAGCAGAAGGCTGCCTAATACTGAAGCACCCCCAAACAACAAACCAAATGCAACAACTAGTGCAAGCATTCCTGGGGGAAGGCCTGCAGCAGATAGATTTGCATATGGTGATGTCATCCAAGCAGTGGGTCAAAGTTGGCTTCAACCCTCGTCTGCATATGAAAAGAGAAAAGGGGCGTGCAGGGCATGGTGGCCTTTTGCGGCACTTGGCTGACCCCTAGTTTGCATTAAACACCTCCACCCTCCTTCGGTGTGGGGCTCATGTTGGCTATGCCCCAGCCCCTGAAGCATTCAAGCTGATTTCTTGCAGCAGCTGGGCACTGTAACAGCTCCAGAGCTGCTCTGTAAGGCAAGTAAAAGGGTGTGGGCCCTGCAGCACTACCTGTAGTTCGCATTGTGCGTTGGAAGGCACAAAGTAAGCAGAAAGGAGGAGAAGTCAGGATAGTGCGCAAGGGCATAGAAGGGAGCGGCTCAAGAAAAGAGAAGTGGAAACAGACAGCAAACTAGGCTGGAGAGAGACCTGAGACAAAGATATCTGAATTATACGAGACCTGACCAGGGGAAACACAAATTATGCAGTCAAGTTTCCCACATTTGGGGAAATCGCAGGAGCAGCACACCCAGAGTGCAATGGGTGAGCCTTGCCCTTGGAGAAGCACCTTCATGATCATAGTATCTCACCTGGCAGGTAAGTAGGAGTTGGGCTAGAGCTGGGGAGGGTCGCTGCTCGGGCACCCCCCTGTCAAGTGAAGGAGATCCAACTGAGGCAGCACAAAGGAACTCTCGAAAGAAGAACAAGGCTAGAGGAAGATCTGAGACAAAGAAATCTGACTTTAACCAGAGCTGACCAGAGGAAAGCACAAACACAGTCCACCACTACCACAAATAATGCAGTCGAGTTTCCCACATTTGGGGAAATCACAGGGTTCAGCATACCCAGAGTGCAATGAATGAACCGCACCCTGGGAGAACAATCTTCATAACAATGGTATCTCCTATGCAAAATAAGTATGATTTGGGATATGGCTGCGGAGGGCCGCTGCTCAGGCACATCTCTGTCAAGTAAAGGAGATTCAACTGAGGCAGCACAAGGGAACTCTCATCTGGGGACAACAACTGCAGGGAGAACACATATTTTCAGATGAACATGGGAGGGCAGAAGGCTGCCTAATACTGAAGCACCCCCAAACAACAAACCAAATGCAACAACTAGTGCAAGCATTCCTGGGGGAAGGCCTGCAGCAAATAGATTTGCATATGGTGATGTCATCCAAGCAGTGGGTCAAAGTTGGCTTCAACCCTCGTCTGCATATGAAAAGAGAAAAGGGGCGTGCAGGGCATGGTGGCCTTTTGCAGCACTTGGCTGACCCCTAGTTTGCATTAAACACCTCCACCCTCCTTCGGTGTGGGGCTCATGTTGGCTATGCCCCAGCCCCTGAAGCATTCAAGCTGATTTCTTGCAGCAGCTGGGCACTGTAACAGCTCCAGAGCTGCTCTGTAAGGCAAGTAAAAGGGTGTGGGCCCTGCAGCACTACCTGTAGTTCGCATTGTGCGTTGGAAGGCACAAAGTAAGCAGAAAGGAGGAGAAGTCAGGATAGTGCGCAAGGGCATAGAAGGGAGCGGCTCAAGAAAAGAGAAGTGGAAACAGACAGCAAACTAGGCAGGAGAGAGACCTGAGACAAAGAGATCTGAATTATACGAGAGCCGACCAGGGGAAACACAAATTATGCAGTCAAGTTTCCCACATTTGGGGAAATCACAGGAGCAGCACACCCAGAGTGCAATGGGTGAGCCTTGCCCTGGGAGAAGCACCTTCATGATCATAGTATCTCACCTGGCAGGTATGTAGGAGTTGGGCTAGAGCTGGGGAGGGTCGCTGCTCGGGTACCCCCCTGTCAAGTGAAGGAGATCAAACTGAGGCAGCACAATGGAACTCTCGAAAGAAGAACAAGGCTAGAGGAAGATCTGAGACAAAGAAATCTGACTTTTACCAGAGCTGACCAGAGGAAAACACAAACACAGTCCCCCACTACCACAAATAATGCAGTTGAGTTTCCCACATTTGGGGAAATCACAGGGGTCAGCATACCCAGAATGCAATGAATGAACCTCACCCTGGGAGAACAATCTTTATGACCATGGTATCTCCTATGCAAAATAAGTATGATTTGGGATAGGGCTGGGGAGGGCCGCTGCTCAGGCACATCTCTGTCAAGTAAAGGAGATTCAACTGAGGCAGCACAAGGGAACTCTCATCTGGGGACAACAACTGCAGGGAGAACACATATTTTCAGATGAACATGGGAGAGCAGAAGGCTGCCTAATACTGAAGCACCCCCAAACAACAAACCAAATGCAACAACTAGTGCAAGCATTCCTGGGGGAAGGCCTGCAGCAGATAGATTTGCATATGGTGATGTCATCCAAGCAGTGGGTCAAAGTTGGCTTCAACCCTCGTCTGCATATGAAAAGAGAAAAGGGGCGTGCAGGGCATGGTGGCCTTTTGCGGCACTTGGCTGACCCCTAGTTTGCATTAAACACCTCCACCCTCCTTCGGTGTGGGGCTCATGTTGGCTATGCCCCAGCCCCTGAAGCATTCAAGCTGATTTCTTGCAGCAGCTGGGCACTGTAACAGCTCCAGAGCTGCTCTGTAAGGCAAGTAAAAGGGTGTGGGCCCTGCAGCACTACCTGTAGTTCGCATTGTGCGTTGGAAGGCACAAAGTAAGCAGAAAGGAGGAGAAGTCAGGATAGTGCGCAAGGGCATAGAAGGGAGCGGCTCAAGAAAAGAGAAGTGGAAACAGACAGCAAACTAGGCTGGAGAGAGACCTGAGACAAAGATATCTGAATTATACGAGACCTGACCAGGGGAAACACAAATTATGCAGTCAAGTTTCCCACATTTGGGGAAATCGCAGGAGCAGCACACCCAGAGTGCAATGGGTGAGCCTTGCCCTTGGAGAAGCACCTTCATGATCATAGTATCTCACCTGGCAGGTAAGTAGGAGTTGGGCTAGAGCTGGGGAGGGTCGCTGCTCGGGCACCCCCCTGTCAAGTGAAGGAGATCCAACTGAGGCAGCACAAAGGAACTCTCGAAAGAAGAACAAGGCTAGAGGAAGATCTGAGACAAAGAAATCTGACTTTAACCAGAGCTGACCAGAGGAAAGCACAAACACAGTCCACCACTACCACAAATAATGCAGTCGAGTTTCCCACATTTGGGGAAATCACAGGGTTCAGCATACCCAGAGTGCAATGAATGAACCGCACCCTGGGAGAACAATCTTCATAACAATGGTATCTCCTATGCAAAATAAGTATGATTTGGGATATGGCTGCGGAGGGCCGCTGCTCAGGCACATCTCTGTCAAGTAAAGGAGATTCAACTGAGGCAGCACAAGGGAACTCTCATCTGGGGACAACAACTGCAGGGAGAACACATATTTTCAGATGAACATGGGAGGGCAGAAGGCTGCCTAATACTGAAGCACCCCCAAACAACAAACCAAATGCAACAACTAGTGCAAGCATTCCTGGGGGAAGGCCTGCAGCAAATAGATTTGCATATGGTGATGTCATCCAAGCAGTGGGTCAAAGTTGGCTTCAACCCTCGTCTGCATATGAAAAGAGAAAAGGGGCGTGCAGGGCATGGTGGCCTTTTGCAGCACTTGGCTGACCCCTAGTTTGCATTAAACACCTCCACCCTCCTTCGGTGTGGGGCTCATGTTGGCTATGCCCCAGCCCCTGAAGCATTCAAGCTGATTTCTTGCAGCAGCTGGGCACTGTAACAGCTCCAGAGCTGCTCTGTAAGGCAAGTAAAAGGGTGTGGGCCCTGCAGCACTACCTGTAGTTCGCATTGTGCGTTGGAAGGCACAAAGTAAGCAGAAAGGAGGAGAAGTCAGGATAGTGCGCAAGGGCATAGAAGGGAGCGGCTCAAGAAAAGAGAAGTGGAAACAGACAGCAAACTAGGCAGGAGAGAGACCTGAGACAAAGAGATCTGAATTATACGAGAGCCGACCAGGGGAAACACAAATTATGCAGTCAAGTTTCCCACATTTGGGGAAATCACAGGAGCAGCACACCCAGAGTGCAATGGGTGAGCCTTGCCCTGGGAGAAGCACCTTCATGATCATAGTATCTCACCTGGCAGGTATGTAGGAGTTGGGCTAGAGCTGGGGAGGGTCGCTGCTCGGGTACCCCCCTGTCAAGTGAAGGAGATCAAACTGAGGCAGCACAATGGAACTCTCGAAAGAAGAACAAGGCTAGAGGAAGATCTGAGACAAAGAAATCTGACTTTTACCAGAGCTGACCAGAGGAAAACACAAACACAGTCCCCCACTACCACAAATAATGCAGTTGAGTTTCCCACATTTGGGGAAATCACAGGGGTCAGCATACCCAGAATGCAATGAATGAACCTCACCCTGGGAGAACAATCTTTATGACCATGGTATCTCCTATGCAAAATAAGTATGATTTGGGATAGGGCTGGGGAGGGCCGCTGCTCAGGCACATCTCTGTCAAGTAAAGGAGATTCAACTGAGGCAGCACAAGGGAACTCTCATCTGGGGACAACAACTGCAGGGAGAACACATATTTTCAGATGAACATGGGAGAGCAGAAGGCTGCCTAATACTGAAGCACCCCCAAACAACAAACCAAATGCAACAACTAGTGCAAGCATTCCTGGGGGAAGGCCTGCAGCAGATAGATTTGCATATGGTGATGTCATCCAAGCAGTGGGTCAAAGTTGGCTTCAACCCTCGTCTGCATATGAAAAGAGAAAAGGGGCGTGCAGGGCATGGTGGCCTTTTGCGGCACTTGGCTGACCCCTAGTTTGCATTAAACACCTCCACCCTCCTTCGGTGTGGGGCTCATGTTGGCTATGCCCCAGCCCCTGAAGCATTCAAGCTGATTTCTTGCAGCAGCTGGGCACTGTAACAGCTCCAGAGCTGCTCTGTAAGGCAAGTAAAAGGGTGTGGGCCCTGCAGCACTACCTGTAGTTCGCATTGTGCGTTGGAAGGCACAAAGTAAGCAGAAAGGAGGAGAAGTCAGGATAGTGCGCAAGGGCATAGAAGGGAGCGGCTCAAGAAAAGAGAAGTGGAAACAGACAGCAAACTAGGCTGGAGAGAGACCTGAGACAAAGATATCTGAATTATACGAGACCTGACCAGGGGAAACACAAATTATGCAGTCAAGTTTCCCACATTTGGGGAAATCGCAGGAGCAGCACACCCAGAGTGCAATGGGTGAGCCTTGCCCTTGGAGAAGCACCTTCATGATCATAGTATCTCACCTGGCAGGTAAGTAGGAGTTGGGCTAGAGCTGGGGAGGGTCGCTGCTCGGGCACCCCCCTGTCAAGTGAAGGAGATCCAACTGAGGCAGCACAAAGGAACTCTCGAAAGAAGAACAAGGCTAGAGGAAGATCTGAGACAAAGAAATCTGACTTTAACCAGAGCTGACCAGAGGAAAGCACAAACACAGTCCACCACTACCACAAATAATGCAGTCGAGTTTCCCACATTTGGGGAAATCACAGGGTTCAGCATACCCAGAGTGCAATGAATGAACCGCACCCTGGGAGAACAATCTTCATAACAATGGTATCTCCTATGCAAAATAAGTATGATTTGGGATATGGCTGCGGAGGGCCGCTGCTCAGGCACATCTCTGTCAAGTAAAGGAGATTCAACTGAGGCAGCACAAGGGAACTCTCATCTGGGGACAACAACTGCAGGGAGAACACATATTTTCAGATGAACATGGGAGGGCAGAAGGCTGCCTAATACTGAAGCACCCCCAAACAACAAACCAAATGCAACAACTAGTGCAAGCATTCCTGGGGGAAGGCCTGCAGCAAATAGATTTGCATATGGTGATGTCATCCAAGCAGTGGGTCAAAGTTGGCTTCAACCCTCGTCTGCATATGAAAAGAGAAAAGGGGCGTGCAGGGCATGGTGGCCTTTTGCAGCACTTGGCTGACCCCTAGTTTGCATTAAACACCTCCACCCTCCTTCGGTGTGGGGCTCATGTTGGCTATGCCCCAGCCCCTGAAGCATTCAAGCTGATTTCTTGCAGCAGCTGGGCACTGTAACAGCTCCAGAGCTGCTCTGTAAGGCAAGTAAAAGGGTGTGGGCCCTGCAGCACTACCTGTAGTTCGCATTGTGCGTTGGAAGGCACAAAGTAAGCAGAAAGGAGGAGAAGTCAGGATAGTGCGCAAGGGCATAGAAGGGAGCGGCTCAAGAAAAGAGAAGTGGAAACAGACAGCAAACTAGGCAGGAGAGAGACCTGAGACAAAGAGATCTGAATTATACGAGACCTGACCAGGGGAAACACAAATTATGCAGTCAAGTTTCCCACATTTGGGGAAATCGCAGGGGCAGCACACCCAGAGTGCAATGGGTGAGCCTTGCCCTGGGAGAAGCACCTTCATGATCATAGTATCTCACCTGGCAGGTAAGTAGGAGTTGGGCTAGAGCTGGGGAGGGTCGCTGCTCGGGCACCCCCCTGTCAAGTGAAGGAGATCCAACTGAGGCAGCACAAGGAAACTCTCGAAAGAAGAACAAGGCTAGAGGAAGATCTGAAACAAAGAAATCTGACTTTTACCAGAGATCAGAGGAAAACACAAACACAGTCCCCCACTGCCAACAAATAAAGCAGTCACGTTTCCCACATTTGGGGAAATCACAGGGGTCAGCATACCCAGAATGCAATGAATGAACCTCACCCTGGGAGAGTAATCTTCATGACCATGGTATCTCCTATGCAAAATAAGTATGATTTGGGATAGGGCTGGGGAGGGCCGCTGCTCATGCACATCTCTGTCAAGTAAAGGAGATTCAACTGAGGCAGCACAAGGGAACTCTCATCTGGGGACAACAACTGCAGGGAGAACACATATTTTCAGATGAACATGGGAGGGCAGAAGGCTGCCTAATACTGAAGCACTCCCAAACAACAAACCAAATGCAACAACTAGTGCAAGCATTCCTGGGGGAAGTTCTGCAGAAGACGGATTTGCATACGGTGATGTCATCCAAGCAGTGGGTCAAAGTTGGCTTCAACCCTCATCTGCATATGAAAAGAGAAAAGGGGCGTGCAGGGCATGGCGGCCTTTTGCGGTGCTTGGATGACCCCTAGTTCGCATTAAACACCCCACCCTCCTTTGGTGTGGGGCTCATGTTGGCCATGCCCCATCCCCTGAAGCATTCAAGCTGATTTATTGCAGCAGCTGGGCACTGTAACAGCTCCAGAGCAGCTCTGAACGGCAAGTAAAAGGGTGTGGGCCCTGCAGCACTACCTGTAGTTTGCATTGTGCATTGGAAGGCACAAAGTAAGCAGACGGGAGAAGTCAGGATAGTGCGCAAGGGCATAGAAGGGAGCGGCTCAAGAAAAGAGAAGTTGAAACAGACAGCAAACTAGGCTGGAGAGAGACCTGAGACAAAGAGATCTGAATTATACGAGAGCCGACCAGGGGAAACACAAATTATGCAGTCAAGTTTCACACATTTGGGGAAATCGCAGGAGCAGCACACCCAGAGTGCAATGGGTGAGCCTTGCCCTGGGAGAAGCACCTACATGATCATAGTATCTCACCTGCCAGGTAAGTAGAAGTTGGGCTAGAGCTGGGGAGGGTCGCTGCTCGGGTACCCCCCTGTCAAGTGAAGGAGATCCAACTGAGGCAGCACAAGGGAACTCTCGAAAGAAGAACAAGGCTAAAGGAAGATCTGAGACAAAGAAATCTGACTTTTACCAGAGCTGACCAGAGGAAAGCACAAACACAGTCCCCCACTACCACAAATAAAGCAGTCGAGTTTCCCACATTTGGGGAAATCACAGGGGTCAGCATACCCAGAATGCAATGAATGAACCTCACCGTGGGAGAACAATCTTCATGACCATGGTATCTCCTATGCAAAATAAGTATGATTTGGGATAGGGCTGGGGAGGGCCGCTGCTCAGGCACATCTCTGTCAAGTAAAGGAGATTCAACTGAGGCAGCACAAGGGAACTCTCATCTGGGGACAACAACTGCAGGGAGAACACATATTTTCAGATGAACATGGGAGGGCAGAAGGCTGCCTAATACTGAAGCACCCCCAAACAACAAACAAAATGCATCAACTAGTGCAAGCATTCCTGGGGGAAGGCCTGCAGCAGATGGATTTGCATACGGTGATGTCATCCAAGCAGTGGGTCAAAGTTGGCTTCAACCCTCGTCTGCATATGAAAAGAGAAAAGGGGCGTGCAGGGCATGGCGGCCTTTTGCGGCGCTTGGATGACCCCTAGTTCGCATTAAACACCTCCACCCTCCTTCGGTGTGGGGCTCATGTTGGCTATGCCCCAGCCCCTGAAGCATTCAAGCTGATTTCTTGCAGCAGCTGGGCACTGTAACAGCTCCAGAGCTGCTCTGTACGGCAAGTAAAAGGGTGTGGGCCCTGCAGCACTACCTGTAGTTTGCATTGTGCATTGGAAGGCACAAAGTAAGCAGACAGGAGGAGAAGTCAGGATAGTGCACAAGGGTATAAAAGGGAGGGGCTCATGAAAAAAGAAGTGGAAACAGACAGCAAACTAGGCTGGAGAGAGACCTGAGACAAAGAGATCTGAATTATACGAGAGCCGACCAGGGGAAACACAAATTATGCAGTCAAGCTTCCCACATTTGGGGAAATCAGAGTGCAATGGGTGAGCCTTGCCCTGGGAGAAGCACCTTCATGATCATAGTATCTCACCTGGCAGGTAAGTAGGAGTTGGGCTAGAGCTGGGGAGGGTCGCTGCTCGGGCACCCCCCTGTCAAGTGAAAGAGATCCAACTGAGGCAGCACAAGGAAACTCTCGAAAGAAGAACAAGGCTAGAGGAAGATCTGAGACAAATAAATCTGACTTTTACCAGAGCTGACCAGAGGATAGCACAAACACAGTCCCCCACTACCACAAATAATGCAGTCGAGTTTCCCACATTTGGGGAAATCACAGGGGTCAGCATACCCAGAATGCAATGAATGAACCTCACCCTGGGAGAACAATCTTCATGACCATGGTATCTCCTATGCAAAATAAGTATGATTTGGGATAGGGCTGGGGAGGGCCGCTGCTCAGGCACATCTCTGTCAAGTAAAGGAGATTCAACTGAGGCAGCACAAGGGAACTCTCATCTGGGGACAACAACTGCAGGGAGAACACATATTTTCAGATGAACATGGGAGGGCAGAAGGCTGCCTAATACTGAAGCACCCCCAAACAACAAACCAAATGCAACAACTAGTGCAAGCATTCCTGGGGGAAGGCCTGCAGCAGATGGATTTGCATACGGTGATGTCATCCAAGCAGTGGGTCAAAGTTGGCTTCAACCCTCGTCTGCATATGAAAAGAGAAAAGGGGCGTGCAGGGCATGGCGGCCTTTTGCGGTGCTTGGATGACCCCTAGTTCACATTAAACACCTCCACCCTCCTTCGGTGTGGGGCTCATGTTGGCTGTGCCCCAGCCCCTGAAGCATTCAAGCTGATTTCTTGCAGTAGCTGGGCACTGTAACAGCTCCAGAGCTGCTCTGTACGGCAAGTAAAAGGGTGTGGGCCCTACAGCACTACCTGTAGTTTGCATTGTGCATTGGAAGGCACAAAGTAAGCAGACAGGAGGAGAAGTCAGGATAGTGCACAAGGGTATAAAAGGGAGGGGCTCATGAAAAAAGAAGCGGAAACAGACAGCAAACTAGGCTGGAGAGAGACCTGAGACAAAGAGATCTGAATTATACGAGAGCCGACCAGGGGAAACACAAATTATGCAGTCAAGCTTCCCACATTTGGGGAAATCGCAGGGGCACCACACCCAGAGTGCAATGGGTGAGCCTTGCCCTGGGAGAAGATCCTTCATGATCATAGTATCTCACCTGGCAAGTAAGTAGGAGTTGGGCTAGAGCTGGGGAGGGTCGCTGCTCGGGCACCCCCCTGTCAAGTTAAAGAGATCCAACTGAGGCAGCACAAGGGAACTCTCGAAAGAAGAACAAGGCTAGAGGAAGATCTGAGACAAAGAAATCTGACTTTTACCAGAGCTGTCCAGAGGAAAGCACAAACACAGTCCCCCACTACCACAAATAATGCAGTCGAGTTTCCCACATTTGGGGAAATCACAGGGGTCAGCATACCCAGAATGCAATGAATGAACCTCACCCTGGGAGAACAATCTTCATGACCATGGTATCGCCTATGCAAAATAAGTATAATTTGGGATAGGGTTGGGGAGGGCCGCTGCTCAGGCACATCTCTGTCAAGTAAAGGAGATTCAACTGAGGCAGCACAAGGGAACTCTCATCTGGGGACAACAACTGCAGGGAGAACACATATTTTCAGATAAACATGGGAGGGCAGAAGGCTGCCTAATACTGAAGCACCCCCAAACAACAAACCAAATGCAACAACTAGTACAAGCATTCCTGGGGGAAGGCCTGCAGCAGATGGATTTGCATATAGTGATGTCATCCAAGCAGTGGGTCAAAGTTGGCTTCAACCCTCGTCTGCATATGAAAAGAGAAAAGGGGCGTGCAGGGCATGGCGGCCTTTTGCGGCGCTTGGATGACCCCTAGTTCGCATTAAACACCTCCACCCTCCTTCGGTGTGGGGCTCATGTTGGCTATGCCCCAGCCCCTGAAGCATTCAAGCTGATTTCTTGCAGCAGCTGGGCACTGTAACAGCTCCAGAGCTGCTCTGAACGGCAAGTAAAAGGGTGTGGGCCCTGCAGCACTACCTGTAGTTTGCATTATGCATTGGAAGGCACAAAGTAAGCAGACGGGAGAAGTCAGGATAGTGCGCAAGGGCATAGAAGGGAGCGGCTCAAGAAAAGAGAAGTTGAAACAGACAGCAAACTAGGCTGGAGAGAGACCTGAGACAAAGAGATCTGAATTATACGAGAGCCGACCAGGGGAAACACAAATTATGCAGTCAAGTTTCCCACATTTGGGGAAATCGCAGGAGCAGCACACCCAGAGTGCAATGGGTGAGCCTTGCCCTGGGAGAAGCACCTACATGATCATAGTATCTCACCTGCCAGGTAAGTAGAAGTTGGGCTAGAGCTGGGGAGGGTCGCTGCTCGGGTACCCCCCTGTCAAGTGAAGGAGATTCAACTGAGGCAGCACAAGGGAACTCTCGAAAGAAGAACAAGGCTAGAGGAAGATCTGAGACAAATAAATCTGACTTTTACCAGAGCTGACCAGAGGAAAGCACAAACACAGTCCCCCACTACCACAAATAATGCAGTCGAGTTTCCCACATTTGGGGAAATCACAGGGGTCAGCATACCCAGAATGCAATGAATGAACCTCACCCTGGGAGAACAATCTTCATGACCATGGTATCTCCTATGCAAAATAAGTATGATTTGGGATAGGGCTGGGGAGGGCCGCTGCTCAGGCACATCTCTGTCAAGTAAAGGAGATTCAACTGAGGCAGCACAAGGGAACTCTCATCTGGGGACAACAACTGCAGGGAGAACACATATTTTCAGATGAACATGGGAGGGCAGAAGGCTGCCTAATAATGAAGCACCCCCAAACAACAAACCAAATGCAACAACTAGTGCAAGCATTCCTGGGGGAAGGCCTGCAGCAGATGGATTTGCATACGGTGATGTCATCCAAGCAGTGGGTCAAAGTTGGCTTCAACCCTCGTCTGCATATGAAAAGAGAAAAGGGGCGTGCAGGGCATAGCGGCCTTTTGCGGCGCTTGGATGACCCCTAGTTCGCATTAAACACCTCCACCCTCCTTCGGTGTGGGGCTCATGTTGGCTATGCCCCAGCCCCTGAAGCATTCAAGCTGATTTCTTGCAGCAGCTGGGCACTGTAACAGCTCCAGAGCTGCTCTGTACGGCAAGTAAAAGGGTGTGGGCCCTGCAGCACTACCTGTAGTTTGCATTGTGCATTGGAAGGCACAAAATAAGCAGACAAGAGGAGAAGTCAGGATAGTGCACAAGGGTATAAAAGGGAGGGGCTCATGAAAAAAGAA
The DNA here is from genome assembly GCF_028390025.1 of Pseudophryne corroboree. NCBI lineage: Eukaryota > Metazoa > Chordata > Amphibia > Anura > Myobatrachidae > Pseudophryne > Pseudophryne corroboree. The sequence continues at coordinate 52,492 of NW_026970004.1, forward strand.
GTGGAAACAGACAGCAAACTAGGCTGGAGAGAGACCTGAGACAAAGAGATCTGAATTATACGAGAGCCGACCAGGGGAAACACAAATTATGCAGTCAAGCTTCCCACATTTGGGGAAATCGCAGGGGCACCACACCCAGAGTGCAATGGGTGAGCCTTGCCCTGGGAGAAGCACCTTCATGATCATAGTATCTCACCTGGCAGGTAAGTAGGAGTTGGGCTAGAGCTGGGGAGGGTCGCTACTCGGGCACCCCCCTGTCAAGTGAAAGAGATCCAACTTAGGCAGCACAAGGGAACTCTCGAAAGAAGAACAAGGCTAGAGGAAGATCTGAGACAAATAAATCTGACTTTTACCAGAGCTGACTAGAGGAAAGCACAAACACAGTCCCCCACTACCACAAATAATGCAGTCGAGTTTCCCACATTTGGGGAAATCACAGGGGTCAGCATACCCAGAATGCAATGAATGAACCTCACCCTGGGAGAACAATCTTCATGACCATGGTATCGCCTATGCAAAATAAGTATGATTTGGGATAGGGCTGGGGAGGGCCGCTGCTCAGGCACATCTCTGTCAAGTAAAGGAGATTCAGCTGAGGCAGCACAAGGGAACTCTCATCTGGGGACAACAACTGCAGGGAGAACACATATTTTCAGATAAAAATCTTGGTCATGCTCTGGTTTCTCTTCAGAACGAACAAATCTTTCGCCTCTTACTAAAGATTTCCGTGGAGAGGAGCAAAACCGAGTTTTATCTCAATTTTTGCATGCCCCATCTTTTTGGGGTTTCTTTTACCGGTTTAAAGATAGAATGAGTGTGCTTTAATGTAAGCTCATTTGCATAGAAATGACAGTAAATGTTTATTTATGTTCAAACAGAACTTTCTTGACCATGCTACTTGCTTTAAAGATCTGGGAGCACATGGAATACAGTACAAACCATGCTTATAGCAAGGAGAAGCCAGGTGAGAAATCTGCTTTCTTTCAAATTGGGCGCTCACTTTGATCTGAATGAGGACTGCTGGCACAGCACTCAGGCGACAGGTGGAATCTTGGTCATGCTCTGGTTTCTCTTCAGAATGAACAAATCTTTCGCCTTTTATTAAAGATTATCCGTGGAGAGGAGCAAAACTGAGTTTTATCTCAATTTTTGCATGCCCCATATTATTGGGGTTTCTTTTATCAGTTTAAAGACAGAACGAGTGTGCTTTCTTGTTAGCTTTAATGTAAGTTTATTTGCATAACAATGACAATAAATGTCTGTTTCTTTTCAAGCAGAACTTTCTTGACCATACTAATTGCTTGAAAGATCTGGGAGCACATGGAAAAGAGTACAAACCATGTTTATAGCAAGGGGAAGCCTGGTGAGAAATCTGCTTTCTTTCTTTCAAATTGGGTGCTCACTTTGAGCTGAATGAGGACTGCTGGCATGGCACTCAGGCGACAGGTGGAATCTTGGTCATGCTCTGGTTTCTCTTCAGAACGAACAAATCTTTCGCCTTTTACTAAAGATTTCCGTGGAGAGGAGCAAAACTGAGTTTTATCTCAATTTTTGCATGCCCCATATCATACCTCCCAACTGTCCCGATTTTCGCGGGACAGTCCCGTTTTTTGGGGACTGTCCCGCTGTCCCACCTGCGGGCCGCAGTGTCCCGCGGTGGGGAGGACAGTTGGGAGGCTCTGTCTGTCGCTGCCCTGCTTAGCAGAGCAGCGGTGAATAGTCGCTGTGCGCACAGCGTCTATTCACTGAAGTCAGAGGGAGAGGTGGCATGCCAGCGGCTCACAGAGCGCTGGGCATGCCCCCTCAGTGCCGAAAACGGGGGCGTGACTCGCGATCGCGGGTCCTCCCGCGAAGCCATGCCCCTTTTTACTTAGGCCACGCCCTTTTTGGGAGCGCGTGCGACTTCGCCGCGCGTGTGTCCCTCTTTGCGAGCCGACAAAGTTGGGAGGTATGCCCATATTATTGGGGTTTCTTTTATCAGTTTAAAGACAGAACGAGTGTGCTTTCTGGTTAGCTTTAATGTAAGTTTATTTGCATAACAATGACAGTAAATGTTTGTTTCTTTTCAAACAGAACTTTCTTGACCATGCTACTTGCTTGAAAGATCTGGGAGCACATGGAAAACAGTACAAACCATGCAGTATCACAAGAGCCTTTATTTGATCTTTCATGAAGATAGAGCAGAATTGAGGACACGTCAACAATTTCTGCCGAAGGTGGTTCATCTTTCCACATGGTGCCTTTGGCCACTGACACCTTCGTTGAGTCAAAGTCTCTGGCTGTGGTCAGAACTTTGAAAATTTATGTCACCAGAACGGTTCAGATTAGGAAAACAGAGGCTCTGTTTGTCCTGTATGCTCCCAACAGGATTGGGTGTCCTGCTTCCATGTAGACCATTATGCGCTGGATCTGTGGTAAGATTCAGCATGCTCATTCCATGGCAGGATTGCCGTTACTGAATTAGGTGAAGACCCATTCTACTAGAAAGGTGGGTTCATCCTGGGCAGCTGGTCGGGGAGTCTCGGCATTGCAACTTTGCCGAGCAGCTATTTAGTAAACACTTTTGCTAAGTTTTACAAGTTTGATACCTTGGCCGATGATAACTTCAAGTTGGGTCATTCGGTGCTGCAGAGTCGTACGCACTCTTCCACCCGTTCAAGAGCTTTGGTATAACCCCATGGTTCTTAATGTGACCCCAGCATCCTCTAGGTCGTATGAGAAAATAGGATTTTAATACCTACCGGTAAATCCTTTTCTCTTAGTCTGTAGAGGATGCTGGGCACCCGTCCCAGTCCATACTGTGTCTGCAGTTATTACTTGTGGTTATACACATGTTGTGTTATGGTTCTGGTCAGCTTTTTGCTGCAATTATTCATGCCGTTGGCTTGTGTTCTGTTGAATGCCACGTTCTGCGGCATGCTTAAGGTGTGAGCTGGTAAGATGCTCACCTTAGTTTAACAATAAATCCTTTCCTCGAAATGTCCGTCTCCATGGGCACAGTTCCTATAACTGGAGTCTGGAGGAGGGGCATAGAGGGAGGAGCCAGTTCACACCCTTTGATAGTCTTAAAGTGCCCATGTCTCTTGCGGATCCCGTCTATACCCCATGGTTCTTAATGTGACCCCAGCATCCTCTACGGACTAAGAGAAAAGGATGCCCTTGCGCACTATCCTGACTTCTCCTCCCGTCTGCTTACTTTGTGCCTTCCAACGCACAATGCAAACTACAGGTGGTGCTGCAGGGCCCACACCCTTTTACTTGCCTTACAGAACAGCTCTGGAGCTGTTACAGTGCCCAGCTGCTGCAAGAAATCAGCTTGAATGCTTCAGGGGATGGGGCATGGCCAACATGAGCCCCACACCAAAGGAGGGTGGGGGTGTTTAATGAGAACTAGGGGTCATCCAAGCACTGCAAAAGGCCGCCATGCCCTGCACGCCCCTTTTCTCTTTTCATATGCAGATGAGGGTTCCAGCCAACTTTGGCCCACTGCTTGAATAACATCACTGTATGCAAATCCGTCTGCTGCAGACCTTCCCCCAGGAAGGCTTGTACTAGATGTTGCATATGGTTTGATATTTGATGGTGCTTCAGTATTAGGCAGCCTTCCGCCCTCCCATGTTCATCTGAAAAGATGTGGTCTCCCTGCAGTTGTTGTCCCCAGACGAGAGTTCCCTTGTGCTTCCTCAGTTGAATCTCCTTAACTTGACGGGGGAGGGGCTGCCCGAGCAGCCACCCTCCCCAGCCCTATCCCAACTCATACTTATTTTGCATATGAGATCTCTTGATCATGAAGATTGTTCTCACAGGGTGAGGTTCATCCATTATATTTTAAAATAGGAAGGTACAAATTACATATTTGAATTGCATTTATGTGCTGGATTCAAATGTCCCCCCCCCCCCTTCCTTTCTCAATTGTGCCCGTCAGCAGCTATTCTAAGGTTGCTGCCAATGGGTGTGACACATTAATTTCTTCTGTGGGGTACACTGGACTCCACAAGGATTCACATTGGGGTGTAGAGTAGGATCTTGATCTGAGGCACCAACCGGCTCAAAGCTTTTGACTGTTCCCAAGATGCTCAGTGCATTCTCCTCTATAACCCCGCTTCCATGAACAGGGAGCTCAGTTTGTAGTTGGTGCCTTCAGTAGCAGGCCACTTAACAGGGGCCTGCCTCAGGCAGCCTATTCTTAGCTATAAATTTTGACAAGAAAAGAAGAACTTGTTTTATGAGAATCTACAAGGGCTGCAGCAGGCTAGGTCTAATAGACATCTTTACTGCAGCTTCATCACTCCCAGCGGCGCTGTATACTCCCGTGCCCTGGTTGCTGGGTCACTGCAGCGGAGGGTCCGGTTTCATCCTAAGGTCAGTCACACACACACCACCCTTCCGGATCACGAGGCCGCTGATGAAGGGGAGCGTGGCCGTAGGGGGTGGACCGTGTGCGCACTGGCGTGGACACTGATTACTGGGCAGCCGCTCCACTAGCCACCAGGTACAGTTAAGGAGCACAGGTCTGGGGGTTTTTCTCCTATATTAACCCAATTTTGTACTGCCCGCAGCGCATTGTGATAGGTAATAGGGCCTGATTCAGGTTGGATTGCAATCACAATAAGCGATCCAACTGCAAAAATTGCTAAGAGCATACGCATGTGCCTGCATTTTCTGCGGCACCCCGCAGAGAATGCGATCGCCTCTGCCTGTCAATCGGGGCGGGGGGGGATAGGTGGGTCAGCAACACTCCATTTCCAAGTCAGGGATGGAGCGGTGCGGGGGCAAGGCTTCAAAATGGGGTCTGCAACGGAGGAGACACAGGGGGCGTGGTCACAGCGGCTGTATGACATCACATTCAGCCGCTGTGATCACAAAAATGGTGGCGGCTTCCTGCGCGCACATACAGTCGGCACCAGCAGGAGGCTACACCATTTTTTATGATCACGCTGAACTGCAGTGCGACTGCAATTACAGCATGGTCAAGAAGGGAGGCGTCATGCTGGGTGGCCATGCCCTTTCACTGTGCAGGAGCCAGCACCGCTCACACACTAGTCCCCGGGTGCAGCCCCCAACCCCCGGGACACCCGGAGCAACAAAATGTAGATTCAGGCCACCAGGCCACGCCCCTACCTATGAAACCATGCCTCCTTTTTACCATTGCGCTGCTTATCTGCGCGCACTGCATTACAATCTCCCTCGCCACCTCTCTGGGTGTCACCAGTGATAGTGACACCTCTGCCATGCTTGTAGCAGCTGGTCCTAAGATCTACGCCTCAAGCCCTGAGTGTTTGCCCTTGTGACTTGTTGATCATCATAGCGAAGCAGATGCTTACAGAAAACTGCAGGGGCTTAGATTGAAAATAAAAAAAATGATTGGTATAAGGTAGAGAGGAGCGGGTTCGGTTCTCCGAGAACCGAATTCCCCACGAACTCCACGTTGTTTACACTGGTCCGAGGCAGGCTCGGTTGTTCCCGCCTGACTCGCAAAACCTGAACAAGGGAAAATGTCATCATCCCGCTGTCGGATTCTCGCGAGATTCGGATTCCATATAAAGAGCTGCGCGTTGCCGCCATTTTTACTCGTGCATTGAAGAGAGAGCGGAATGGACGTGGCTATGTTCTCTCAGTGGAAATCTCAATATCAGTGCTCAGTATCAGTGGTACCTTATTGCTGCTCAGTAATACTAGTAGTGTGTCTCTCCTGCTCAGTGTCAGTTCTCAGTAGTATCCTCATCAGTGCTCAGTATCACTGCTCATTGTCTTGTGCTGCATTGTGGTGCTCAGCATACTACAGTACATTACTAATAGTCCAGTGCTGCATCTTGCTGCTCAGTGTCAGTTCTAGTATCCTCATCAGTGCTCACTATCACTGTTCATTGCATTTTGGTTTTCTGTATACTACAGTAACATAGTAATATAGTAACATATAGTAACATAGTTTTTGAGGTTGAATAGAGGCAAATTGCCCATCGTGTTCAACCTGTTTTAAGTTGTGATGATTCTACATACCTGCTGAATAATGTTTTATGACTAGTTAGCTACTATAACTCATGTTACCCCCGGATTAACCATGTTGATATTTTAAGTATTATAACCTTAGATAGCTTTTTCATTCAGAAATGTATCCATTCCTTTTTTAAATCCAATTACAGAGTCCGCCATTACCACCTTCCCTGGCAGGGAATTCCACATCCTGATTGCCCTAACAGTGAAGATCATAGTATCTCACCTGGCAGGTAAGTAGGAGTTGGGCTAGAGCTGTGGAGGATTGCTGCTCGGGCACCCCCTGTCAAGTGAAGGAGATCCAACTGAGGCAGCACAAGGGAACTCTCGAAAGAAGAACAAGGCTAGAGGAAGATCTGAGACAAAGAAATCTGACTTTTACCAGAGCTGACCAGAGGAAAGCACAAACACAGTCCCCCACTACCACAAATAATGCAGTCGAGTTTCCCACATTGGGGAAATCACAGGGGTCAGCATACCCAGAATGCAATGAATGAACCTCACCCTGGGAGAACAATCTTCATGACCATGGTATCTCCTATGCAAAATAAGTATGATTTGGGATAGGGCTGGGGAGGGCCGCTGCTCAGGCACATCTCTGTCAAGTAAAGGAGATTCAACTGAGGCAGCACAAGGGAACTCTCATCTGGGGACAACAACTGCAGGGAGAACACATATTTTCAGATGAAAATCTTGGTCATGCTCTGGCTTCTCTTCAGAACGAACAAATCTTTCGCCTTTTACTAAAGATTTCCGTGGAGAGGAGCAAAACTGAGTTTTACCTCAATTTTTGCATGCCCCATCTTTTTGGATTTTCTTTTATCGGTTTAAAGATAGAATGAGTGTGCTTTAATGAAAGCTCATTTGCATAGAAATTACAGTAAATGTTTGTTTCTTTTCAAACAGAACTTTCTTGACCATGCTACTTGCTTGAAAGATCTGGGAGCACATGGAATACAGTACAAACCATGCTTATAGCAAGGAGAAGCCAGGTGAGAAATCTGCTTTCTTTCAAATTGGGCGCTCACTTTGATCTGAATGAGGACTGCTGGCATGGCACTCAGGCGACAGGTGGAATCTTGGTCATGCTCTGGTTTCTCTTCAGAATGAACAAATCTTTCGCCATTTATTAAAGATTTCCGTGGAGAGGAGCAAAACTGAGTTTTATCTCAATTTTTGCATGCCCCATATTATTGGGGTTTCTTTTATCAGTTTAAGGACAGAATGAGTGTGCTTTCTTGTTGGCTTTAATGTAAGTTTATTTGTATAACAATGACAGTAAATGTCTGTTTCTTTTCAAACAGAACTTTCTTGACCATGCTACTTGCTTGAAAGATCTGGGAGCACATGGAAAAGAGTACAAACCATGCTTATAGCAAGGGGAAGCCTGGTGAGAAATCTGCTTTCTTTCTTTCAAATTGGGTGCTCACTTTGAGCTGAATGAGGACTGCTGGCATGGCACTCAGGCGACAGGTGGAATCTTGGTCATGCTCTGGTTTCTCTTCAGAACGAACAAATCTTTCGCCTTTTACTAAAGATTTCCGTGGAGAGGAGCAAAACTGAGTTTTATCTCAAATTTTGCATTCCCCATCTTATTGGGGTTTTATTTTATCTGTTTAAAGATAGAATGAGTGTGCTTTAATGTAAGCTCATTTGCATAGAAATGACAGTAAATGTTTGTTTCTTTTCAAACAGAACTTTCTTGACTATACTAATTGCTTGAAAGATCTGGGAACACATGGAAAAGAGTACAAACCATGTTTATAGCTAGGGGAAGCCTGGTGAGAAATCTGCTATCTTTCTTTCAAATTGGGTGCTCACTTTGAGCTCAATGAGAACTGCTGGCATGGCACTCAGGCGACAGGTGGAATCTTGGTCATGCTCTGGTTTCTCTTCAGAACTAACAAATATTTCGCCTTTTATTAAAGATTTCCGTGGAGAGGAGCAAAACTGAGTTTTATCTCAATTTTTGCATGCCCCATATTATTGGGGTTTCTTTTATCAGTTTAAAGACAGAACGAGTGTGCTTTCTTGTTAGCTTTAATGTAAGTTGCCATAGATGCAGTGAAACACACGTGTAGGGCACGGCGTGTCCGCGTGTATTTGACTCATGTGAAATGTTATAAAACAAAAATATATGATTATGATGTTAGCTGTTAGTCTCCACTAATAGGGAATAGAAGCTGAGCTATAAGAAAGGAATACACTAGATATGATGTCACTTAGCAGATACAATGTCTAAAGTGCATACAGATAGCTACTAATAACTCTTGATAAGAAAGTATATCAGTGTGGGTATATTTATATGATGGGATATTGGGACTAGTGAATATATATCACTCCTGCTGTCCAGATTGGCAATAACCAGACAATTATGATAAGAGTAGAGATGTCACATGGGCTGCTATAGATATTAATTTAATGCTGTATGTGTCATTTGTTACAAATGGATACATTTTCTATGAGTCAGCCTAGCAGCTGCATGTTCTAACAGAACACTATCCTCACACAGAATCTGCTAACCTTGAGATAACTAAATGACAGTGTGTAACAGTCTCTTTACTATAAGACTGTTACAAAGTAATATATATATTTGAAGTCAGTCTAGCAGCTGTGTGTTCCAGCAGTTTATAAGACAAAGAAAATCTCCTATTGTGGAATCTAGACACATGGGACTGCTGGCCTGTGTCATACTATTTCTATGTAATACCAGTAACATGTATATAACTGTTACATAATTGTTACAAATGGATAAATCTTTGAGTCAGCCTAGCAGCTGCATGTCCTAACAGGACACCATAAATCCTTTACAGTGTAACAAATTGATTGGTAACACTTAAAGGCTGGAGAGCAGTTATATGCCTTACTAGCATACTCAATATACCACATTATTACACCAGTTACCACGATTATTGACAGCGCATTTGATATATTATATTACCCTCACACTGAGTCTGTTTACCTTTAGATAACTAAGTGACCGAATATGTAACAGTTTCTCTATCATAAGACTGTTACAAAGTGAGATAGATATATTTGGAAGTCAGTCAAACAGCTGTGTGTTTCAGCGGTTTATAAGAAAATTCCTCATTGTGGAATCTGGACCACTAAGGGTTATTATATATATAGCACATGGAATTGCCACATCTCCCTATATGATAATTTCATTACACTGTAACATAATAAGAATTAACTCTTTAACAGTGTAAATAGAGAGTAATGAATCTCTGACACATGGAATATATTATTTCTTAGATGAATTGGATAAACCATTATGACAGACACTTTGCTTCCTAATAAGAATTGAGGTGGCTATACCTCTAAGGAAAGCATTATTGCCTACGCCTAGATCAGATTAAATAAGATCTGGCTGAATATATGAAGGAAGGTTGCTATTTATATGAGAATTGGAATTGCTATATTCCTTAAGGCAACCCCACCGATTGATATATGTTGTCAATTAAGTATATCTGAACGGCTATATCTGGACCAGATTTAATAAGATCTGGCTGATTATATGAAGGAGGGCTGCTATTTATATTGGAATTGCCATATTCCTTAAGGCAACCGCACCTGTTGGTATATCTCGCCAATTAACTATATCTAAACAGCTAAATTAAAGCTATTCATCATTTTTTTAGTTTGGATATTAATAAATATGATCTTTCCATGATGCATAGAGATTTCCCTATCAAGTGATTCCTTATCCGATATAGAAAGCTATCCCCCTGTGGTATTGAATTTAGGAATATAGTCTTAGGGGACACAGATAAATAAGTGATCCCCATCTACCTAAGCACCCCACAAATTGGAGGTTAGCTTACCGGTTATACTCAATCACCCCCACAAATTCGCCAATGGGGATGGCTTCCCGGGAGGTAACCCCTATTGAGTGAAGGGAGTATATAGGATACGACCCAGTGGTACCTGACGACATAGATACTAACAGCTATTTAATAACATTACGCTAGAAAGTGATTATTAGCAACATATATATCTATATAAACAACCCCGCCAGGGTTGTGCCTTCAAAAATAATCACACACGGACACGCTTTTTAAACCTTTTTTTCACATCTCTTTATTCTTCTTATGCACATGTATGTTAGTTCTGTGATTTTAACCTTTATGTTTCACTGCAGTTTGGGATAATAATATTAATATTTATCCAATTTTAATACATACTTAATAAAGGTTATATTTTATGATTCATTCATTCTGTCCAGTGCGTCAACAGTGCAGATTTCTTCTTGTTTTTTCTCCCAAATTCTATAACAATGACAGTAAATGTTGTTTCTTTTCAAACAGAACTTTCTTGACCATGCTACTTGCTTGAAAGATCTGGGAGCACATGGAAAACAGTACAAACCATGCAGTATCACAAGAGCCTTTATTTGATCTTTCATGAAGATAGAGCAGAATTGAGGACACGTCAACAATTTCTGCCGAAGGTGGTTCATCTTTCCACATGGTGCCTTTGGCCACTGACACCTTCGTTGAGTCAAAGTCTCTGGCTGTGGTCAGAACTTTGAAAATTTATGTCACCAGAACGGTTCAGATTAGGAAAACAGAGGCTCTGTTTGTCCTGTATGCTCCCAACAGGATTGGGTGTCCTGCTTCCATGTAGACCATTATGCGCTGGATCTGTGGTAAGATTCAGCATGCTCATTCCATGGCAGGATTGCCGTTACTGAATTAGGTGAAGACCCATTCTACTAGAAAGGTGGGTTCATCCTGGGCAGCTGGTCGGGGAGTCTCGGCATTGCAACTTTGCCGAGCAGCTATTTAGTAAACACTTTTGCTAAGTTTTACAAGTTTGATACCTTGGCTGATGATAACCTCAAGTTGGGTCATTCGGTGCTGCAGAGTCGTACGCACTCTCCCACCCGTTCAAGAGCTTTGGTATAACCCCATGGTTCTTAATGTGACCCCAGCATCCTCTAGGTCGTATGAGAAAATAGGATTTTAATACCTACCGGTAAATCCTTTTCTCTTAGTCCGTAGAGGATGCTGGGCACCCGTCCCAGTCCATACTGTGTCTGCAGTTATTACTTGTGGTTATACACATGTTATGTTATGGTTCTGGTCAGCTTTTTGCTGCAATTGTTCATGCCGTTGGCTTGTGTTCTGTTGAATGCCACGTTCTGCGGCATGCTTAAGGTGTGAGCTGGTAAGATGCTCACCTTAGTTTAACAATAAATCCTTTCCTCGAAATGTCCGTCTCCCTGGGCACAGTTCCTATAACTGGAGTCTGGAGGAGGGGCATAGAGGGAGGAGCCAGTTCACACCCTTTGAAAGTCTTAAAGTGCCCATGTCTCTTGCGGATCCCGTCTATACCCCATGGTTCTTAATGTGACCCCAGCATCCTCTACGGACTAAGAGAAAAGGATGCCCTTGCGCACTATCCTGACTTCTCCTCCCGTCTGCTTACTTTGTGCCTTCCAACGCACAATGCGAACTACAGGTGGTGCTGCAGGGCCCACACCCTTTTACTTGCCTTACAGAACAGCTCTGGAGCTGTTACAGTGCCCAGCTGCTGCAAGAAATCAGCTTGAATGCTTCAGGGGATGGGGCATGGCCAACATGAGCCCCACACCAAAGGAGGGTGGGGGTGTTTAATGCGAACTAGGGGTCATCCAAGCACCGCAAAAGGCCGCCATGCCCTGCATGCCCCTTTTCTCTTTTCATATGCAGATGAGGGTTCCAGCCAACTTTGGCCCACATCTTGGATGACATCACCGTATGCAAATCCGTCTTCTGCAGACCTTCCCCCAGGAATGCTTGTACTAGTTGTTGCATATGGTTTGATATTTGATGGTGCTTCAATATTAGGCAGCCTTCCACCCTCCCATGTTCATCTGAACAGATGTGGTCTCCCTGCAGTTGTTGTCCCCAGACGAGAGTTCCCTTGTGCGTCCTCAGTTGAATCTCCTTAACTTGACGGGGGAGGGGCTGCCCGAGCAGCCACCCTCCCCAGCCCTATCCCAACTCATACTTATTTTGCATATGAGATCTCTTGATCATGAAGATTGTTCTCACAGGGTGAGGTTCATCCATTATATTTTAAAATAGGAAGGTACAAATTACATATTTGAATTGCATCTATGTGCTGGATTCAAATGTCCCCCCCCCCCCCCTTCCTTTCTCAATTGTGCCCGTCAGCAGCTATTCTAAGGTTGCTGCCAATGGGTGTGACACATTAATTTCTTCTGTGGGGTACACTGGACTCCACAAGGATTCACATTGGGGTGTAGAGTAGGATCTTGATCTGAGGCACCAACCGGCTCAAAGCTTTTGACTGTTCCCAAGATGCTCAGCGCATCCTCCTCTATAACCCCGCTTCCATGAACAGGGAGCTCAGTTTGTAGTTGGTGCCTTCAGTAGCAGGCCACTTAACAGGGGCCTGCCTCAGGCAGCCTATTCTTAGCTATTAATTTTGACAAGAAAAGAAGAACTTGTTTTATGAGAATCTACAAGGGCTGCAGCAGGCTAGGTCTAATAGACATCTTTACTGCAGCTTCATCACTCCCAGCGGCGCTGTATACTCCCGTGCCCTGGTTGCTGGGTCACTGCAGCGGAGGCTCCAGTTTCTTCCTAAGGTCAGTCACACACACACCGCCCTTCCGGATCACGAGGCCGCTGATGAAGGGGAGCGTGGCCGTAGGGGGTGGACCGTGTGCGCACTGGCGTGGACACTGATTACTGGGCAGCCGCTCCACTAGCCACCAGGTACAGTTAAGGAGCACAGGTCTGGGAGTTTTACTCCTATATTAACCCAATTTTGTACTGCCCGCAGCGCATTGTGATAGGTAATAGGGCCTGATTCAGGTTGGAATGCAATCACAATAAGCGATCCAACTGCAAAAATTGCTAACAGCATACGCATGTGCCTGCATTTTCTGCAGCACCCCGCAGAGAATGCGATCGCCTCTGCCTGTCAATCGGGGCGGGGGGGGGGAGAGGGGGGTCAGCAACACTCCATTTCCAAGTCAGGGATGGAGCGGTGCGGGGGCAAGGCTTCAAAATGGGGTCTGCAACGGAGGAGACACAGGGGGCGTGGTCACAGCGGCTGTATGACATCACATTCAGCCGCTGTGATCACAAAAATGGTGGCGGCTTCCTGCGCGCACATACAGTCTGCACCAGCAGGAGGCTACACCATTTTTTATGATCACGCTGAACTGCAGTGCGACTGCAATTACAGCATGGTCAAGAATGGAGGCGTCATGCTGGGTGGCCATGCCCTGTCACTGTGCAGGAGCCAGCACCGCACACACACTAGTCCCCGGGTGCAGCCCCCAACCCCCGGGACACCCGGAGCAACAAAATGTAGATTCAGGCCACCAGGCCACGCCCCTACCTATGAAACCATGCCTCCTTTTTACCATTGCGCTGCTTATCTGCGCGCACTGCATTACAATCTCCTTCGCCACCTCTCTGGGTGTCACCAGTGATAGTGACACCTCTGCCATGCTTGTAGCAGCTGGTCCTAAGATCTACGCCTCAAGCCCTGAGTGTTTGCCCTTGTGACTTGTTGATCATCATAGCGAAGCAGATGCTTACAGAAAACTGCAGGGGCTTAGATTGAAAATAAAAAAATTGATGGGTATAAGGTAGAGAGGAGCGGGTTCGGTTCTCCGAGAACCGAATTCCCGATGAACTCCACGTGGTTTACACTGGTCCGAGGCAGGCTCGGTTGTTCCCGCCTGACTCGGAAAACCTGAACAAGGGAAAATGTCATCATCCCGCTGTCGGATTCTCTCGAGATTCGGATTCCATATAAAGAGCTGCGCGTTGCCGCCATTTTTACTCGTGCATTGAAGAGAGAGCGGAGAGGACGTGGCTATGTTCTCTCAGTGGAAATCTCAATATCAGTGCTCAGTATCAGTGGTTACTTATTGCTGCTCAGTAATACTAGTAGTGTGTCTCTCCTGCTCAGTGTCAGTTCTCAGTAGTATCCTCATCAGTGCTCAGTATCACTGCTCATTGTCTTGTGCTGCATTGTGGTGCTCAGCATACTACAGTACATTACTAATAGTCCAGTGCTGCATCTTGCTGCTCAGTGTCAGTTCTAGTATCCTCATCAGTGCTCACTATCACTGCTCATTACATTGTGGTGTTCTGTATACTACAGTAACATAGTAATATAGTAACATATAGTAACATAGTTTTTGAGGTTGAATAGAGGCAAATTGCCCATCGTGTTCAACCTGTTTTAAGTTGTGATGATTCTACATACTTGCTGAATAATGTTTTATGACTAGTTAGCTACTATAACTCATGTTACCCCCGGATTAACCATGTTGATATTTTAAGTATTATAACCTTAGATAGCTTTTTCATTCAGAAATGTATCCATTCCTTTTTTAAATCCAATTACAGAGTCCGCCATTACCACCTTCCCTGGCAGGGAATTCCACATCCTGATTGCCCTAACAGTGAAGATCATAGTATCTCACCTGGCAGGTAAGTAGGAGTTGGGCTAGAGCTGTGGAGGATTGCTGCTCGGGCACCCCCTGTCAAGTGAAGGAGATCCAACTGAGGCAGCACAAGGGAACTCTCGAAAGAAGAACAAGGCTAGAGGAAGATCTGAGACAAAGAAATCTGACTTTTACCAGAGCTGACCAGAGGAAAGCACAAACACAGTCCCCCACTACCACAAATAATGCAGTCGAGTTTCCCACATTGGGGAAATCACAGGGGTCAGCATACCCAGAATGCAATGAATGAACCTCACCCTGGGAGAACAATCTTCATGACCATGGTATCTCCTATGCAAAATAAGTATGATTTGGGATAGGGCTGGGGAGGGCCGCTGCTCAGGCACATCTCTGTCAAGTAAAGGAGATTCAACTGAGGCAGCACAAGGGAACTCTCATCTGGGGACAACAACTGCAGGGAGAACACATATTTTCAGATGAAAATCTTGGTCATGCTCTGGCTTCTCTTCAGAACGAACAAATCTTTCGCCTTTTACTAAAGATTTCCGTGGAGAGGAGCAAAACTGAGTTTTACCTCAATTTTTGCATGCCCCATCTTTTTGGATTTTCTTTTATCGGTTTAAAGATAGAATGAGTGTGCTTTAATGAAAGCTCATTTGCATAGAAATTACAGTAAATGTTTGTTTCTTTTCAAACAGAACTTTCTTGACCATGCTACTTGCTTGAAAGATCTGGGAGCACATGGAATACAGTACAAACCATGCTTATAGCAAGGAGAAGCCAGGTGAGAAATCTGCTTTCTTTCAAATTGGGCGCTCACTTTGATCTGAATGAGGACTGCTGGCATGGCACTCAGGCGACAGGTGGAATCTTGGTCATGCTCTGGTTTCTCTTCAGAATGAACAAATCTTTCGCCATTTATTAAAGATTTCCGTGGAGAGGAGCAAAACTGAGTTTTATCTCAATTTTTGCATGCCCCATATTATTGGGGTTTCTTTTATCAGTTTAAGGACAGAATGAGTGTGCTTTCTTGTTGGCTTTAATGTAAGTTTATTTGTATAACAATGACAGTAAATGTCTGTTTCTTTTCAAACAGAACTTTCTTGACCATGCTACTTGCTTGAAAGATCTGGGAGCACATGGAAAAGAGTACAAACCATGCTTATAGCAAGGGGAAGCCTGGTGAGAAATCTGCTTTCTTTCTTTCAAATTGGGTGCTCACTTTGAGCTGAATGAGGACTGCTGGCATGGCACTCAGGCGACAGGTGGAATCTTGGTCATGCTCTGGTTTCTCTTCAGAACGAACAAATCTTTCGCCTTTTACTAAAGATTTCCGTGGAGAGGAGCAAAACTGAGTTTTATCTCAAATTTTGCATTCCCCATCTTATTGGGGTTTTATTTTATCTGTTTAAAGATAGAACGAGTGTGCTTTAATGTAAGCTCATTTGCATAGAAATGACAGTAAATGTTTGTTTCTTTTCAAACAGAACTTTCTTGACTATACTAATTGCTTGAAAGATCTGGGAACACATGGAAAAGAGTACAAACCATGTTTATAGCTAGGGGAAGCCTGGTGAGAAATCTGCTATCTTTCTTTCAAATTGGGTGCTCACTTTGAGCTCAATGAGAACTGCTGGCATGGCACTCAGGCGACAGGTGGAATCTTGGTCATGCTCTGGTTTCTCTTCAGAACTAACAAATATTTCGCCTTTTATTAAAGATTTCCGTGGAGAGGAGCAAAACTGAGTTTTATCTCAATTTTTGCATGCCCCATATTATTGGGGTTTCTTTTATCAGTTTAAAGACAGAACGAGTGTGCTTTCTTGTTAGCTTTAATGTAAGTTGCCATAGATGCAGTGAAACACACGTGTAGGGCACGGCGTGTCCGCGTGTATTTGACTCATGTGAAATGTTATAAAACAAAAATATATGATTATGATGTTAGCTGTTAGTCTCCACTAATAGGGAATAGAAGCTGAGCTATAAGAAAGGAATACACTAGATATGATGTCACTTAGCAGATACAATGTCTAAAGTGCATACAGATAGCTACTAATAACTCTTGATAAGAAAGTATATCAGTGTGGGTATATTTATATGATGGGATATTGGGACTAGTGAATATATATCACTCCTGCTGTCCAGATTGGCAATAACCAGACAATTATGATAAGAGTAGAGATGTCACATGGGCTGCTATAGATATTAATTTAATGCTGTATGTGTCATTTGTTACAAATTGATACATTTTCTATGAGTCAGCCTAGCAGCTGCATGTTCTAACAGAACACTATCCTCACACAGAATCTGCTAACCTTGAGATAACTAAATGACAGTGTGTAACAGTCTCTTTACTATAAGACTGTTACAAAGTAATATATATATTTGAAGTCAGTCTAGCAGCTGTGTGTTCCAGCAGTTTATAAGACAAAGAAAATCTCCTATTGTGGAATCTAGACACATGGGACTGCTGGCCTGTGTCATACTATTTCTATGTAATACCAGTAACATGTATATAACTGTTACATAATTGTTACAAATGGATAAATCTTTGAGTCAGCCTAGCAGCTGCATGTCCTAACAGGACACCATAAATCCTTTACAGTGTAACAAATTGATTGGTAACACTTAAAGGCTGGAGAGCAGTTATATGCCTTACTAGCATACTCAATATACCACATTATTACACCAGTTACCACGATTATTGACAGCGCATTTGATATATTATATTACCCTCACACTGAGTCTGTTTACCTTTAGATAACTAAGTGACCGAATATGTAACAGTTTCTCTATCATAAGACTGTTACAAAGTGAGATAGATATATTTGGAAGTCAGTCAAACAGCTGTGTGTTTCAGCGGTTTATAAGAAAATTCCTCATTGTGGAATCTGGACCACTAAGGGTTATTATATATATAGCACATGGAATTGCCACATCTCCCTATATGATAATTTCATTACACTGTAACATAATAAGAATTAACTCTTTAACAGTGTAAATAGAGAGTAATGAATCTCTGACACATGGAATATATTATTTCTTAGATGAATTGGATAAACCATTATGACAGACACTTTGCTTCCTAATAAGAATTGAGGTGGCTATACCTCTAAGGAAAGCATTATTGCCTACGCCTAGATCAGATTAAATAAGATCTGGCTGAATATATGAAGGAAGGTTGCTATTTATATGAGAATTGGAATTGCTATATTCCTTAAGGCAACCCCACCGATTGATATATGTTGTCAATTAAGTATATCTGAACGGCTATATCTGGACCAGATTTAATAAGATCTGGCTGATTATATGAAGGAGGGCTGCTATTTATATTGGAATTGCCATATTCCTTAAGGCAACCGCACCTGTTGGTATATCTCGCCAATTAACTATATCTAAACAGCTAAATTAAAGCTATTCATCATTTTTTTTAGTTTGGATATTAATAAATATGATCTTTCCATGATGCATAGAGATTTCCCTATCAAGTGATTCCTTATCCGATATAGAAAGCTATCCCCCTGTGGTATTGAATTTAGGAATATAGTCTTAGGGGACACAGAGAAATAAGTGATCCCCATCTACCTAAGCACCCCACAAATTGGAGGTTAGCTTACCGGTTATACTCAATCACCCCCACAAATTCGCCAATGGGGATGGCTTCCCGGGAGGTAACCCATATTGAGTGAAGGGAGTATATAGGATACGACCCAGTGGTACCTGACGACATAGATACTAACAGCTATTTAATAACATTACGCTAGAAAGTGATTATTAGCAACATATATATCTATATAAACAACCCCGCCAGGGTTGTGCCTTCAAAAATAATCACACACGGACACGCTTTTTAAACCTTTTTTTCACATCTCTTTATTCTTCTTATGCACATGTATGTTAGTTCTGTGATTTTAACCTTTATGTTTCACTGCAGTTTGGGATAATAATATTAATATTTATCCAATTTTAATACATACTTAATAAAGGTTATATTTTATGATTCATTCATTCTGTCCAGTGCGTCAACAGTGCAGATTTCTTCTTGTTTTTTCTCCCAAATTCTATAACAATGACAGTAAATGTTGTTTCTTTTCAAACAGAACTTTCTTGACCATGCTACTTGCTTGAAAGATCTGGGAGCACATGGAAAACAGTACAAACCATGCAGTATCACAAGAGCCTTTATTTGATCTTTCATGAAGATAGAGCAGAATTGAGGACACGTCAACAATTTCTGCCGAAGGTGGTTCATCTTTCCACATGGTGCCTTTGGCCACTGACACCTTCGTTGAGTCAAAGTCTCTGGCTGTGGTCAGAACTTTGAAAATTTATGTCACCAGAACGGTTCAGATTAGGAAAACAGAGGCTCTGTTTGTCCTGTATGCTCCCAACAGGATTGGGTGTCCTGCTTCCATGTAGACCATTATGCGCTGGATCTGTGGTAAGATTCAGCATGCTCATTCCATGGCAGGATTGCCGTTACTGAATTAGGTGAAGACCCATTCTACTAGAAAGGTGGGTTCATCCTGGGCAGCTGGTCGGGGAGTCTCGGCATTGCAACTTTGCCGAGCAGCTATTTAGTAAACACTTTTGCTAAGTTTTACAAGTTTGATACCTTGGCTGATGATAACCTCAAGTTGGGTCATTCGGTGCTGCAGAGTCGTACGCACTCTCCCACCCGTTCAAGAGCTTTGGTATAACCCCATGGTTCTTAATGTGACCCCAGCATCCTCTAGGTCGTATGAGAAAATAGGATTTTAATACCTACCGGTAAATCCTTTTCTCTTAGTCCGTAGAGGATGCTGGGCACCCGTCCCAGTCCATACTGTGTCTGCAGTTATTACTTGTGGTTATACACATGTTATGTTATGGTTCTGGTCAGCTTTTTGCTGCAATTGTTCATGCCGTTGGCTTGTGTTCTGTTGAATGCCACGTTCTGCGGCATGCTTAAGGTGTGAGCTGGTAAGATGCTCACCTTAGTTTAACAATAAATCCTTTCCTCGAAATGTCCGTCTCCCTGGGCACAGTTCCTATAACTGGAGTCTGGAGGAGGGGCATAGAGGGAGGAGCCAGTTCACACCCTTTGAAAGTCTTAAAGTGCCCATGTCTCTTGCGGATCCCGTCTATACCCCATGGTTCTTAATGTGACCCCAGCATCCTCTACGGACTAAGAGAAAAGGATGCCCTTGCGCACTATCCTGACTTCTCCTCCCGTCTGCTTACTTTGTGCCTTCCAACGCACAATGCGTACTACAGGTGGTGCTGCAGGGCCCACACCCTTTTACTTGCCTTACAGAACAGCTCTGGAGCTGTTACAGTGCCCAGCTGCTGCAAGAAATCAGCTTGAATGCTTCAGGGGATGGGGCATGGCCAACATGAGCCCCACACCAAAGGAGGGTGGGGGTGTTTAATGCGAACTAGGGGTCATCCAAGCACCGCAAAAGGCCGCCATGCCCTGCATGCCCCTTTTCTCTTTTCATATGCAGATGAGGGTTCCAGCCAACTTTGGCCCACATCTTGGATGACATCACCGTATGCAAATCCGTCTTCTGCAGACCTTCCCCCAGGAATGCTTGTACTAGTTGTTGCATATGGTTTGATATTTGATGGTGCTTCAATATTAGGCAGCCTTCCACCCTCCCATGTTCATCTGAACAGATGTGGTCTCCCTGCAGTTGTTGTCCCCAGACGAGAGTTCCCTTGTGCGTCCTCAGTTGAATCTCCTTAACTTGACGGGGGAGGGGCTGCCCGAGCAGCCACCCTCCCCAGCCCTATCCCAACTCATACTTATTTTGCATATGAGATCTCTTGATCATGAAGATTGTTCTCACAAGGTGAGGTTCATCCATTATATTTTAAAATAGGAAGGTACAAATTACATATTTGAATTGCATCTATGTGCTGGATTCAAATGTCCCCCCCCCCCTTCCTTTCTCAATTGTGCCCGTCAGCAGCTATTCTAAGGTTGCTGCCAATGGGTGTGACACATTAATTTCTTCTGTGGGGTACACTGGACTCCACAAGGATTCACATTGGGGTGTAGAGTAGGATCTTGATCTGAGGCACCAACCGGCTCAAAGCTTTTGACTGTTCCCAAGATGCTCAGCGCATCCTCCTCTATAACCCCGCTTCCATGAACAGGGAGCTCAGTTTGTAGTTGGTGCCTTCAGTAGCAGGCCACTTAACAGGGGCCTGCCTCAGGCAGCCTATTCTTAGCTATTAATTTTGACAAGAAAAGAAGAACTTGTTTTATGAGAATCTACAAGGGCTGCAGCAGGCTAGGTCTAATAGACATCTTTACTGCAGCTTCATCACTCCCAGCGGCGCTGTATACTCCCGTGCCCTGGTTGCTGGGTCACTGCAGCGGAGGCTCCAGTTTCTTCCTAAGGTCAGTCACACACACACCGCCCTTCCGGATCACGAGGCCGCTGATGAAGGGGAGCGTGGCCGTAGGGGGTGGACCGTGTGCGCACTGGCGTGGACACTGATTACTGGGCAGCCGCTCCACTAGCCACCAGGTACAGTTAAGGAGCACAGGTCTGGGAGTTTTACTCCTATATTAACCCAATTTTGTACTGCCCGCAGCGCATTGTGATAGGTAATAGGGCCTGATTCAGGTTGGAATGCAATCACAATAAGCGATCCAACTGCAAAAATTGCTAACAGCATACGCATGTGCCTGCATTTTCTGCGGCACCCCGCAGAGAATGCGATCGCCTCTGCCTGTCAATCGGGGCGGGGGGGGGGGAGAGGGGGGTCAGCAACACTCCATTTCCAAGTCAGGGATGGAGCGGTGCGGGGGCAAGGCTTCAAAATGGGGTCTGCAACGGAGGAGACACAGGGGGCGTGGTCACAGCGGCTGTATGACATCACATTCAGCCGCTGTGATCACAAAAATGGTGGCGGCTTCCTGCGCGCACATACAGTCTGCACCAGCAGGAGGCTACACCATTTTTTATGATCACGCTGAACTGCAGTGCGACTGCAATTACAGCATGGTCAAGAATGGAGGCGTCATGCTGGGTGGCCATGCCCTGTCACTGTGCAGGAGCCAGCACCGCACACACACTAGTCCCCGGGTGCAGCCCCCAACCCCCGGGACACCCGGAGCAACAAAATGTAGATTCAGGCCACCAGGCCACGCCCCTACCTATGAAACCATGCCTCCTTTTTACCATTGCGCTGCTTATCTGCGCGCACTGCATTACAATCTCCTTCGCCACCTCTCTGGGTGTCACCAGTGATAGTGACACCTCTGCCATGCTTGTAGCAGCTGGTCCTAAGATCTACGCCTCAAGCCCTGAGTGTTTGCCCTTGTGACTTGTTGATCATCATAGCGAAGCAGATGCTTACAGAAAACTGCAGGGGCTTAGATTGAAAATAAAAAAATTGATGGGTATAAGGTAGAGAGGAGCGGGTTCGGTTCTCCGAGAACCGAATTCCCGACGAACTCCACGTGGTTTACACTGGTCCGAAGCAGGCTCGGTTGTTCCCGCCTGACTCGGAAAACCTGAACAAGGGAAAATGTCATCATCCCGCTGTCGGATTCTCTCGAGATTCGGATTCCATATAAAGAGCTGCGCGTTGCCGCCATTTTTACTCGTGCATTGAAGAGAGAGCGGAGAGGACGTGGCTATGTTCTCTCAGTGGAAATCTCAATATCAGTGCTCAGTATCAGTGGTTACTTATTGCTGCTCAGTAATACTAGTAGTGTGTCTCTCCTGCTCAGTGTCAGTTCTCAGTAGTATCCTCATCAGTGCTCAGTATCACTGCTCATTGTCTTGTGCTGCATTGTGGTGCTCAGCATACTACAGTACATTACTAATAGTCCAGTGCTGCATCTTGCTGCTCAGTGTCAGTTCTAGTATCCTCATCAGTGCTCACTATCACTGCTCATTACATTGTGGTGTTCTGTATACTACAGTAACATAGTAATATAGTAACATATAGTAACATAGTTTTTGAGGTTGAATAGAGGCAAATTGCCCATCGTGTTCAACCTGTTTTAAGTTGTGATGATTCTACATACTTGCTGAATAATGTTTTATGACTAGTTAGCTACTATAACTCATGTTACCCCCGGATTAACCATGTTGATATTTTAAGTATTATAACCTTGGATAGCTTTTTCATTCAGAAATGTATCCATTCCTTTTTTAAATCCAATTACAGAGTCCGCCATTACCACCTTCCCTGGCAGGGAATTCCACATCCTGATTGCCCTAACAGTGAACATCATAGTATCTCACCTGGCAGGTAAGTAGGAGTTGGGCTAGAGCTGTGGAGGATTGCTGCTCGGGCACCCCCTGTCAAGTGAAGGAGATCCAACTGAGGCAGCACAAGGGAACTCTCGAAAGAAGAACAAGGCTAGAGGAAGATCTGAGACAAAGAAATCTGACTTTTACCAGAGCTGACCAGAGGAAAGCACAAACGCAGTCCCCCACTACCACAAATAATGCAGTCGAGTTTCCCACATTTGGGGAAATCACAGGGGTCAGCATACCCAGAGTGCAATGAATGAACCTCACCCTGGGAGAACAATCTTCATGACCATGGTATCTCCTATGCAAAATAAGTATGATTTGGGATAGGGCTGGGGAGGGCCGCTGCTCAGGCACATCTCTGTCAAGTAAAGGAGATTCAACTGAGGCAACACAAGGGAACTCTCATCTGGGGACAACAACTGCAGGGAGAACACATATTTTCAGATGAACATGGGAGGGCAGAAGGCTGCCTAACACTGAAGCACCCCCAAACAACAAACCAAATGCAACTACTAGTGCAAGCATTCCTGGGGGAAGGCCTGCAGCAGATGGATTTGCATATGGTGATGTCATCCAAGCAGTGGGTCAAAGTTGGCTTCAACCCTCGTCTGCATATGAAAATAAAAAAGGGGTGTGCAGGGCATGGCGGCCTTTTGCGGCGCTTGGATGACCCCTAGTTTGCATTAAACACCTCCACCTTCCTTCGGTGTGGGGCTCATGTTGGCTATGCCCCAGCCCCTGAAGCATTCAAGCTGATTTCTTGCAGCAGCTGGGCACTGTAACAGCTCCAGAGCTGCTCTGTAAAGCAAGTAAAAGGGTGTGGGCCCTGCAGCACTACCTGTAGTTTGCATTGTGCGTTGGAAGGCACAAAGTAAGCAGACGGGAGAAGTCAGGATAGTGCACAAGGGCATAGAAGGGAGCGGCTCAAGAAAAGAGAAGTGGAAACAGACAGCAAACTAGGCTGGAGAGAGACCTGAGACAAAGAGATTTGAATTATACGAGAGCCGACCAGAGGAAACACAAATTATGTAATCAAGTGTCCCACATTTGGGGAAATCGTAGGAGCAGCACACCCAGAGTGCATTGGGTGAGCCTTGCCCTAGAAGCACCTTCCTGATCATAGTATCTCACCTGGCAGGTAAGTAGGAGTTGGGCTAGAGCTGGGGAGGGTCGCTGTTCGGGCACCCCCCTGTCAAGTGAAGGAGATCCAACTGAGGCAGCACAAGGAAACTCTCGAAAAAAGAACAAGGCTAGAGGAAGATCTGAGACAAAGAAATCTGACTTTTACCAGAGCTGACCAGAGGAAAGCACAAACACAGTCCCCCACTACCACAAATAATGCAGTCGAGTTTCCCACATTTGGGGAAATGACAGGGGTCAGCATACCCAGAATGCAATGAATGAACCTCACCCTGGGAGAACAATCTTCATGACAATGGTATCTCCTATGCAAAATAAGTATGATTTGGGATAGGGCTGGGGAGGGCCGCTGCTCAGGCACATCTCTGTCAAGTAAAGGAGATTCAACTGAGGCAGCACAAGGGAACTCTCATCTGGGGACAACAACTGCAGGGAGAACACATATTTTCAGATGAACATGGGAGAGCAGAAGGCTGCCTAATACTGAAGCACCCCCAAACAACAAACCAAATGCAACAACTAGTACAAGCATTCCTGGGAAAAGGTCTGCAGAAGACGGATTTGCATACGGTGATGTCATCCAAGCAGTGGGCCAAAGTTGGCTGGAACCCTCATCTGCATATGAAAAGAGAAAAGGGGTATGCAGGGCATGGCGGCCTTTTGCGGCGCTTGGATGACCCTTAGTTCGCATTAAACACCTCCACCCTCCGTCGGTGTGGGGCTCATGTTGGCTATGCCCCAGCCCCTGAAGCATTCAAGCTGATTTCTTGCAGCAGCTGGGCACTGTAACAGCTCCAGAGCTGCTCTGTAAGGCAAGTAAAAGGGTGTTGGCCCTGCAGCACTACCTGTAGTTTGCATTGTGCGTTGGAAGGCACAAAGTAAGCAGACAGGAGAAGTCAGGAGAGTGCACAAGGGCAAGGGCAGGGGCTCAAGAAAAGAGAAGTGGAAACAGACAGCAAACTAGGCTGGAGAGAGACCTGAGACAAAGAGATCTGAATTATACGAGTAGCCGACCAGAGGAAACACAAATTATGTAGTCAAGTGTCCCACATTTGGGGAAATCGTAGGAGCAGCACACCCAGAGTGCAATGGGTGAGCCTTGCCCTGGGAGAAGCACCTTCCTGATCATAGTATCTCACCTGGCAGGTAAGTAGGAGTTGGGCTAGAGCTGGGGAGGGTCGCTGCTCGGGCACCCCCCTGTCAAGTGAAGGAAATCCAACTGAGGCAGCACAAGGAAACTCTCAAAAAAAGAACAAGGCTAGAGGAAGATCTGAGACAAAGAAATCTGACTTTTACCAGAGCTGACCAGAGGAAAGCACAAACACAGTCCCCCACTACCACAAATAATGCAGTCGAGTTTCCCACATTTGGGGAAATCACAGGGGTCAGCATACCCAGAATGCAATGAATGAACCTCACCCTGGAAGAACAATCTTCATGACCATGGTATCTCCTATGCAAAATAAGTATGATTTGGGATAGGGCTGGGGAGGGCCGCTGCTCAGGCACATCTCTGTCAAGTAAAGGAGATTCAACTGAGGCAGCACAAGAGAACTCTCATCTGGGGACAACAACTGCAGGGAGAACACATATTTTCAGATGAACATGGGAGAGCAGAAGGCTGCCTAATACTGAAGCACCCCAAACAACAAACCAAATGCAACAACTAGTACAAGCATTCCTGGGGGAAGGTCTGCAGAAGACGTATTTGCATACGGTGATGTCATCCAAGCAGTGGGCCAAAGTTGGCTGGAACCCTCATCTGCATATGAAAAGAGAAAAGGGGTATGCAGGGCATGGCGGCCTTTTGCGGCGCTTGGATGACCCTTAGTTCGCATTAAACACCTCCACCCTCCGTCGGTGTGGGGCTCATGTTGGCTATGCCCCAGCCCCTGAAGCATTCAAGCTGATTTCTTGCAGCAGCTGGGCACTGTAACAGCTCCAGAGCTGCTCTGAAAGGCAAGTAAAAGGGTGTGGGCCCTGCAGCACTACCTGTAGTTTGCATTGTGCGTTGGAAGGCACAAAGTAAGCAGACAGGAGAAGTCAGGAGAGTGCACAAGGGCATAGAAGGCAGCGGCTCAAGAAAAGAGAAGTGGAAACAGACAGCAAACTAGGCTGGAGAGAGACCTGAGACAAAGAGATCTGAATTATACGAGAGCCGACCAGGGGAAACACAAATTATGCAGTCAAGTTTCCCACATTTGGGGAAATCGCAGGAGCAGCACACCCAGAGTGCAATGGGTGAGCCTTGCCCTGGGAGAAGCACCTTCATGATCATAGTATCTCACCTGGCAGTTATGTAGGAGTTGGGCTAGAGCTGGGGAGGGTCGCTGCTCGGGTACCCCCCTGTCAAGTGAAGGAGATCAAACTGAGGCAGCACAATGGAACTCTCGAAAGAAGAACAAGGCTAGAGGAAGATCTGAGACAAAGAAATCTGACTTTTACCAGAGCTGACCAGAGGAAAACACAAACACAGTCCCCCACTACCACAAATAATGCAGTTGAGTTTCCCACATTTGGGGAAATCACAGGGGTCAGCATACCCAGAATGCAATGAATGAACCTCACCCTGGGAGAACAATCTTTATGACCATGGTATCTCCTATGCAAAATAAGTATGATTTGGGATAGGGCTGGGGAGGGCCGCTGCTCAGGCACATCTCTGTCAAGTAAAGGAGATTCAACTGAGGCAGCACAAGGGAACTCTCATCTGGGGACAACAACTGCCGGGAGAACACATATTTTCAGATGAACATGGGAGGGCAGAAGGCTGCCTAATACTGAAGCACCCCCAAACAACAAACCAAATGCAACAACTAGTACAAGCATTCCTGGGGGAAGGTCTGCAGAAGACGGATTTGCATACAGTGATGTCATCCAAGCAGTGGGCCAAAGTTGGCTGGAACCCTCATCTGCATATGAAAAGAGAAAAGGGGTATGCAGGGCATGGCGGCCTTTTGCGGCGCTTGGATGACCCTTAGTTCGCATTAAACACCCCCACCCTACTTCGGTGTGGGGCTCATGTTGGCCATGCCCCAGCCCCTGAAGCATTCAAGCTGATTTCTTGCAGCAGCTTGGCACTGTAACAGCTCCAGAGCTGCTCTGTAAGGCAAGTAAAAGGGTGTGGGCCCTGCAGCACTACCTGTAGTTTGCATTGTGCATCGGAAGGCACAAAGTAAGCAGACAGGAGGAGAAGTCAGGATAGTGCACAAGGGTGTAGAAGGGAGGGGCTCAAGAAAAAAGAAGTGGAAACAGACAGCAAACTAGGCTGGAGAGAGACCTGAGACAAAGAGATCTGAATTATATGAGAGCCGACTAGGGGAAACACAAATTATGCAATCAAGTTTCCCATATTTGGGGAAATCGCAGGGGCAGCACACCCAGAGTGCAATGGGTGAGCCTTGCCCTGGGAGAAGCAACTTCATGATCATAGTATCTCACCTGGCAGGTAAGTAGGAGTTGGGCTAGAGCTGGGGAGGGTCGCTGCTCGGGCACCCCCCTGTCAAGTGAAGGAGATCCAACTGAGGCAGCACAAGGGAACTCTTGAAAGAAGAACAAGGCTAGAGGAAGATCTGAGACAAAGAAATCTGACTTTTACCAGAGCTGACCAGAGGAAAGCACAAACACAGTCCCCCACTACCACAAATAATGCAGTTGAGTTTCCCACATTTGGGGAAATCACAGAGGTCAGCATACCCAGAACGCAATGAATGAACCTAACCCTGGGAGAACAATCTTCATGACCATGGTATATCCTATGCAAAATAAGTATGATTTGGGATAGGGCTGGGGAGGGCCGCTGCTCAGGCACATCTCTGTCAAGTAAAGGAGATTCAACTGAGGCAGCACAAGGGAACTCTCATCTGGGGACAACAACTGCAGGGAGAACACATATTTTCAGATGAACATGGGAGGGCAGAAGGCTGCCTAATACTGAAGCACCCCCAAACAACAAACCAAATGCAACAACTAGTGCAAGCATTCCTGGGGGAAGGCCTGCCGCAGATGGATTTGCATATGGTGATGTCATCCAAGCAGTGGGTCAAAGTTGGCTTCAACCCTCGTCTGCATATGAAAAGAGAAAAGGGGCATGCAGGGCATGGTGGCCTTTTGCGGCGCTTGGCTGACCCCTAGTTTGCATTAAACACCTCCACCCTCCGTCGGTGTGGGGCTCATGTTGGCTATGCCCCAGCCCCTGAAGCATTCAAGCTGATTTCTTGCTGCAGCTGGGCACTGTAACAGCTCCAGAGCTGCTCTGTAAGGCAAGTAAAAGGGTGTGGGCCCTGCAGCACTACCTGTAGTTTGCATTGTGCGTTGGAAGGCACAAAGTAAGCAGACAGGAGAAGTCTGGAGAGTGCACAAGGGCATAGAAGGCAGCGGCTCAAGAAAAGAGAAGTGGAAACAGACAGCAAACTAGGCTGGAGAGAGACCTGAGACAAAGAGATCTGAATTATACGAGAGCCGACCAGGGGAAACACAAATTATGCAGTCAAGTTTCCCACAGGAGTATATAGGATACGACCCAGTGGTACCTGACGACATAGATACTAACAGCTATTTAATAACATTACGCTAGAAAGTGATTATTAGCAACATATATATCTATATAAACAACCCCGCCAGGGTTGTGCCTTCAAAAATAATCACACACGGACACGCTTTTTAAACCTTTTTTTCACATCTCTTTATTCTTCTTATGCACATGTATGTTAGTTCTGTGATTTTAACCTTTATGTTTCACTGCAGTTTGGGATAATAATATTAATATTTATCCAATTTTAATACATACTTAATAAAGGTTATATTTTTTGATTCATTCATTCTGTCCAGTGCGTCAACAGTGCAGATTTCTTCTTGTTTTTTCTCCCAAATTCTATAACAATGACAGTAAATGTTGTTTCTTTTCAAACAGAACTTTCTTGACCATGCTTCTTGCTTGAAAGATCTGGGAGCACATGGAAAACAGTACAAACCATGCAGTATCACAAGAGCCTTTATTTGATATTTCATGAAGATAGAGCAGAATTGAGGACACGTCAACTATTTCTGCCGAAGGTGGTTCATCTCTCCACATGGTGCCTTTGGCCACTGACACCTTCGTTGAGTCAAAGTCTCTGGCTGTGGTCAGAACTTTGAAAATTTATGTCACCAGAACGGTTCAGATTAGGAAAACAGAGGCTCTGTTTGTCCTGTATGCTCCCAACAGGATTGGGTGTCCTGCTTCCATGTAGACAATTATGTGCTGGATCTGTGGTAAGATTCAGCATGCTCATTCCACGGCAGGATTGCCGTTACTGAATTAGGTGAAGACCCATTCTACTAGAAAGGTGGGTTCATCCTGGGCAGCTGGTCGGGGAGTCTCGGCATTGCAACTTTGCCGAGCAGCTATTTAGTAAACACTTTTGCTAAGTTTTACAAGTTTTAGAGTAAAGGAGATTCAACTGAGGCAGCACAAGGGAACTCTCATCTGGGGACAACAACTGCAGTGAGAACACATATTTTCAGATGAACATGGGAGGGCAGAAGGCTGCCTAATACTGAAGCACCCCCAAACAACAAACCAAATGCAACAACTAGTACAAGCATTCCTGGGGGAAGGTCTGCAGAAGACGGATATGCATATAGTGATGTCATCCAAGCAGTGGGCCAAAGTTGGCTGGAACCCTCATCTGCATATGAAAAGAGAAAAGGGGTATGCAGGGCATGGCGGCCTTTTGCGGCGCTTGGATGACCCTTAGTTCGCATTAAACACCCCCACCCTCCTTCGGTGTGGGGCTCATGTTGGCCATGCCCCAGCCCCTGAAGCATTCAAGCTGATTTCTTGCAGCAGCTTGGCACTGTAACAGCTCCAGAGCTGCTCTGTAAGGCAAGTAAAAGGGTGTGGGCCCTGCAGCACTACCTGTAGTTTGCATTGTGCATTGGAAGGCACAAAGTAAGCAGACAGGAGGAGAAGTCAGGATAGTCCACAAGGGTATAGAAGGGAGGGGCTCAAGAAAAAAGAAGTGGAAACAGACAGCAAACTAGGCTGGAGAGAGACCTGAGACAAAGAGATCTGAATTATATGAGAGCCGACCAGGGGAAACACAAATTATGCAGTCAAGTTTCCCACATTTGGGGAAATCACAGGGGCAGCACACCCAGGTGAGATACTATAATCAGGAAGGTGCTTCTCCCAGGGCAAGGCTCACCCATTGCACACTGGGTGTGCTGCTCCTACGATTTCCCCAAATGTGGGACACTTGACTGCATAATTTGTGTTTCCTCTGGTCGGCTCTCGTATAATTCAGATCTCTTTGTCTCAGGTCTCTCTCCAGCCTAGTTTGCTCTCTGTTTCCACTTCTTTTTTCTTGAGCCCCTCCCTTCTATACCCTTGTGGACTATCCTGACTTCTCCTCCCGTCTGCTTACTTTGTGCCTTCCAATGCACAATGCAAACTACAGGTAGTGCTGCAGGGCCCACACCCTTTTACTTGCCTTACAGAGCAGCTCTGGAGCTGTTACAGTGCCCAGCTGCTGCAAGAAATCAGCTTGAATGCTTCATGGGATGGGGCATGGCCAACATGAGCCCCACACCAAAGGAGGGTGGGGGTGTTTAATGCGATCTAGGGGTCATCCAAGCACCGCAAAAGGCCGCCATGCCCTGCACGCCCCTTTTCTCTTTTCATATGCAGATGAGGGTTGAAGCCAACTTTGACCCACTGCTTGGATAACATCACCATATGCAAATCCATCTGCTGCAGGCCTTCCCCCAGGAATGCTTGCACTAGTTGTTGCATTTGGTTTGTTGTTTGGGGGTGCTTCAGTATTAGGCAGCCTTCTGCCCTCCCATGTTCATCTGAAAATATGTGTTCTCCCTGCAGTTGTTGTCCCCATATGAGAGTTCCCTTGTGCTGCCTCAGTTGAATCTCCTTTACTTGACAGAGATGTGCCTGAGCAGCGGCCCTCCCCAGCCCTATCCCAAATCATACTTATTTTGCATAGGAGACACCATGGTCATGAAAATTGTTCACCCAGGGTGAGGTTCATTCATTGCATTCTGGGTATGCTGACCCCTGTGATTTACCCAAATGTGGGAAACTCGCCTGCATTATTTGTGGTAGTTGGGGACTGTGTTTGTGTTTTCCGCTGGTCAGCTCTGGTAAAAGTCAGATTTCTTTGTCTCAGATCTTCCTCTAGCCTTGTTCTTCTTTCGAGAGTTCCATTGTGCTGCCTCAGTTGGATCTCCTTCACTTGACAGGGGGGTGCCCGAGCAGCGACCCTCCCCAGCTCTAGCCCAACTCCTACTTACCTGCCAGGTGAGATACTATGATCTTGAAGGTGCTTCTCCCAGGGCAAGGCTCAACCATTGCACTCTGGGTGTGCTGCCCCTGCGATTTCCCCAAATATGGGAAACTTGACTGCATAATTTGTGTTTCCCCTGGTCGGCTCTCGTATAATTCAGATCTCTTTGTCTCAGGTCTCTCTCCAGCCTAGTTTGCTGTCTGTTTCCACTTCTCTTTTCTTGAGCCGCTCCCTTCTATGCCCTTGCGCACTATCCTGACTTCTCCCGTCTGCTTACTTTGTGCCTTCCAACGCACAATGCGAACTACAGGTAGTGCTGCAGGGCCCACACCCTTTTATTTGCCTTACAGAGCAGCTCTGGAGCTGTTACAGTGCCCAGCTGCTGCAAGAAATCAGCTTGAATGCTTCAGGGGCTGGGGCATAGCCAACATGAGCCCCACACCGAAGGAGGGTGGAGGTGTTTAATGCGAACTAGGGGTCATCCAAGCGCCGCAAAAGGCCGCCATGCCCTGCATAACCCTTTTCTATGTTCATATGCAGATGAGGGTTCCAGCCAACTTTGGCCCACTGCTTGGATGACATCACCGTATGCAAATTCGTCTCCTGCAGACCTTCCCCCAGGAATGCTTGTACTAGTTATTGCATATGGTTTGATATTTGATGGTGCTTCAGTATTAGGCAGCCTTCCGCCCTCCCATGTTCATCTGAAAAAATGTGGTCTCCCTGCAGTTGTTGTCCCCAGACGAGAGTTCCCTTGTGCTTCCTCAGTTGAATCTCCTTAACTTGACGGGGGAGGGGCTTGCCCGAGCAGCCACCCTCCCCAGCCCTATCCCAACTCATACTTATTTTGCATATGAGATCTCTATATCATGAAGATTGTTATCACAGGGTGAAGTTCATCCATTATATTTTAAAATAGGAAGGTTCAAATTACATATTTGAATTGCATCTATGTGCTGGATTCAAATGTCCCCCCCCCCTTCCTTTCTCAATTGTGCCCGTCAGCAGCTATTCTAAGGTTGCTGCCAATGGGTGTGACACATTAATTTCTTCTGTGGGGTACACTGGACTCCACAAGGATTCACATTGGGGTGTAGAGTAGGATCTTGATCTGAGGCACCAACCGGCTCAAAGCTTTTGACTGTTCCCAAGATGCTCAGCGCATTCTCCTCTATAACCCCGCTTCCATGAACAGGGAGCTCAGTTTGTAGTTGGTGCCTTCAGTAGCAGGCCACTTAACAGGGGCCTGCCTCAGGCAGCCTATTCTTAGCTATTAATTTTGACAAGAAAATAAGAACTTTTTTTATGAGAATCTACAAGGGCTGCAGCAGGCTAGGTCTAATAGACATCTTTACTGCAGCTTCATCACTCCCAGCGGCGCTGTATACTCCCGTGCCCTGGTTGCTGGGTCACTGCAGCGGAGGCTCCGGTTTCTTCCTAAGGTCAGTCACACACGCACCGCCCTTCCGGATCACGAGGCCGCTGATGAAGGGGAGCGTGGCCGTAGGGGGTGGACCGTGTGCGCACTGGCGTGGACACTGATTACTGGGCAGCCGCTCCACGAGCCACCAGGTACAGTTAAGGAGCACAGGTCTGGGGTTTTTTCTCCCATATTAAACCAATTTTGTACTGCCCGCAGCGCATTGTGATAGGTAATAGGGCCTGATTCAGGTTGGATTGCAATCACAGTAAGCGATCCAACTGCAAAAATTGCTAAGAGCATACGCATGTGCCTGCATTTTCTGCGGCACCCCGCAGAGAATGCGATCGCCTCTGCCTGTCAATCGGGGCAGGGGGGGAGAGGGGGGTCAGCAACACTCCATTTCCAAGTCAGGGATGGAGCGGTGCGGGGGCAAGGCTTCAAAATGGGGTCTGCAACGGAGGAGACACAGGGGGCGTGGTCACAGCGGCTGTATGACATCACATTCAGCCGCTGTGATCACAAAAATGGTGGCGGCTTCCTGCGCGCACATACAGTCTGCACCAGCAGGAGGCTACACCATTTTTTATGATCACGCTGAACTGCAGTGCGACTGCAATTACAGATTGGTCAAGAAGGGAGGCGTCATGCTGGGTGGCCATGTCCTGTCACTGTGCAGGAGCCAGCACCGCTCACACACTAGTCCCCGGGTGCAGCCCCCAACCCCCGGGACACCCGGAGCAACAAAATGTAGATTCAGGCCACCAGGCCACGCCCCTACCTATGAAACCATGCCTCCTTTTTACCATTGCGCTGCTTATCTGCGCGCACTGCATTACAATCTCCTTCGCCACCTCTCTGGGTGTCACCAGTGATAGTGACACCTCTGCCATGCTTGTAGCAGCTGGTCCTAAGATCTACGCCTCAAGCCCTGAGTGTTTGCCCTTGTGACTTGTTGATCATCATAGCGAAGCAGATGCTTACAGAAAACTGCAGGGGCTTAGATTGAAAATAAAAAAATATATGGGTATAAGGTAGAGAGGAGCGGGTTCGGTTCTCCGAGAACCGAATTCCCCACGAACTCCACGTGGTTTACACTGGTCCGAGGCAGGCTCGGTTGTTCCCGCCTGACTCGGAAAACCTGAACAAGGGAAAATGTCATCATCCCGCTGTCGGATTCTCGCGAGATTCGGATTTCATATAAAGAGCTGCGCGTTGCCGCCATTTTTACTCGTGCATTGAAGAGGGAGCGGAGAGGACGTGGCTATGTTCTCTCAGTGGAAATCTCAATATCAGTGCTCAGTATCAGTGGTTACTTATTGCTGCTCAGTAATACTAGTAGTGTGTCTCTCCTGCTCAGTGTCAGTTCTCAGTAGTATCCTCATCAGTGCTCAGTATCACTGCTCATTGTCTTGTGCTGCATTGTGGTGCTCAGCATACTACAGTACATTACTAATAGTCCAGTGCTGCATCTTGCTGCTCAGTGTCAGTTCTAGTATCCTCATCAGTGCTCACTATCACTGCTCATTACATTGTGGTGTTCTGTATACTACAGTAACATAGTAATATAGTAACATATAGTAATATAGTTTTTGAGGTTGAAAAGAGGCAAATTGCCCATCGTGTTCAACCTGTTTTAAGTTGTGATGATTCTACATACTTGCTGAATAATGTTTTATGACTAGTTAACTACTACAACTCATGTTACCCCCGGATTAACCATGTTGATATTTTAAGTATTATAACCTTGGATAGCTTTTTCATTCAGAAATGTATCCATTCCTTTTTTAAATCCAATTACAGAGTCCGCCATTACCACCTTCCCTGGCAGGGAATTCCACATCCTGATTGCCCTAACAGTGAAGATCATAGTATCTCACCTGGCAGGTAAGTAGGAGTTGGGCTAGAGCTGTGGAGGATTGCTGCTTGGGCACCCCCTGTCAAGTGAAGGAGATCCAACTGAGGCAGCACAAGGGAACTCTCGAAAGAAGAACAAGGCTAGAGGAAGATCTGAGACAAAGAAATCTGACTTTTACCAGAGCTGACCAGAGGAAAGCACAAACACAGTCCCCCACTACCACAAATAATGCAGTCGAGTTTCCCACATTTGGGGAAATCACAGGGGTCAGCATACCCAGAATGCAATGAATGAACCTCACCCTGGGAGAACAATCTTCATGACCAAGGTATCTCCTATGCAAAATAAGTATGATTTGGGATAGGGCTGGGGAGGGCCGCTGCTCAGGCACATCTCTGTCAAGTAAAGGAGATTCAACTGAGGCAGCACAAGGGAACTCTCATCTGGGGACAACAACTGCAGGGAGAACACATATTTTCAGATGAACATGGGAGGGCAGAAGGCTGCCTAAAACTGAAGCACCCCCAAACAACGAACCAAATGCAACTACTAGTGCAAGCATTCCTGGGGGAAGGCCTGCAGCAGATGGATTTGCATATGGTGATGTCATCCAAGCAGTGGGTCAAAGTTGGCTTCAACCCTCGTCTGCATATGAAAAGAAAAAAGGGGTGTGCAGGGCATGGCGGCCTTTTGCGGCGCTTGGATGACCCCTAGTTCGCATTAAACACCTCCACCCTCCTTCGGTGTGGGGCTCATGTTGGCTATGCCCCAGCCCCTGAAGCATTCAAGCTGATTTCTTGCAGCAGCTGGGCACTGTAACAGCTCCAGAGCTGCTCTGTAAAGCAAGTAAAAGGGTGTGGGCCCTGCAGCACTACCTGTAGTTTGCATTGTGCGTTGGAAGGCACAAAGTAAGCAGATGGGAGAAGTCAGGATAGTGCACAAGGGTATAGAAGGGAGGGGCTCAAGAAAAAAGAAGTGGAAACAGACAGCAAACTAGGCTGGAGAGAGACCTGAGACAAAGAGATCTGAATTATATGAGAGCCGACCAGGGGAAACACAAATTATGCAGTCAAGTTTCCCACATTTGGGGAAATCGCAGGGGCAGCACAGCCAGAGTGCAATGGGTGAGCCTTGCCCTGGGAGAAGCATCTTCATGATCATAGTATCTCACCTGGCAGGTAAGTAGGAGTTGGGCTAGAGCTGGGGATGGTCGCTGCTCGGGCACCCCCCTGTCAAGTGAAGGAGATCCAACTGAGGCAGCACAAGGGAACTCTCGAAAGAAGAACAAGGCTAGAGGAAGATCTGAGACAAAGAAATCTGACTTTTACCAGAGCTGACCAGAGGAAAGCACAAACACAGTCCCCCACTACCACAAATAATGCAGTTGAGTTTCCCACATTTGGGGAAATCACAGGGGTCAGCATACCCAGAATGCAATGAATGAACCTAACCCTGGGAGAACAATCTTCATGACCATGGTATCTCCTATGCAAAATAAGTATGATTTGGGATAGGGCTGGGGAGGGCCGCTGCTCAGGCACATCTCTGTCAAGTAAAGGAGATTCAACTGAGGCAGCACAAGGGAACTCTCATCTGGGGACAACAACTGCAGGGAGAACACATATTTTCAGATGAACATGGGAGGGCAGAAGGCTGCCTAATACTGAAGCACCCCCAAACAACAAACCAAATGCAACAACTAGTGCAAGCATTCCTGGGGGAAGGCCTGCAGCAGATGGATTTGAATATGGTGATGTCATCCAAGCAGTGGGTCAAAGTTGGCTTCAACCCTCGTCTGCATATGAAAAGAATAAAGGGGTGTGCAGGGCATGGCGGCCTTTTGCGGCGCTTGGATGACCCCTAGTTCGCATTAAACACCTCCACCCTCCTTCGGTGTGGGGCTCATGTTGGCTATGCCCCAGCCCCTGAAGCATTCAAGCTGATTTCTTGCAGCAGCTGGGCACTGTAACAGCTCCAGAGCTGCTCTGTAAAGCAAGTAAAAGGGTGTGGGCCCTGCAGCACTACCTGTAGTTTGTATTGTGCGTTGGAAGGCACAAAGTAAGCAGACGGGAGAAGTCAGGATAGTGCACAAGGGTATAGAAGGGAGGGGCTCAAGAAAAAAGAAGTGGAAACAGACAGCAAACTAGGCTGGAGAGAGACCTGAGACAAAGAGATCTGAATTATATGAGAGCCGACCAGGGGAAACACAAATTATGCAGTCAAGTTTCCCACATTTGGGGAAATCGCAGGGGCAGCACACCCAGAGTGCAATGGGTGAGCCTTGCCCTGGGAGAAGCATCTTCATGATCATAGTATCTCACCTGGCAGGTAAGTAGGAGTTGGGCTAGAGCTGGGGAGGGTCGCTGCTCGGGCACCCCCCTGTCAAGTGAAGGAGATCCAACTGAGGCAGCACAAGGGAACTCTCGAAAGAAGAACAAGGCTAGAGGAAGATCTGAGACAAAGAAATCTGACTTTTACCAGAGCTGACCAGAGGAAAGCACAAACACAGTCCCCCACTACCACAAATAATGCAGTTGAGTTTCCCACATTTGGGGAAATCACAGGGGTCAGCATACCCAGAATGCAATGAATTAACCTAACCCTGGGAGAACAATCTTCATGACCATGGTATCTCCTATGCAAAATAAGTATGATTTGGGATAGGGCTGGGGAGGGCCGCTGCTCAGGCACATCTCTGTCAAGTAAAGGAGATTCAACTGAGGCAGCACAAGGGAACTCTCATCTGGGGACAACAACTGCAGGGAGAACACATATTTTCAGATGAACATGGGAGGGCAGAAGGCTGCCTAATACTGAAGCACCCCCAAACAACAAACCAAATGCAACAACTAGTGCAAGCATTCCTGGGGGAAGGCCTGCCGCAGATGGATTTGCATATGGTGATGTCATCCAAGCAGTGGGTCAAAGTTGGTTCAAACACCTTTGCAAAGTTCTATAAGTTTGATACCCTGGCTGAGGAGGACCTCCTGTTTGCTCAATCGGTGCTGCAAAGTCATCCGCACTCTCCTGCCCGTTTGGGAGCTTTGGTATAATCCCCATGGTCCTTACGGAGTCCCCAGCATCCTCTAGGACGTAAGAGAAAATAAGATTTTAAACCTACCGGTAAATCTTTTTCTCGTAGTCCGTAGAGGATGCTGGGTGCCCGTCCCAAGTGCGGTCTACTTCTGCAAGACTTGTATATAGTTATTGCTTACATAAGGGTTATATGTTAGTTTTCATCGGTCTTGGACTGATGCTATGTTGTTTTCATACTGTTAACTGGGTAGTATATCACAAGTTATACGGTGTGATTGGTGTGGCTGGTATGAATCTTGACCTTGGATTAACAAAAATCCTTTCCTCGTACTGTCCGTCTCCTCTGGGCACAGTTTCTCTAACTGAGGTATGGAGGAGGGGCATAGAGGGAGGAGCCAGTGCACACCCAGATCTAAAGTCTTTCTTAAAGTGCCCATGTCTGCTGCGGAGCCCGTCTATCCCCCATGGTCCTTACGGAGTCCCCATCATCCTCTACGGACTACGAGAAAAAAAAATTACCGGTAGGTTTAAAATGTTATTTTTTTCTCTGCAACCCACTGCTAAATTGTGCTTCCTAGCTGTTTTTTATAAAATCACTTAATTAAATCTAACTCTGATTACGTCAGAGAAGGCCAGGTACCCTACACCATAAGAGGGGGTTTGAAATTTTGACTTGTCTACTTAAAGATCACCAAAATCTGATGACAAGGTCAATTACATCCCTGGGTGGGATTGAACCACCAACCTTTTGGTTAATAGCCCATGTAAGTGCAAGAAATCCTGAAGCACTCACTCATCATGGGAAAGTACCAATGTGTTTCTTACAAAAATTCTCCAGATTATTGACTTTTTAAAGTTTTTCTAGGAAACGTTCTAGATGAATGCTTATTAGCCTTTGTCAGTATTGACTTTCGCAAGGTGTCTCTGTGGCGCAATCGGTTAGCAT
Source organism: Pseudophryne corroboree (assembly GCF_028390025.1). Lineage (NCBI taxonomy): Eukaryota > Metazoa > Chordata > Amphibia > Anura > Myobatrachidae > Pseudophryne > Pseudophryne corroboree. Next base: position 90,870 of record NW_026970004.1, read on the forward strand.
GTTTGGCTATTAACCAAAAGGTTGGTGGTTCAATCCCACCCAGGGATGTAATTGACCTTGTAATCAGATTTTGGTGATCTTTAAGTAGACAAGTCAAAATTTCAAAAACCCCCCTTATGGTGTAGGGTACCTGGCCTTCTCTGATGTAATCAGAGTTAGATTTGATTAAGTGATTTTATAAAAAAACAGCTAGGAAGCACAATTTAGCAGTGAGTTGCAGAGAAAAAAAATTATGCTGGCAGAAAAGTCCAATTGAGTGATTAAACAGCTCTTCATTTTCTGATTTTATGTTTATGCTAACAAATTTGCTCTCTGAAAAGTGTCCACAAAGCCAAGTCTCTGATTAACACCTTTGTAGGAATGGTTTTTCACCTATTACTGAATTAAACTTGCTTCATTGGAAAGGCATCAAAGATGCATCCTCATTTCAATGTCTACTGAAATAATACAGGTTGACACCAGGAAACGTCACTGCATCCTTGCTGCTTCCTCATGGGGAAGTCTGTTTAATGTGAAAACAAGGTGATATCTAATCAGCACACAGGTAAGGAATTAAGAAAATCTTTCTTTATGGGTGAAGATGTTTCTCACAAATTGTTGTCCCAATGCATCATTGAAATTCAAGATGGAAGATGATTTTCATATATCACTTGTACATTTTGCATTGCTCTTCTGGTGACAATGTAGTTTGTTTTTGTCAATTACCATTTCAGTAATAGGGTAAAGAAAATTAAGTGGATTTTTTAAAGAAAACAATGCTGTCAATATACTATTAAAACAAATTAAAATGATAAAAGTTATTGTACTTTAAGTAAAAATAAAAGTGCCAAAATATCAATCCCAGTTTTTGATTACTTTAATTATAAAAAAAAAAAAATGCACATAGCAGAGGATAGTTTCGATCAATCGACCTCTGGGTTATGGGCCCAGCATGCTTCCATTGCACTACTCTGCTGCTCATGGAAGTGTCAGAGATCCTGAAGACTAAATTGATTAAAGGCCTTAAAGTACTGGACTATAAGGAAAGACTTACTAGGCTGAATATTTATACACTAGAAAAGAGGTGCCTAAGAGGAGATATTATTAATATCTTCAAATATGTAAAGATACATAACAAAGAGTTATCAGAGGAATTATTTATTAAAAGAACACGTGGTCACTCGCTGCGACTGGAGGAAAGTTCAGAACGCAATGGAGGAAAGGTTTCTTCACTGTTAGGGCAATCAGGATGTGGAATTCCCTGCCAGGGAAGGTGGTAATGGCGGACTCTGTAATTGGATTTAAAAAAGGAATGGATACATTTCTGAATGAAAAAGCTATCCAAGGTTATAATACTTAAAATATCAACATGGTTAATCCGGGGGTAACATGAGTTATAGTAGCTAACTAGTCATAAAACATTATTCAGCAAGTATGTAGAATCATCACAACTTAAAACAGGTTGAACACGATGGGCAATTTGCCTCTATTCAACCTCAAAAACTATGTTACTATATTACTATGTTATTGTAGTATACAGAACACCACAATGCAATGAGCAGTGATAGTGAGCACTGATGAGGATACTAGAACTGACACTGAGCAGCAAGATGCAGCACTGGACTATTAGTAATGTACTGTATTATGCTGAGCAACACAATGCAGCACAAGACAATGAACAGTGATACTGAGCACTGATGAGGATACTACTGAGAACTGACACTGAGCAGGAGAGACACACTACTAGTATTACTGAGCAGCAATAAGTAACCACTGATACTGAGCACTGATATTGAGATTTCCACTGAGAGAACATAGCCACGTCCTCTCCGCTCTCTCTTCAATGCACGAGTAAAAATGGCAGCAACGCGCAGCTCTTTATATGGAATCCGAATCTCGCGAGAATCCGACAGCGGGATGATGACATTTTCCCTTGTTCAGGTTTTCCGAGTCAGGCGGGAACAACCGAGCCTGCCTCGGACCAGTGTAAACCACGTGGAGTTCGTGGGGAATTCGGTTCTCGGAGAACCGAACCCGCTCCTCTCTACCTTATACCCTATCAATTTTTTTATTTTCAATCTAAGCCCCTGCAGTTTTCTGTAAGCATCTGCTTCGCTATGATGATCAACAAGTCACAAGGGCAAACACTCAGGGTTTGAGGCGTAGATCTTAGGACCAGCTGCTACAAGCATGGCAGAGGTGTCACTATCACTGGTGACACCCAGAGAGGTGGCGAGGGAGATTGTAATGCAGTGCGCGCAGATAAGCAGTGCAATGGTAAAAAGGAGGCATGGTTTCATAGGTAGGGGCGTGGCCTGGTGGCCTGAATCTACATTTTGTTGCTCCGGGTGTCCCGGGGGTTGGGGGCTGCACCCGGGGACTAGTGTGTGAGCGGTGCTGGCTCCTGCAAAGTGACAGGGCATGGCCACCCAGCATGACGCCTCCCTTCTTGACCATGCTGTAATTGCAGTCGCACTGCAGTTCAGCGTGATCATAAAAAATGGTGTAGGCTCCTGCTGGTGCAGACTGTATGTGCGCGCAGGAAGCCGCCACCATTTTTGTGATCACAGCGGCTGAATGTGATGTCATACAGTCGCTGTGACCACGCCCCCTGTGTCTCCTCCGTTGCAGACCCCATTTTGAAGCCTTGCCCCCGCACCGCTCCATCCCTGACTTGGAAATGGAGTGTTGCTGACCCACCTCTCCCCCCCTTCCCCGCCCCGATTGACAGGCAGAGGCGATCACATTCTCTGCGGGGTGCCGCAGAAAATGCAGGCACATGCGTATGCTCTTAGCAATTTTTGCAGTTGGATCGCTTATTGTGATTGCAATCCAACCTGAATCAGGCCCTATTACCTATCACAATGCGCTGCGGGCAGTACAAAATTGGGTTAATATAGGAGAAAAACCCCCAGACCTGTGCTCCTTAACTGTACCTGGTGGCTAGTGGAGCGGCTGCCCAGTAATCAGTGTCCACCGCAGTGCGCACACGGCCCACCCCCTACGGCCTCGCTCCCCTTCAGCAGCGGCCTCGTGATCCGGAAGGGTGGTGTGTGTGTGACTGACCTTAGGATGAAACCGGAGCCTCCGCTGCAGTGACCCAGCAACCAGGGCACGGGAGTATACAGCGCCGCTGGGAGTGATGAAGCTGCAGTAAAGATGTCTATTAGACCTAGCCTGCTGCAGCCCTTGTAGATTCTCATAAAACAAGTTCTTCTTTTCTTGTCAAAATTAATAGCTAAGAATAGGCTGCCTGAGGCAGGCCCCTGTTAATTGGCCTGCTACTGAAGGCACCAACTACAAACTGAGCTCCCTGTTCATGGAAGCGGGGTTATAGAGGAGAATGCACTGAGCTTCTTGGGAACAGTCAAAAGCTTTGAGCCGGTTGGTGCCTCAGATCAAGATCCTACTCTACACCCCAATGTGAATCCTTGTGGAGTCCAGTGTACCCCACAGAAGAAATTAATGTGTCACACCCATTGGCAGCAACCTTAGAATAGCTGCTGACGGGCACAATTGAGAAAGGAAGGGGGGGGGGACATTTGAATCCAGCACATAGATGCAATTCAAATATGTAATTCGTACCTTCCTATTTTAAAATATAATGGATGAACCTCACCCTGTGAGAACAATCTTCATGATCAAGAGATCTCATATGCAAAATAAATATGAGTTGGGATAGGGCTGGGGAGGGCTGCTCGGGCAGCACCTCCCCCGTCAAGTTAAGGAGATTCAACTGAGGAAGCACAAGGGAACTCTCGTCTGGGGACAACAACTGCAGGGAGACCACATCTTTTCAGATGAACATGGGAGGGAGGAAGGCTGCCTAATACTGAAGCACCATATGCAACAACTAGTACAAGCATTCCTGGGGGAAGGTCTGCAGCAGACGGATTTGCATACGGTGATGTTATCCAAGCAGTGGGCCAAAGTTGACTGGAACCCTCATCTGCATATGAAAAGAGAAAAGGGGCATGCAGGGCATGGCGGCCTTTTGCAGTGCTTGGATGACCCCTAGTTCACATTAAACACCCCCACCCTCCTTTGGTGTGGGGCTCATGTTGGCCATGCCCCATCCCCTGAAGCATTCAAGCTGATTTCTTGCAGCAGCTGGGCACTGTAACAGCTCCAGAGCTGTTCTGTAAGGCAAGTAAAAGGGTGTGGGCCCTGCAGCACCACCTGTAGTTCGCATTGTGCGTTGGAAGGCACAAAGTAAGCAGACGGGAGGAGAAGTCAGGATAGTGCGCAAGGGCATTCTTTTCTCTTAGTCCGTAGAGGATGCTGGGGTCACATTAAGAACCATGGGGTATAGACGGGATCCGCAAGAGACATGGGCACTTTAAGACTTTCAAAGGGTGTGAACTGGCTCCTCCCTCTATGCCCCTCCTCCAGACTCCAGTTATAGGAACTGTGCCCAGGGAGACGGACATTTCGAGGAAAGGATTTATTGTTAAACTAAGGTGAGCATCTTACCAGCTCACACCTTAAACATGCCGCAGAACGTGGCATTCAACAGAACACAAGCCAACGGCATGAACAATTGCAGCAAAAAGCTGACCAGAACCATAACACAACATGTGTATAACCACAAGTAATAACTGCAGACACAGTATGGACTGGGACGGGTGCCCAGCATCCTCTACAGACTAAGAGAAAAGGATTTACCGGTAGGTATTAAAATCCTATTTTCTCATACGACCTAGAGGATGCTGGGGTCACATTAAGAACCATGGGGTTATACCAAAGCTCTTGAACGGGTGGGAGAGTGCGTACGACTCTGCAGCACCGAATGACCCAACTTAAGGTTATCATCAGCCAAGGTATCAAACTTGTAAAACTTAGCAAAAGTGTTTACTAAATAGCTGCTCGGCAAAGTTGCAATGCCGAGACTCCCCGACCAGCTGCCCAGGATGAACCCACCTTTCTAGTAGAATGGGTCTTCACCTACTTCAGTAACGGCAATCCTGCCGTGGAACGAGCATGCTGAATCTTACCACAGATCCAGCGCATAATGGTCTGCATGGAAGCAGGACACCAAATCCTGTTGGGAGCATACAGGACAAACAGAGCCTCTGTTTTCCTAATCTGAACCGTTCTGGTGACATACATTTTCAAAGTTCTGACCACAGCCAGAGACTTTGACTCAACGAAGGTGTCAGTGGCCAAAGGCACCATGTGGAAAGATGAACCACCTTCGGCAGAAATTGTTGACGTGTCCTCAATTCTGCTCTATCTTCATGAAAGATCAAATAAAGGCTCTTGTGATACTGCATGGTTTGTACTGTTTTCCATGTGCTCCCAGACCTTTAAGCAAGTAGCATGGTCAAGAAAGTTCTGTTTGAAAAGAAACAACATTTACTGTCATTGTTATGCAAATAAACTTACATTAAAGCTAACAAGAAAGCACACTCGTTCTGTCTTTAAACTGATAAAAGAAACCCCAATAATATGGGGCATGCAAAAATTGAGATAAAACTCAGTTTTGCTCCTCTCCACGGAAATCTTTAATAAAAGGCGAAATATTTGTTAGTTCTGGAGAGAAACCAGAGCATGACCAAGATTCCACCTGTCGCCTGAGTGCCATGCCAGCAGTTCTCATTCAGCTGAAAGTGAGCACCCAATTTGAATGAAAGAAAGCAGATTTCTCACCAGGCTTCCCCTTGCTATAAACATGGTTTGTACTCTTTTCCATGTGCTCCCAGATCTTTCAAGCAATTAGTGTGGTCAAGAAAGTTCTGTTTGAAAAGAAACAAACATTTACTGTCATTTCTATGCAAATGAGCTTACATTAAAGCACACTCGTTCTATCTTTAAACCGATAAAATAAAACCCCAATAAGATGGGGCATGCAAAAATTGAGATAAAACTCAGTTTTGCTCCTCTCCACGGAAATCTTTAGTAAAAGGCGAAAGATTTGTTCGTTCTGAAGAGAAACCAGAACATGACCAAGATTCCACCTGTCGCCTGAGTGCCATGCCAGCAGTCCTCATTCAGCTCAAAGTGAGCACCCAATTTGAAAGAAAGAAAGCAGATTTCTCACCAGGCTTCCCCTTGCTATAAACATGGTTTGTACTCTTTTCCATGTGCTCCCAGATCTTTCAAGCAATTAGTATAGTCAAGAAAGTTCTGTTTGAAAAGAAACAAACATTTACTGTCATTTCTATGCAAATGAGCTTACATTAAAGCACACTCGTTCTATCTTTAAACCGATAAAAGAAACCCCAATAAGACGGAGCATGCAAAAATTGAGATAAAACTCAGTTTTGCTCCTCTCCACGGAAATCTTTAGTAAAAGGCGAAAGATCTGTTCGTTTTGAAGAGAAACCAGAGCATGACCAAGATTCCACCTGTCGCCTGAGTGCCATGCCAGCAATCCTCATTCAGCTCAAAGTGAGCACCCAATTTGAAAGAAAGAAAGCAGATTTCTCACCAGGCTTCCCCTTGCTATAAACATGGTTTGTACTCTTTTCCATGTGCTCCCAGATCTTTCAAGCAATTAGTGTGGTCAAGAAAGTTCTGTTTGAAAAGAAACAAACATTTACTGTCATTTCTATGCAAATGAGCTTACATTAAAGCACACTCGTTCTATCTTTAAACCGATAAAATAAAATCCCAATAAGATGGGGCATGCAAAAATTGAGATAAAACTCAGTTTTGCTCCTCTCCACGGAAATCTTTAGTAAAAGGCGAAAGATTTGTTCGTTCTGAAGAGAAACCAGAACATGACCAAGATTCCACCTGTCGCCTGAGTGCCATGCCAGCAGTCCTCATTCAGCTCAAAGTGAGCACCCAATTTGAAAGAAAGAAAGCAGATTTCTCACCAGGCTTCCCCTTGCTATAAACATGGTTTGTACTCTTTTCCATGTGCTCCCAGATCTTTCAAGCATTTAGTATAGTCAAGAAAGTTCTGTTTGAAAAGAAACAAACATTTACTGTCATTTCTATGCAAATGAGCTTACATTAAAGCACACTCGTTCTATCTTTAAACCGATAAAAGAAACCCCAATAAGACGGAGCATGCAAAAATTGAGATAAAACTCAGTTTTGCTCCTCTCCACGGAAATCTTTAGTAAAAGGCGAAAGATCTGTTCGTTTTGAAGAGAAACCAGAGTATGACTAAGATTCCACCTGTCGCCTGAGTGCCATGCCAGCAGTCCTCATTCAGCGCAAAGTGAGCACCCAATTTGAAAGAAAGAAAGCAGATTTCTCACCAGGCTTCCCCTTGCTATAAGCATGGTTTGTACTCTTTTCCATGTGCTCCCAGATCTTTCAAGCAATTAGAATGGTCAAGAAAGTTCTGCTTGAAAAGAAACAGACATTTATAGTCATTGTTATGCAAATAAACTTACATTAAAGCTAACAAGAAACTGATAAAAGAAACCCCAATAATATGGGGCATGCAAAAATTGAGATAAAACTCAGTTTTGCTCCTCTCCACAGAAATCTTTAATAAAAGGCGAAAGATTTGTTCGTTCTGAAGAGAAACCAGAGCATGACCAAGATTCCACCTGTCGCCTAAATGCTGTGCCAGCAGTCCTCATTCAGATCAAAGTGAGCGCCCAACTTGAAAGTAAGCAGATTTCTCACCTGGCTTCTCCTTGCTATAAGCATGGTTTGTACTGTATTCCATGTGCTCCCAGATCTTTCAAGCAAGTAGCATGGTCAAGAAAGTTCTGTTTGAAAAGAAACAAACATTTACTGTCATTTCTATGCAAATGAGCTTACATTAAAGCACACTCATTCTATCTTTAAACCGATAAAAGAAACCCCAAAAAGATGGGGCATGCAAAAATTGAGATAAAACTCGGTTTTGCTCCTCTCCACGGAAATCTTTAATAAAAGGCGAAAGATTTGTTCGTTCTGAAGAGAAACCAGAGCATGACCAAGATTTTTATCTGAAAATATGTGTTCTCCCTGCAGTTGTTGTCCCCAGATGAGAGTTCCCTTGTGCTGCCTCAGTTGAATCTCCTTTACTTGACAGAGATGTGCCTGAGCAGCGGCCCTCCCCAGCCCTATCCCAAATCATACTTATTTTGCATAGGAGATACCATGGTCATGAAGATTGTTCTCCCAGGGTGAGGTTCATTCATTGCATTCTGGGTATGCTGACCCCTGTGATTTTCCCAAATGTGGGAAACTCGCTTTTATACCCTTGTGCACTATCCTGACTTCTCCTCCTGTCTGCTTACTTTGTGCCTTCCAATGCACAATGCAAACTACAGGTAGTGCTGCAGGGCCCACACCCTTTTACTTGCCTTACAGAGCAGCTCTGGAGCTGATACAGTGCCAAGCTGCTGCAAGAAATCAGCTTGAATGCTTCAGGGGATGGGGCATGGCCAACATGAGCCCCACACCGAAGGAGGGTGGGGGTGTTTAATGCGAACTAAGGGTCATCCAAGCGCCGCAAAAGGCCGCCATGCCCTGCATACCCCTTTTCTCTTTTCATATGCAGATGAGGGTTCCAGCCAACTTTGGCCCACTGCTTGGATGACATCACCGTATGCAAATCCGTCTTCTGCAGAACTTCCCCCAGGAATGCTTGCACTAGTTGTTGCATTTGGTTTGTTGTTTGGGGGTGCTTCAGTATTAGGCAGCCTTCTGCCCTCCCATGTTCATCTGAAAATATGTGTTCTCCCTGCAGTTGTTGTCCCCAGATGAGAGTTCCCTTGTGCTGCCTCAGTTGAATCTCCTTTACTTGACAGAGATGTGCATGAGCAGCGGCCCTCCCCAGCCCTATCCCAAATCATACTTATTTTGCATAGGAGATACCATGGTCATGAAGATTGTTCTCCCAGGGTGAGGTTCATTCATTGCATTTTGGGTATGCTGACCCCTGTGATTTACCCAAATGTGGGAAACTCGACTGCATTATTTGTGGTAGTGGGGGACTGTGTTTGTGCTTTCCTCTGGTCAGCTCTGTTAAAACTCAGATTTCTTTGTCTCAGATTTTCCTCTAGCCTTGTTCTTCTTTCGAGAGTTCCCTTGTGCTGCCTCAGGTGGATCTCCTTCACTTGACAGGGGGGTGCCCGAGCAGCGACCCTCCCCAGCTCTAGCCCAACTCCTACTTACCTGCCAGGTGAGATACTATGATCAGGAAGGTGCTTCTCCCAGGGCAAGGCTCACCCATTGCACTCTGGGTGTGCTGCTCCTACGATTTCCCCAAATGTGGGACACTTGACTGCATAATTTGTGTTTCCTCTGGTCGGCTCTCGTATAATTCAGATCTCTTTGTCTCAGGTCTTTCTCCAGCCTAGTTTGCTGTCTGTTTCCACTTCTTTTATCTTGAGCCCCTCCCTTCTATACCCTTGTGCACTATCCTGACTTCTCCTCCCGTCTGCTTACTTTGTGCCTTCCAATGCACAATGCAAACTACAGGTAGTGCTGCAGGGCCCACACAATCTTTTACTTGCCTTAAAGAGCAGCTCTGGAGCTGTTACAGTGCCCAGCTGCTGCAAGAAATCAGCTTGAATGCTTCAGGGGATGGGGCATGGCCAACATGAGCCCCACACCAAAGGTGGGTGGGGGTGTTTAATGCGAACTAGGGGTAATCCAAGCACCGCAAAAGGCCGCCATGCCCTGCACGCCCCTTTTCTCTTTTCATATGCAGATGAGGGTTGAAGCCAACTTTGACCCACTGCTTGGATGACATCACCATATGCAAATCCATCTCCTGCAGGCCTTGCCCCAGGAATGCTTGCACTAGTTGTTGCCTTTGGTTTGTTGTTTGGGGGTGCTTCAGTATTAGGCAGCCTTCTGCCCTCCCATGTTCATCTGAAAATATGTGTTCTCCCTGCAGTTGTTGTCCCCAGATGAGAGTTCCCTTGTGCTGCCTCAGTTGAATCTCCTTTACTTGACAGAGATGTGCCTGAGCAGCGGCCCTCCCAGCCCTATCCCAAATCATACTTATTTTGCATAGGAGACACCATGGTCATGAAGATTGTTCACCCAGGGTGAGGTTCATTCATTGCATTCTGGGTATGCTGACCCCTGTGATTTCCCCAAATGTGGGAAACTCGCCTGCATTTTTTGTGGTAGTGGGGGACTGTGTTTGTGTTTTCCTCTGGTCAGCTCTGGTAAAAGTCAGATTTCTTTGTCTCATATATTCCTCTAGCCTTGTTCTTCTTTCGAGAGTTCCCTTGTGCTGCCTCAGTTGGATCTCCTTCACTTGACAGGGGGGTGCCCGAGCAGTGACCCTCCCCAGCTCTAGCCCAACTCCTACTTACCTGCCAGGTGAGATACTATGATCATGAAGGTGCTTCTCCCAGGGCAAGGCTCACCCATTGCACTCTGGGTGTGCTGCTCCTGTGATTTCCCCAAATGTGGGAAACTTGATTGCATAATTTGTGTTTCCCCTGGTCGGCTCTCGTATAATTCAGATCTCTTTGTCTCAGGTCTCTCTCCAGCCTAGTTTGCTGTCTGTTTCCACTTCTCTTTTCTGGAGCCACTCCCTTCTATGCCCTTGCGCACTATCCTGACTTCTCCCGTCTGCTTACTTTGTGCCTTCCAACGCACAATGCGAACTACAGGTAGTGCTGCAGGGCCCACACCCTTTTAGTTGCCTTACAGAGCAGCTCTGGAGCTGTTACAGTGCCCAGCTGCTGCAAGAAATCAGCTTGAATGCTTCAGGGGCTGGGGCATAGCCAACATGAGCCCCACACCAAAGGAGGGTGGGGGTGTTTAATGCGAACTAGGGGTCATCCAAGCACCGCAAAAGGCCGCCATGCCCTGCATGCCCCTTTTCTCTTTTCATATGCAGATGAGGGTTCCAGCCAACTTTGGCCCACTGCTTGGATGACATCACCGTATGCAAATCCGTCTGCTGCAGACCTTCCCCCAGGAATGCTTGTACTAGTTGTTGCATATGGTTTGATATTTGATGGTGCTTCAGTATTAGGCAGCCTTCCGCCCTCCCATGTTCATCTGAAAAGATGTGGTCTCCCTGCAGTTGTTGTCCCCAGACGAGAGTTCCCTTGTGCTTCCTCAGTTGAATCTCCTTAACTTGATGGGGGAGGGGCTGCCCGAGCAGCCACCCTCCCCAGCCCTATCCCAACTCATACTTATTTTGCATATGAGATCTCTTGATCATGAAGATTGTTCTCACAGGGTGAAGTTCATCCATTATATTTTAAAATAGGAAGGTACAAATTACATATTTGAATTGCATCTATGTGCTGGATTCAAATGTCCCCCCCCCCCCTTCCTTTCTCAATTGTGCCCATCAGCAGCTATTCTAAGGTTGCTGCCAATGGGTGTGACACATTAATTTCTTCTGTGGGGTACACAGGACTCCACAAGGATTCACATTGGGGTGTAGAGTAGGAACTTGATCTGAGGCACCAACCGACTCAAAGCTTTTGACTGTTCCCAAGATGCTCAGCGCATCCTCCTCTATAACCCCGCTTCCATGAACAGGGAGCTCAGTTTGTAGTTGGTGCCTTCAGTAGCAGGCCACTTAACAGGGGCCTGCCTCAGGAAGCCAATTCTTAGCTATTCATTCTGACAAGAAAAGAAGAACTTGTTTTATGAGAATCTACAAGGGCTGCAGCAGGCTAGGTCTAATAGACATCTTTACTGCAGCTTCATCACTCCCAGCGGCGCTGTATACTCCCGTGCCCTGGTTGCTGGGTCACTGCAGCGGAGGCTCCGGTTTCTTCCTAAGGTCAGTCACACACACACCGCCCTTCCGGATCACGAGGCCGCTGATGAAGGGGAGCGTGGCCGTAGGGGGTGGACCGTGTGCGCACTGGCGTGGACACTGATTACTGGGCAGCCGCTCCACGAGCCACCAGGTACAGTTAAGGAGCACAGGTCTGGGGGTTTTTCTCCTATATTAAACCAATTTTGTACTGCCCGCAGCGCATTGTGATAGGTAATAGGGCCTGATTCAGGTTGGATTGCAATCACAATAAGTGATCCAACTGCAAAAATTGCTAAGAGCATACGCATGTGCCTGCATTTTCTGCGGCACCCCGCAGAGAATGCGATCGCCTCTGCCTGTCAATCGGGGCAGGGGGGGAGAGGGGGGTCAGCAACACTCCATTTCCAAGTCAGGGATGGAGCGGTGCGGGGGCAAGGCTTCAAAATGGGGTCTGCAATGGAGGAGACACAGGGGGCGTGGTCACAGCAGCTGTATGACATCACATTCAGCCGCTGTGATCACAAAAATGGTGGCGGCTTCCTGCGCGCACATACAGTCTGCACCAGCAGGAGGCTACACCATTTTTTATGATCACGCTGAACTGCAGTGCGACTGCAATTACAGCATGGTCAAGAAGGGAGGCGTCATGCTGGGTGGCCATAAGAGATGAGCGGGTTCGGTTCCTCGGAATCCGAACCCGCCCAAACTTCACCCTTTTTTGCTCGGGTCCGAGCAGACTCGGATCCTCTCGCCTTGCTCGGTTAACCCGAGCGCGCCCGAACGTCATCATCCCGCTGTCGGATTCTCACGAGACTTGGATTCTATATAAGGAGCCGCGCGTCGCCGCCATTTTCACACGTGCATTGAGATTGATAGGGAGAGGACGTGGCTGGCGTCCTCTCCGTTTAGATTAGAAGATAGAGACGAGTGACATTTGATTTACTACTAATTTGGGGAGCAGTTGAACTTGTCAGGAGTACTCAGTAGTGCAGAGTTTTGCTGATAGTGACCACCAGTTTTATTATTTATAATCCGTTCTCTGCCTGAAAAAAAACGATACACATACCATATCTGTGCTCAGCCTCAGTGTGCTGCATGATATATCATCTATGTATATCTGACTGTGCTGAGTGCTCACTGCTCACACAGCTTAATTGTGGGGGAGACTGGGGAGCAGTTATAGCAGGAGTACAGTGCACACTTTTGCTGCCAGTGTGACCACCAGTATATTGTCTGCCTGAAAAAGTTAAACACTCCTGTGGTGTTTTTTTTTTATTCTATAAATGCATTCTGCTGACAGTGTCCAGCAGGTCCGTCATACATATATTATATAAATATTTACCTGCAGTAGTGTTATATTTTTTTTTTCATCTTTATCATCTCTATATTAGCAGACGCAGTACGGTAGTCCACGGCTGTGGCTATCTCTGTGTCGTCAGTGCTCGTCCATAATTGTATACCTACCTACCTGTGGTGGTTTTTTTTTTTCTATCTTCTTCATACTAGTAGTTTAGGAGTCTACTGACAGTGTCCACCAGGTCCATCATTATATTATATACCTACAGTAGTAATATATTTATTATATTATCTATACTAGCAGACGCAGTACGGTAGTCCACGGCTGTGGCTATCTCTGTGTCGTCAGTGCTCGTCCATAATTGTATACCTACCTACCTGTGGTGGGTTTTTTTTTAAATCTTCTTCATACTAGTAGTTTAGCAGTCTGCTGACAGTGTCCACCAGGTCCGTCATTATATTATATACCTACAGTAGTAATATATTTATTATATTATCTATACTAGCAGATGCAGTACGGTAGTCCACGGCTGTACCTACCTCTGTGTCGTCAGTGCTCGTCCATAATTGTATACCTACCTGTGGTGGGGTTTTTTTTTCTATCTTCTTCATACTAGTAGTTTAGGAGTCTGCTGACAGTGTCCACCAGGTCCGTCATTATATTATATACCTACAGTAGTAATATATTTAGTATATTATCTATACTAGCAGACGCAGTACGGTAGTCCACGGCTGTACCTACCTCTGTGTCGTCACTCGTCCATAATTGTATACCTAACTGTGGTGTTTTTTTTTTTCTATCTTCTTCATACTAGTAGTTTAGCAGTCTGCTGACAGTGTCCACCAGGTCCGTCATTATATTATATATACCTACAGTAGTTATATATTTTTTTTTTTATATCATTAATTATCATCTCTATACTAGCAGACGCAGTACGGTAGGCCACGGCTGTGGCTATCTCTGTGTCGTCAGTGCTCGTCCATAATTGTATACCTACCTACCTGTGGTGGAAGTTTTTTTCTATCTTCTTCATACTAGTAGTTTAGCAGTCTGCTGACAGTGTCCACCAGGTCCGTCATTATATTATATATACCTACAGTAGTTATATATATATTTTTTTTTATATCATTAATTATCATCTCTATACTAGCAGACGCAGTACGGTAGTCCACGGCTGTAGCTACCTCTGTGTCGTCAGTCACTCGTCATCCATAAGTATACTAGTATCCATCCATCTCCATTGTTTACCTGAGGTGCCTTTTAGTTGTGCCTATTAAAATATGGAGAACAAAAATGTTGAGGTTCCAAAAATAGGGAAAGATCAAGATCCACTTCCACCTCGTGCTGAAGCTGCTGCCACTAGTCATGGCCGAGACGATGAAATTCCATCAACGTCGTCTGCCAAGGCCGATGCCCAATGTCATAGTACAGAGCATGTAAAATCCAAAACACAAAAGATCAGTAAAAAAATGACTCAAAAATCTAAATAAAAATCGTCGGAGGAGAAGCGTAAACTTGCCAATATGCCATTTACCACACGGAGTGGCAAGGAACGGCTGAGGCCCTGGCCTATCTTCATGGCTAGTGGTTCAGCTTCACATGAGGATGGAAGCACTCAGCCTCTCGCTAGAAAAATGAAAAGACTTAAGCTGGCAAAAGCACAGCAAAGAACTGTGCGTTCTTCAAAATCACAAATCCACAAGGAGAGTCCAATTGTGTCGGTTGCGATGCCTGACCTTCCCAACACTGGACGTGAAGAGCATGCACCTTCCACCATTTGCACGCCCCCTGCAAGTGCTGGAAGGAGCACCCGCAGTCCAGTTCCTGATAGTTAGATTGAAGATGTCAGTGTTGAAGTACACCAGGATGAGGAGAATATGGGTGTTGCTGGCGCTGGGGAGGAAATTGACAAGGAGGATTCTGATGGTGAGGTGGTTTGTTTAAGTCAGGCACCCGGCGAGACACCTGTTGTCCGTGGGAGGAATATGGCCATTGACATGCCTGGTGAAAATACCAAAAAAATCAGCTCTTCGGTGTGGAAGTATTTCAACAGAAATGCGGACAACAGGTGTCAAGCCGTGTGTTGCCTTTGTCAAGCTGTAATAAGTAGGGGTAAGGACGTTAACCACCTCGGAACATCCTCCCTTATACGTCACCTGCAGCGCATTCATCATAAGTCAGTGACAAGTTCAAAAACTTTGGGCGACAGCGGAAGCAGTCCACTGACCAGTAAATCCCTTCCTCTTGTAACCAAGCTCACGCAAACCACCCCACCAACTCCCTCAGTGTCAATTTCCTCCTTCCCCAGGAATGCCAATAGTCCTGCAGGCCATGTCACTGGCAATTCTGACGAGTTCTCTCCTGCCTGGGATTCCTCCGATGCATCCTTGAGTGTAACGCCTACTGCTGCTGGCGCTGCTGTTGTTGCTGCTGGGAGTCGATGGTCATCCCAGAGGGGAAGTAGTAAGACCACTTTTACTACTTCCACCAAGCAATTGACTGTCCAACAGTCCTTTGCG
The DNA here is from genome assembly GCF_028390025.1 of Pseudophryne corroboree. Classification (NCBI taxonomy): domain Eukaryota; kingdom Metazoa; phylum Chordata; class Amphibia; order Anura; family Myobatrachidae; genus Pseudophryne; species Pseudophryne corroboree. The sequence goes on from NW_026970004.1 coordinate 106,303, forward strand.
AGGAAGATGAAATATCACAGCAGTCATCCTGCTGCAAAGCGGATAACTGAGGCCTTGGCATCCTGGGCAGTGAGAAACGTGGTTCCGGTATCCATCATTACTTCAGAGCCAACTATAGACTTGATTGAGGTACTGTGTCCCCGGTACCAAATACTATCTAGGTTCCATTTCTCTAGGCAGGCGATACCGAAAATGTACACAGACCTCAGAAAAAGACTCACCAGTGTCCTAAAAAATGCAGTTGTACCCAATGTCCACTTAACCACGGACATGTGGACAAGTGGAGCAGGGCAGACTCAGGACTATATGACTGTGACAGCCCACTGGGTAGATGTATTGACTCCCGCCGCAAGAACAGCAGCGGCGGCACCAGTAGCAGCATCTCGCAAACGCCAACTCTTTCCTAGGCAGGCTACGCTTTGTATCACCGCTTTCCAGAATACGCACACAGATGAAAACCTCTTACGGCAACTGAGGAAGATCATCACAGAATGGCTTACCCCAATTGGACTCTCCTGTGGATTTGTGGCATCGGACAACGCCAGCAATATTGTGCGTGCATTATGGCCCTCATTCCGAGTTGTTCGCTCGTTCTTTTTCATCGCATCGCAGTGAAAATCCGCTTAGTACGCATGCGCAAAGTTCGCACTGCGACTGCGCCAAGTAACTTTACTATGAAGAAAGTATTTTTACTCACGGCTTTTTCTTCGCTCCGGCGATCGTAATGTGATTGACAGGAAATGGGTGTTACTGGGCGGAAACACGGCGTTTCAGGGGCGTGTGGCTGAAAACGCTACCGTTTCCGGAAAAAACGCAGGAGTGGCCGGGGAAACGGTGGGAGTGCCTGGGCGAACGCTGGGTGTGTTTGTGACGTCAACCAGGAACGACAAGCACTGAAATGATCGCACAGGCAGAGTAAGTCTGGAGCTACTCAGAAACTGCTAAGTAGTTAGTAATCGCAATATTGCGAATACATCGGTCGCAATTTTAAGAAGCTAAGATTCACTCCCAGTAGGCGGCGGCTTAGCGTGTGTAACTCTGCTAAATTCGCCTTGCGACCGATCAACTCGGAATGAGGGCCTATATCTGGGCAAATTCCAGCACGTCCCATGTTTTGCACATACCTTGAATTTGGTGGTGCAGAATTATTTAAAAAACGACAGGGGCGTGCAAGAGATGCTGTCGGTGGCCACAAGAATTGCGGGACACTTTCGGCGTACAGGCACCACGTACAGAAGACTGGAGCAACACCAAAAACGCCTGAACCTGCCCTGCCATCATCTGAAGCAAGAAGTGGAAACGAGGTGGAATTCAACCCTCTATATGCTTCAGAGGATGGAGGAGCAGCAAAAGGCCATTCAAGCCTATACATCTGACCACGATATAGGAGGTGGAATGCACCTGTCTCAAGCGCAGTGGAGAATGATTTCAACGTTGTGCAAGGTTCTGCAACCTTTTGAACTTGCCACACGTGAAGTCAGTTCAGACACTGCCAGCCTGAGTCAGGTCATTCCCGTCATCAGGCTTTTGCAGAAGAAGCTGGAGACATTGAAGGAGGAGCTAAGACAGAGCGATTCCGCTAGGCATGTGGGACTTGTGGATGGAGCCCTTCATTCGCTTAACCAGGATTCACGGGTGGTCAATCTGTTGAAATCAGAGCACTACATTTTGGCCACCGTGCTCGATCCTAGATTTAAAACCTACGTTGTATCTCTCTTTCCGGCAGACACAAGTCTGCAGGGGTTCAAAGACCTGCTGGTGAGAAAATTATCAAGTCAAGCGGAACTTGATCGGTCAACAGCTCCTCCTTCACAGTCTCCCGCAATTGGGGGTGCGAGGAAAAGGCTCAGAATTCCGAGCCCACCCGCTGGCGGTGATGCAGGGCAGTCTGGAGCGACTGCTGATGCTGACATCTGGTCCGGACTGAAGGACCTGCCAACGATTACGGACATGTCGTCTACTGTCACTGCATATGATTCTCTCACCATTGAAAGAATGGTGGAGGATTATATGAGTGACCGCATCCAAGTAGGCACGTCAGACAGTCCGTACGTATACTGGCAGGAAAAAGAGGCAATTTGGAGGCCCTTGCACAAACTGGCTTTATTCTACCTAAGTTGCCCTCCCACAAGTGTGTACTCCGAAAGAGTGTTTAGTGCCGCCGCTCACCTTGTCAGCAATCGGCGTACGAGGTTACTTCCAGAAAATGTGGAAAAGATGATGTTCATTAAAATGAATTATAATCAATTGCTCCGTGGAGACATTGACCAGCAGCAATTGCCTCCACAAAGTATACAGGGAGCTGAGATGGTGGATTCCAGTGGGGACGAATTGATAATCTGTGAGGAGGGGGATGTACACGGTGATGAATCGGAGGATGATGATGAGGTGGACATCTTGCCTCTATAGAGCCAGTTTGTGCAAGGAGAGATTTATTGCTTCTTTTTTGGTGGGGGTCCAAACCAACCCGTCATTTCAGTCACAGTCGTGTGGCAGACCCTGTCACTGAAATGATGGGTTGGTTAAAGTGTGCATGTCCTGTTTATACAACATAAGGGTGGGTGGGAGGGCCCAAGGCAATTCCACCTTGCACCTCTTTTTTCTTTTATTTTTCTTTGCGTCATGTGCTGTTTGGGGAGTGTTTTTTGGAAGGGCCATCCTGCGTGACACTGCAGTGCCACTCCTAGATGGGCCAGGTGTTTGTGTCGGCCACTTGGGTCGCTGAGCTTAGTCACAAAGCTACCTCATTGCGCCTCTTTTTTTCTTTGCGTCATGTGCTGTTTGGGGAGTGTTTTTTGGAAGGGCCATCCTGCGTGACACTGCAGTGACACTCCTAGATGGGCCAGGTGTTTGTGTCGTCCACTTGGGTCGCTGAGCTTAGTCACACAGCTACCTCATTGCGCCACTTTTTTTCTTTGCGTCATGTGCTGTTTGGGGAGTGTTTTTTGGAAGGGCCATCCTGCGTGACACTGCAGTGCCACTCCTAGATGGGCCAGGTGTTTGTGTCGGCCACTTGGGTCGCTGAGCTTAGTCACACAGCTACCTCATTGCGCCTCTTTTTTTCTTTGCGTCATGTGCTGTTAGGGGAGTGTATCTGGAAGGGCCATCCTGCGTGACACTGCAGTGCCACTCCTAGATGGGCCAGGTGTTTGTGTCGGCCACTTGGGTCGCTGAGCTTAGTCACACAGCTACCTCATTGCGCCTCTTTTTTTCTTTGCGTCATGTGCTGTTTGGGGAGTGTTTTTTGGAAGGGCCATCCTGCGTGACACTGCAGTGCCACTCCTAGATGGGCCAGGTGTTTGTGTCGGCCACTTGGGTCGCTGAGCTTAGTCACACAGCTACCTCATTGCGCCTCTTTTTTTCTTTGCGTCATGTGCTGTTTGGGGAGTGTTTTTTGGAAGGGCCATCATGCGTGACACTGCAGTGCCACTCCTAGATGGGCCAGGTGTTTGTGTCGGCCACTTGGGTCACTGAGCTTAGTCATCCAGCGACCTCGTTGCAAATTTTAGGACTAAAAATAATATTGTGAGGTGTGAGGTGTTAAGAATAGACTGAAAATTAGTGGAAATTATGGTTATTGAGGTTAATAATACTTTGGGATCAAAATGACTCCCAAATTCTATGATTTAAGCTGTTTTTTAGGGTTTTTTGAAAAAAACACCCGAATCCAAAACACACCCGAATCCGACAAAAAAAATTCGGTGAGGTTTAGCCAAAACGCGTTCGAACCCAAAACACGGCCGCGGAACCGAACCCAAAACCAAAACACAAAACCCGAAAAATTTCCGGTGCACATCTCTAGTGGCCATGCCATGTCACTGTGCAGGAGCCAGCACCGCTCACACACTAGTCCCCGGTGCAGCCCCCAACCCCCGGGACACCCGGAGCAACAAAATGTAGATTCAGGCCACCAGGCCACGCCCCTACCTATGAAACCATGCCTCCTTTTTACCATTGCGCTGCTTATCTGCGCGCACTGCATTACAATCTCCCTCGCCACCTCTCTGGGTGTCACCAGTGATAGTGACACCTCTGCCATGCTTGTAGCAGCTGGTCCTAAGATCTACACCTCAAGCCCTGAGTGTTTGCCCTTGTGACTTGTTGATCATCATAGCAAAGCAGATGCTTACAGAAAACTGCAGTGGCTTAGATTGAAAATAAAAAAAATTGATGGGTATAAGGTAGAGAGGAGCGGGTTCGGTTCTCCGAGAACCGAATTCCCCACGAACCCCACGAACTCCTCCTCCGAGGCAGGCTCGGTTGTTCCCGCCTGACTCGGAAAACCTGAACAAGGGAAAATGTCATCATCCCGCTGTCGGATTCTCGCGAGATTCGGATTCCATATAAAGAGCTGCGCGTTGCCGCCATTTTTACTCGTGCATTGAAGAGAGAGCGGAGAGGACGTGGTTATGTTCTCTCAGTGGAAATCTCAATATCAGTGCTCAGTATCAGTGGATACTTATTGCTGCTCAGTAATACTAGTAGTGTGTCTCTCCTGCTCAGTGTCAGTTCTCAGTAGTATCCTCATCAGTGCTCAGTATCACTGCTCATTGTCTTGTGCTGCATTGTTGTGCTCAGCATACTACAGTACATTACTAATAGTCCAGTGCTGCATCTTGCTGCTCAGTGTCAGTTCTAGTATCCTCATCAGTGCTCACTATCACTGCTCATTGCATTGTGGTGTTCTGTATACTACAGTAACATAGTAATATAGTAACATATAGTAACATAGTTTTTGAGGTTGAATAGAGGCAAATTGCCCATCGTGTTCAACCTGTTTTAAGTTGTGATGATTCTACATACTTGCTGAATAATGTTTTATGACTAGTTAGCTACTACAACTCATGTTACCCCCGGATTAACCATGTTGATATTTTAAGTATTATAACCTTGGATAGCTTTTTCATTCAGAAATGTATCCATTCCTTTTTTAAATCCAATTACAGAGTCCGCCATTACCACCTTCCCTGGCAGGGAATTCCACATCCTGATTGCCCTAACAGTGAAGATCATAGTATCTCACCTGGCAGGTAAGTAGGAGTTGGGCCAGAGCTGTGGAGGATTGCTGCTCGGGCACCCCCTGTCAAATGAAGGAGATCCAACTGAGGCAGCACAAGGGAACTCTCGAAAGAAAAACAAGGCTAGAGGAAGATCTGAGACAAAGAAATCTGACTTTTACCAGAGCTGACCAGAGGAAAGCACAAACACAGTCCCCCACTACCACAAATAATGCAGTCGAGTTTCCCACATTTGGGGAAATCACAGGGGTCAGCATACCCAGAATGCAATGAATGAACCTCACCCTGGGAGAACAATCTTCATGACCATGGTATCGCCTATGCAAAATAAGTATGATTTGGGATAGGGCTGGGGAGGGCCGCTGCTCAGGCACATCTCTGTCAAGTAAAGGAGATTCAACTGAGGCAGCACAAGGGAACTCTCATCTGGGGACAACAACTGCAGGGAGAACACATATTTTCAGATGAACATGGGAGGGCAGAAGGCTGCCTAATACTGAAGCACCCCCAAACAACAAACCAAATGCAACAACTAGTACAAGCATTCCTGGGGGAAGTTCTGCAGAAGACGGATTTGCATACGGTGATGTCATCCAAGCAGTGGGCCAAAGTTGGCTGGATCCCTCATCTGCATATGAAAAGAGAAAAGGGGTATGCAGGGCATGGCGGCCTTTTGCGGCGCTTGGATGACCCTTAGTTCGCATTAAACACCCCCACCCTCCTTCGGTGTGGGGCTCATGTTGACAATGCCCCAGCCCCTGAAGCATTCAAGCTGATTTCTTACAGCAGCTTGGCACTGTAACAGCTCCAGAGCTGCTCTGTAAGGCAAGTAAAAGGGTGTGTAGTTTGCATTGTGCATTGGAAGGCACAAAGTAAGCAGACAGGAGGAGAAGTCAGGATAGTGCACAAGGGTATAAAAGGGAGGGGCTCAAGAAAAAAGAAGTGGAAACAGACAGCAAACTAGGCTGGAGAGAGACCTGAGACAAAGAGATCTGAATTATACGAGAGCCGACCAGGGGAAACACAAATTATGCAGTCAAGTTTCCCACATTTGGGGAAATCGCAGGGGCAGCACACCCAGAGTGCAATGGGTGAGCCTTGCCCTGGAAGAAGCACCTTCATGATCATAGTATCTCACCTGGCAGGTAAGTAGGAGTTGGGCTTGAGCTGGGGAGGGTCGCTGCTCGGGCACCCCCCTGTCAAGTGAAGGAGATCCAACTGAGGCAGCACAAGGGAACTCTCGAAAGAAGAACAAGGCTAGAGGAAGATCTGAAACAAAGAAATCTGACTTTTACCAGAGCTGACCAGAGGAAAACACAAACACAGTCCCCCACTACCACAAATAATGCAGTCGAGTTACCCACATTTGGGGAAATCACAGGGGTCAGCATACCCAGAATGCAATGAATGAACCTCACCCTGGGAGAATAATCTTCATGACCATGGTATCTCATATGCAAAATAAGTATGATTTGGGATAGGGCTGGGGAGGGCCGCTGCTCAGGCACATCTCTGTCAAGTAAAGGAGATTCAACTGAGGCAGCACAAGGGAACTCTCATCTGGGGACAACAACTGCAGGGAGAACACATATTTTCAGATGAACATGGGAGGGCAGAAGGCTGCCTAATACTGAAGCACCCCCAAACAACAAACCAAATGCAACAACTAGTGCAAGCATTCCTGTTTGTTTCTGAAGCCAACTTTGACCCACTGCTTGGATGACATCACCATATGCAAATCCATCTGCTGCAGGCCTTCCCCCAGGAATGCTTGCACTCTTTATATGAAATCCGAATCTCGCGAGAATCCGACAGCGGGATGATGACATTTTCCCTTGTTCAGGTTTTCCGAGTCAGGCGGGAACAACCGAGCCTGCCTCGGAGGAGGAGTTCGTGGGGTTCGTGGGGAATTCGGTTCTCGGAGAACCGAACCCGCTCCTCTCTACCTTATACCCATCAATTTTTTTTATTTTCAATCTAAGCCCCTGCAGTTTTCTGTAAGCATCTGCTTTGCTATGATGATCAACAAGTCACAAGGGCAAACACTCAGGGCTTGAGGTGTAGATCTTAGGACCAGCTGCTACAAGCATGGCAGAGGTGTCACTATCACTGGTGACACCCAGAGAGGTGGCGAGGGAGATTGTAATGCAGTGCGCGCAGATAAGCAGCGCAATGGTAAAAAGGAGGCATGGTTTCATAGGTAGGGGCGTGGCCTGGTGGCCTGAATCTACATTTTGTTGCTCCGGGTGTCCCGGGGGTTGGGGGCTGCACCGGGGACTAGTGTGTGAGCGGTGCTGGCTCCTGCACAGTGACATGGCATGGCCACTAGAGATGTGCACCGGAAATTTTTCGGGTTTTGTGTTTTGGTTTTGGGTTCGGTTCCGCGGCCGTGTTTTGGGTTCGAACGCGTTTTGGCTAAACCTCACCGAATTTTTTTTGTCGGATTCGGGTGTGTTTTGGATTCGGGTGTTTTTTTCAAAAAACCCTAAAAAACAGCTTAAATCATAGAATTTGGGAGTCATTTTGATCCCAAAGTATTATTAACCTCAATAACCATAATTTCCACTAATTTTCAGTCTATTCTTAACACCTCACACCTCACAATATTATTTTTAGTCCTAAAATTTGCACCGAGGTCGCTGGATGACTAAGCTCAGTGACCCAAGTGGCCGACACAAACACCTGGCCCATCTAGGAGTGGCACTGCAGTGTCACGCATGATGGCCCTTCCAAAAAACACTCCCCAAACAGCACATGACGCAAAGAAAAAAAGAGGCGCAATGAGGTAGCTGTGTGACTAAGCTCAGCGACCCAAGTGGCCGACACAAACACCTGGCCCATCTAGGAGTGGCACTGCAGTGTCACGCAGGATGGCCCTTCCAAAAAACACTCCCCAAACAGCACATGACGCAAAGAAAAAAAGAGGCGCAATGAGGTAGCTGTGTGACTAAGCTCAGCGACCCAAGTGGCCGACACAAACACCTGGCCCATCTAGGAGTGGCACTGCAGTGTCACGCAGGATGGCCCTTCCAAAAACACTCCCCAAACAGCACATGACGCAAAGAAAAAAAGAGGCGCAATGAGGTAGCTGTGTGACTAAGCTCAGCGACCCAAGTGGCCGACACAAACACCTGGCCCATCTAGGAGTGGCACTGCAGTGTCACGCAGGATGGCCCTTCCAAAAAACACTCCCCAAACAGCACATGACGCAAAGAAAAAAAGTGGCGCAATGAGGTAGCTGTGTGACTAAGCTCAGCGACCCAAGTGGACGACACAAACACCTGGCCCATCTAGGAGTGTCACTGCAGTGTCACGCAGGATGGCCCTTCCAAAAAACACTCCCCAAACAGCACATGACGCAAAGAAAAAAAGAGGCGCAATGAGGTAGCTGTGTGACTAAGCTCAGCGACCCAAGTGGCCGACACAAACACCTGGCCCATCTAGGAGTGGCACTGCAGTGTCACGCAGGATGGCCCTTCCAAAAAACACTCCCCAAACAGCACATGACGCAAAGAAAAATAAAAGAAAAAAAGAGGTGCAAGGTGGAATTGCCTTGGGCCCTCCCACCCACCCTTATGTTGTATAAACAGGACATGCACACTTTAACCAACCCATCATTTCAGTGACAGGGTCTGCCACACGACTGTGACTGAAATGACGGGTTGGTTTGGACCCCCACCAAAAAAGAAGCAATAAATCTCTCCTTGCACAAACTGGCTCTATAGAGGCAAGATGTCAACCTCATCATCATCCTCCGATTCATCACCGTGTACATCCCCCTCCTCACAGATTATCAATTCGTCCCCACTGGAATCCACCATCTCAGCTCCCTGTATACTTTGTGGAGGCAATTGCTGCTGGTCAATGTCTCCACGGAGCAATTGATTATAATTCATTTTAATGAACATCATCTTCTCCACATTTTCTGGAAGTAACCTCGTACGCCGATTGCTGACAAGGTGAGCGGCGGCACTAAACACTCTTTCGGAGTACACACTTGTGGGAGGGCAACTTAGGTAGAATAAAGCCAGTTTGTGCAAGGGCCTCCAAATTGCCTCTTTTTCCTGCCAGTATACGTACGGACTGTCTGACGTGCCTACTTGGATGCGGTCACTCATATAATCCTCCACCATTCTTTCAATGGTGAGAGAATCATATGCAGTGACAGTAGACGACATGTCCGTAATCGTTGGCAGGTCCTTCAGTCCGGACCAGATGTCAGCATCAGCAGTCGCTCCAGACTGCCCTGCATCACCGCCAGCGGGTGGGCTCGGAATTCTGAGCCTTTTCCTCGCACCCCCAATTGCGGGAGACTGTGAAGGAGGAGCTGTTGACCGATCAAGTTCCGCTTGACTTGATAATTTTCTCACCAGCAGGTCTTTGAACCCCTGCAGACTTGTGTCTGCCGGAAAGAGAGATACAACGTAGGTTTTAAATCTAGGATCGAGCACGGTGGCCAAAATGTAGTGCTCTGATTTCAACAGATTGACCACCCGTGAATCCTGGTTAAGCGAATGAAGGGCTCCATCCACAAGTCCCACATGCCTAGCGGAATCGCTCTGTCTTAGCTCCTCCTTCAATGTCTCCAGCTTCTTCTGCAAAAGCCTGATGACGGGAATGACCTGACTCAGGCTGGCAGTGTCTGAACTGACTTCACGTGTGGCAAGTTCAAAAGGTTGCAGAACCTTGCACAACGTTGAAATCATTCTCCACTGCGCTTGAGACAGGTGCATTCCACCTCCTATATCGTGGTCAGATGTATAGGCTTGAATGGCCTTTTGCTGCTCCTCCATCCTCTGAAGCATATAGAGGGTTGAATTCCACCTCGTTTCCACTTCTTGCTTCAGATGATGGCAGGGCAGGTTCAGGCGTTTTTGGTGTTGCTCCAGTCTTCTGTACGTGGTGCCTGTACGCCGAAAGTGTCCCGCAATTCTTGTGGCCACCGACAGCATCTCTTGCACGCCCCTGTCGTTTTTTAAATAATTCTGCACCACCAAATTCAAGGTATGTGCAAAACATGGGACGTGCTGGAATTTGCCCAGATATAATGCACGCACAATATTGCTGGCGTTGTCCGATGCCACAAATCCACAGGAGAGTCCAATTGGGGTAAGCCATTCTGTGATGATCTTCCTCAGTTGCCGTAAGAGGTTTTCATCTGTGTGCGTATTCTGGAAAGCGGTGATACAAAGCGTAGCCTGCCTAGGAAAGAGTTGGCGTTTGCGAGATGCTGCTACTGGTGCCGCCGCTGCTGTTCTTGCGGCGGGAGTCAATACATCTACCCAGTGGGCTGTCACAGTCATATAGTCCTGAGTCTGCCCTGCTCCACTTGTCCACATGTCCGTGGTTAAGTGGACATTGGGTACAACTGCATTTTTTAGGACACTGGTGAGTCTTTTTCTGAGGTCTGTGTACATTTTCGGTATCGCCTGCCTAGAGAAATGGAACCTAGATAGTATTTGGTACCGGGGACACAGTACCTCAATCAAGTCTATAGTTGGCTCTGAAGTAATGATGGATACCGGAACCACGTTTCTCACTGCCCAGGATGCCAAGGCCTCAGTTATCCGCTTTGCAGCAGGATGACTGCTGTAATATTTCATCTTCCTCGCAAAGGACTGTTGGACAGTCAATTGCTTGGTGGAAGTAGTAAAAGTGGTCTTACGACTTCCCCTCTGGGATGACCATCGACTCCCAGCAGCAACAACAGCAGCGCCAGCAGCAGTAGGCGTTACACTCAAGGATGCATCGGAGGAATCCCAGGCAGGAGAGAACTCGTCAGAATTGCCAGTGACATGGCCTGCAGGACTATTGGCATTCCTGGGGAAGGAGGAAATTGACACTGAGGGAGTTGGTGGGGTGGTTTGCGTGAGCTTGGTTACAAGAGGAAGGGATTTACTGGTCAGTGGACTGCTTCCGCTGTCGCCCAAAGTTTTTGAACTTGTCACTGACTTATGATGAATGCGCTGCAGGTGACGTATAAGGGAGGATGTTCCGAGGTGGTTAACGTCCTTACCCCTACTTATTACAGCTTGACAAAGGCAACACACGGCTTGACACCTGTTGTCCGCATTTCTGTTGAAATACTTCCACACCGAAGAGCTGATTTTTTTGGTATTTTCACCAGGCATGTCAATGGCCATATTCCTCCCACGGACAACAGGTGTCTCGCCGGGTGCCTGACTTAAACAAACCACCTCACCATCAGAATCCTCCTTGTCAATTTCCTCCCCAGCGCCAGCAACACCCATATTCTCCTCATCCTGGTGTACTTCAACACTGACATCTTCAATCTGACTATCAGGAACTGGACTGCGGGTGCTCCTTCCAGCACTTGCAGGGGGCGTGCAAATGGTGGAAGGTGCATGCTCTTCACGTCCAGTGTTGGGAAGGTCAGGCATCGCAACCGACACAATTGGACTCTCCTTGTGGATTTGTGATTTTGAAGAATGCACAGTTCTTTGCTGTGCTTTTGCCAGCTTAAGTCTTTTCATTTTTCTAGCGAGAGGCTGAGTGCTTCCATCCTCATGTGAAGCTGAACCACTAGCCATGAAGATAGGCCAGGGCCTCAGCCGTTCCTTGCCACTCCGTGTGGTAAATGGCATATTGGCAAGTTTACGCTTCTCCTCCGACGATTTTTATTTAGATTTTTGAGTCATTTTTTTACTGATCTTTTGTGTTTTGGATTTTACATGCTCTGTACTATGACATTGGGCATCGGCCTTGGCAGACGACGTTGATGGAATTTCATTGTCTCGGCCATGACTAGTGGCAGCAGCTTCAGCACGAGGTGGAAGTGGATCTTGATCTTTCCCTATTTTTGGAACCTCAACATTTTTGTTCTCCATATTTTAATAGGCACAACTAAAAGGCACCTCAGGTAAACAATGGAGATGGATGGATACTAGTATACTTATGGATGACGAGTGACTGACGACACAGAGGTAGCTACAGCCGTGGACTACCGTACTGCGTCTGCTAGTATAGAGATGATAATTAATGATATAAAAAAAAATATATATATAACTACTGTAGGTATATATAATATAATGACGGACCTGGTGGACACTGTCAGCAGACTGCTAAACTACTAGTATGAAGAAGATAGAAAAAAACTTCCACCTCAGGTAGGTAGGTATACAATTATGGACGAGCACTGACGACACAGAGATAGCCACAGCCGTGGCCTACCGTACTGCGTCTGCTAGTATAGAGATGATAATTAATGATATAAAAAAAAATAGATATAACTACTGTAGGTATATATAATATAATGACGGACCTGGTGGACACTGTCAGCAGACTGCTAAACTACTAGTATGAAGAAGATAGAAAAAAAAACCACCACAGTTAGGTATACAATTATGGACGAGTGACGACACAGAGGTAGGTACAGCCGTGGACTACCGTACTGCGTCTGCTAGTATAGATAATATACTAAATATATTACTACTGTAGGTATATAATATAATGACGGACCTGGTGGACACTGTCAGCAGACTCCTAAACTACTAGTATGAAGAAGATAGAAAAAAAAACCCCACCACAGGTAGGTATACAATTATGGACGAGCACTGACGACACAGAGGTAGGTACAGCCGTGGACTACCGTACTGCATCTGCTAGTATAGATAATATAATAAATATATTACTACTGTAGGTATATAATATAATGACGGACCTGGTGGACACTGTCAGCAGACTGCTAAACTACTAGTATGAAGAAGATAAAAAAAAAACCCCACCACAGGTAGGTAGGTATACAATTATGGACGAGCACTGACGACACAGAGATAGCCACAGCCGTGGACTACCGTACTGCGTCTGCTAGTATAGATAATATAATAAATATATTACTACTGTAGGTATATAATATAATGATGGACCTGGTGGACACTGTCAGTAGACTCCTAAACTACTAGTATGAAGAAGATAGAAAAAAAAAAACCACCACAGGTAGGTAGGTATACAATTATGGACGAGCACTGACGACACAGAGATAGCCACAGCCGTGGACTACCGTACTGCGTCTGCTAATATAGAGATGATAAAGATGAAAAAAAATATATAACACTACTGCAGGTAAATATTTATATAATATATGTATGACGGACCTGCTGGACACTGTCAGCAGAATGCATTTATAGAATAAAAAAAAAACACCACAGGAGTGTTTAACTTTTTCAGGCAGACAATATACTGGTGGTCACACTGGCAGCAAAAGTGTGCACTGTACTCCTGCTATAACTGCTCCCCAGTCTCCCCCACAATTAAGCTGTGTGAGCAGTGAGCACTCAGCACAGTCAGATATACATAGATGATATATCATGCAGCACACTGAGGCTGAGCACAGATATGGTATGTGTATCGTTTTTTTTCAGGCAGAGAACGGATTATAAATAATAAAACTGGTGGTCACTATCAGCAAAACTCTGCACTACTGAGTACTCCTGACAAGTTCAACTGCTCCCCAAATTAGTAGTAAATCAAATGTCACTCGTCTCTATCTTCTAATCTAAACGGAGAGGACGCCAGCCACGTCCTCTCCCTATCAATCTCAATGCACGTGTGAAAATGGCGGCGACGCGCGGCTCCTTATATAGAATCCAAGTCTCGTGAGAATCCGACAGCGGGATGATGACGTTCGGGCGCGCTCGGGTTAACCGAGCAAGGCGAGAGGATCCGAGTCTGCTCGGACCCGAGCAAAAAAGGGTGAAGTTCGGGCGGGTTCGGATTCCGAGGAACCGAACCCGCTCATCTCTTATGGCCACCCAGCATGACGCCTCCCTTCTTGACCATGCTGTAATTGCAGTCGCACTGCAGTTCAGCGTGATCATAAAAAATGGTGTAGCCTCCTGCTGGTGCAGACTGTATGTGCGCGCAGGAAGCCGCCACCATTTTTGTGATCACAGCGGCTGAATGTGATGTCATACAGCTGCTGTGACCACGCCCCCTGTGTCTCCTCCATTGCAGACCCCATTTTGAAGCCTTGCCCCCGCACCGCTCCATCCCTGACTTGGAAATGGAGTGTTGCTGACCCCCCTCTCCCCCCCTGCCCCGATTGACAGGCAGAGGCGATCGCATTCTCTGCGGGGTGCCGCAGAAAATGCAGGCACATGCGTATGCTCTTAGCAATTTTTGCAGTTGGATCACTTATTGTGATTGCAATCCAACCTGAATCAGGCCCTATTACCTATCACAATGCGCTGCGGGCAGTACAAAATTGGTTTAATATAGGAGAAAAACCCCCAGACCTGTGCTCCTTAACTGTACCTGGTGGCTAGTGGAGCGGCTGCCCAGTAATCAGTGTCCACGCCAGTGCGCACACGGTCCACCCCCTACGGCCACGCTCCCCTTCATCAGCGGCCTCGTGATCCGGAAGGGCGGTGTGTGTGTGACTGACCTTAGGAAGAAACCGGAGCCTCCGCTGCAGTGACCCAGCAACCAGGGCACGGGAGTATACAGCGCCGCTGGGAGTGATGAAGCTGCAGTAAAGATGTCTATTAGACCTAGCCTGCTGCAGCCCTTGTAGATTCTCATAAAACAAGTTCTTCTTTTCTTGTCAAAATGAATAGCTAAGAATTGGCTTCCTGAGGCAGGCCCCTGTTAAGTGGCCTGCTACTGAAGGCACCAACTACAAACTGAGCTCCCTGTTCATGGAAGCGGGGTTATAGAGGAGGATGCGCTGAGCATCTTGGGAACAGTCAAAAGCTTTGAGTCGGTTGGTGCCTCAGATCAAGATCCTACTCTACACCCCAATGTGAATCCTTGTGGAGTCCTGTGTACCCCACAGAAGAAATTAATGTGTCACACCCATTGGCAGCAACCTTAGAATAGCTGCTGATGGGCACAATTGAGAAAGGAAGGGGGGGGGACATTTGAATCCAGCACATAGATGCAATTCAAATATGTAATTTGTACCTTCCTATTTTAAAATATAATGGATGAACTTCACCCTGTGAGAACAATCTTCATGATCAAGAGATCTCATATGCAAAATAAGTATGAGTTGGGATAGGGCTGGGGAGGGTGGCTGCTCGGGCAGCCCCTCCCCCATCAAGTTAAGGAGATTCAACTGAGGAAGCACAAGGGAACTCTCGTCTGGGGACAACAACTGCAGGGAGACCACATCTTTTCAGATGAACATGGGAGGGCGGAAGGCTGCCTAATACTGAAGCACCATCAAATATCAAACCATATGCAACAACTAGTACAAGCATTCCTGGGGGAAGGTCTGCAGCAGACGGATTTGCATACGGTGATGTCATCCAAGCAGTGGGCCAAAGTTGGCTGGAACCCTCATCTGCATATGAAAAGAGAAAAGGGGCATGCAGGGCATGGCGGCCTTTTGCGGTGCTTGGATGACCCCTAGTTCGCATTAAACACCCCCACCCTCCTTTGGTGTGGGGCTCATGTTGGCTATGCCCCAGCCCCTGAAGCATTCAAGCTGATTTCTTGCAGCAGCTGGGCACTGTAACAGCTCCAGAGCTGCTCTGTAAGGCAACTAAAAGGGTGTGGGCCCTGCAGCACTACCTGTAGTTCGCATTGTGCGTTGGAAGGCACAAAGTAAGCAGACGGGAGAAGTCAGGATAGTGCGCAAGGGCATAGAAGGGAGTGGCTCCAGAAAAGAGAAGTGGAAACAGACAGCAAACTAGGCTGGAGAGAGACCTGAGACAAAGAGATCTGAAATATACGAGAGCCGACCAGGGGAAACACAAATTATGCAATCAAGTTTCCCACATTTGGGGAAATCACAGGAGCAGCACACCCAGAGTGCAATGGGTGAGCCTTGCCCTGGGAGAAGCACCTTCATGATCATAGTATCTCACCTGGCAGGTAAGTAGGAGTTGGGCTAGAGCTGGGGAGGGTCACTGCTCGGGCACCCCCCTGTCAAGTGAAGGAGATCCAACTGAGGCAGCACAAGGGAACTCTCGAAAGAAGAACAAGGCTAGAGGAATATATGAGACAAAGAAATCTGACTTTTACCAGAGCTGACCAGAGGAAAACACAAACACAGTCCCCCACTACCACAAAAAATGCAGGCGAGTTTCCCACATTTGGGGAAATCACAGGGGTCAGCATACCCAGAATGCAATGAATGAACCTCACCCTGGGTGAACAATCTTCATGACCATGGTGTCTCCTATGCAAAATAAGTATGATTTGGGATAGGGCTGGGAGGGCCGCTGCTCAGGCACATCTCTGTCAAGTAAAGGAGATTCAACTGAGGCAGCACAAGGGAACTCTCATCTGGGGACAACAACTGCAGGGAGAACACATATTTTCAGATGAACATGGGAGGGCAGAAGGCTGCCTAATACTGAAGCACCCCCAAACAACAAACCAAATGCAACAACTAGTGCAAGCATTCCTGGGGCAAGGCCTGCAGCAGATGGATTTGCATATGGTGATGTCATCCAAGCAGTGGGTCAAAGTTGGCTTCAACCCTCATCTGCATATGAAAAGAGAAAAGGGGCGTGCAGGGCATGGCGGCCTTTTGCGGTGCTTGGATTACCCCTAGTTCGCATTAAACACCCCCACCCACCTTTGGTGTGGGGCTCATGTTGGCCATGCCCCATCCCCTGAAGCATTCAAGCTGATTTCTTGCAGCAGCTGGGCACTGTAACAGCTCCAGAGCTGCTCTTTAAGGCAAGTAAAAGATTGTGTGGGCCCTGCAGCACTACCTGTAGTTTGCATTGTGCATTGGAAGGCACAAAGTAAGCAGACGGGAGGAGAAGTCAGGATAGTGCACAAGGGTATAGAAGGGAGGGGCTCAAGATAAAAGAAGTGGAAACAGACAGCAAACTAGGCTGGAGAAAGACCTGAGACAAAGAGATCTGAATTATACGAGAGCCGACCAGAGGAAACACAAATTATGCAGTCAAGTGTCCCACATTTGGGGAAATCGTAGGAGCAGCACACCCAGAGTGCAATGGGTGAGCCTTGCCCTGGGAGAAGCACCTTCCTGATCATAGTATCTCACCTGGCAGGTAAGTAGGAGTTGGGCTAGAGCTGGGGAGGGTCGCTGCTCGGGCACCCCCCTGTCAAGTGAAGGAGATCCACCTGAGGCAGCACAAGGGAACTCTCGAAAGAAGAACAAGGCTAGAGGAAAATCTGAGACAAAGAAATCTGAGTTTTAACAGAGCTGACCAGAGGAAAGCACAAACACAGTCCCCCACTACCACAAATAATGCAGTCGAGTTTCCCACATTTGGGTAAATCACAGGGGTCAGCATACCCAAAATGCAATGAATGAACCTCACCCTGGGAGAACAATCTTCATGACCATGGTATCTCCTATGCAAAATAAGTATGATTTGGGATAGGGCTGGGGAGGGCCGCTGCTCATGCACATCTCTGTCAAGTAAAGGAGATTCAACTGAGGCAGCACAAGGGAACTCTCATCTGGGGACAACAACTGCAGGGAGAACACATATTTTCAGATGAACATGGGAGGGCAGAAGGCTGCCTAATACTGAAGCACCCCCAAACAACAAACCAAATGCAACAACTAGTGCAAGCATTCCTGGGGGAAGTTCTGCAGAAGACGGATTTGCATACGGTGATGTCATCCAAGCAGTGGGCCAAAGTTGGCTGGAACCCTCATCTGCATATGAAAAGAGAAAAGGGGTATGCAGGGCATGGCGGCCTTTTGCGGCGCTTGGATGACCCTTAGTTCGCATTAAACACCCCCACCCTCCTTCGGTGTGGGGCTCATGTTGGCCATGCCCCATCCCCTGAAGCATTCAAGCTGATTTCTTGCAGCAGCTTGGCACTGTATCAGCTCCAGAGCTGCTCTGTAAGGCAAGTAAAAGGGTGTGGGCCCTGCAGCACTACCTGTAGTTTGCATTGTGCATTGGAAGGCACAAAGTAAGCAGACAGGAGGAGAAGTCAGGATAGTGCACAAGGGTATAAAAGCGAGTTTCCCACATTTGGGAAAATCACAGGGGTCAGCATACCCAGAATGCAATGAATGAACCTCACCCTGGGAGAACAATCTTCATGATCATGGTATCTCCTATGCAAAATAAGTATGATTTGGGATAGGGCTGGGGAGGGCCGCTGCTCAGGCACATCTCTGTCAAGTAAAGGAGATTCAACTGAGGCAGCACAAGGGAACTCTCATCTGGGGACAACAACTGCAGGGAGAACACATATTTTCAGATAAAAATCTTGGTCATGCTCTGGTTTCTCTTCAGAACGAACAAATCTTTCGCCTTTTATTAAAGATTTCCGTGGAGAGGAGCAAAACCGAGTTTTATCTCAATTTTTGCATGCCCCATCTTTTTGGGGTTTCTTTTATCGGTTTAAAGATAGAATGAGTGTGCTTTAATGTAAGCTCATTTGCATAGAAATGACAGTAAATGTTTGTTTCTTTTCAAACAGAACTTTCTTGACCATGCTACTTGCTTGAAAGATCTGGGAGCACATGGAATACAGTACAAACCATGCTTATAGCAAGGAGAAGCCAGGTGAGAAATCTGCTTACTTTCAAGTTGGGCGCTCACTTTGATCTGAATGAGGACTGCTGGCACAGCATTTAGGCGACAGGTGGAATCTTGGTCATGCTCTGGTTTCTTTTCAGAACGAACAAATCTTTCGCCTTTTATTAAAGATTTCTGTGGAGAGGAGCAAAACTGAGTTTTATCTCAATTTTTGCATGCCCCATATTATTGGGGTTTCTTTTATCAGTTTCTTGTTAGCTTTAATGTAAGTTTATTTGCATAACAATGACTATAAATGTCTGTTTCTTTTCAAGCAGAACTTTCTTGACCATTCTAATTGCTTGAAAGATCTGGGAGCACATGGAAAAGAGTACAAACCATGCTTATAGCAAGGGGAAGCCTGGTGAGAAATCTGCTTTCTTTCTTTCAAATTGGGTGCTCACTTTGCGCTGAATGAGGACTGCTGGCATGGCACTCAGGCGACAGGTGGAATCTTAGTCATACTCTGGTTTCTCTTCAAAACGAACAGATCTTTCGCCTTTTACTAAAGATTTCCGTGGAGAGGAGCAAAACTGAGTTTTATCTCAATTTTTGCATGCTCCGTCTTATTGGGGTTTCTTTTATCGGTTTAAAGATAGAACGAGTGTGCTTTAATGTAAGCTCATTTGCATAGAAATGACAGTAAATGTTTGTTTCTTTTCAAACAGAACTTTCTTGACTATACTAAATGCTTGAAAGATCTGGGAGCACATGGAAAAGAGTACAAACCATGTTTATAGCAAGGGGAAGCCTGGTGAGAAATCTGCTTTCTTTCTTTCAAATTGGGTGCTCACTTTGAGCTGAATGAGGACTGCTGGCATGGCACTCAGGCGGCAGGTGGAATCTTGGTCATGTTCTGGTTTCTCTTCAGAACGAACAAATCTTTCGCCTTTTACTAAAGATTTCCGTGGAGAGGAGCAAAACTGAGTTTTATCTCAATTTTTGCATGCCCCATCTTATTGGGATTTTATTTTATCGGTTTAAAGATAGAACGAGTGTGCTTTAATGTAAGCTCATTTGCATAGAAATGACAGTAAATGTTTGTTTCTTTTCAAACAGAACTTTCTTGACCACACTAATTGCTTGAAAGATCTGGGAGCACATGGAAAAGAGTACAAACCATGTTTATAGCAAGGGGAAGCCTGGTGAGAAATCTGCTTTCTTTCTTTCAAATTGGGTGCTCACTTTGAGCTGAATGAGGATTGCTGGCATGGCACTCAGGCGACAGGTGGAATCTTGGTCATGCTCTGGTTTCTCTTCAAAACGAACAGATCTTTCGCCTTTTACTAAAGATTTCCGTGGAGAGGAGCAAAACTGAGTTTTATCTCAATTTTTGCATGCTCCGTCTTATTGGGGTTTCTTTTATCGGTTTAAAGATAGAACGAGTGTGCTTTAATGTAAGCTCATTTGCATAGAAATGACAGTAAATGTTTGTTTCTTTTCAAACAGAACTTTCTTGACTATACTAATTGCTTGAAAGATCTGGGAGCACATGGAAAAGAGTACAAACCATGTTTATAGCAAGGGGAAGCCTGGTGAGAAATCTGCTTTCTTTCTTTCAAATTGGGTGCTCACTTTGAGCTGAATGAGGACTGCTGGCATGGCACTCAGGCGACAGGTGGAATCTTGGTCATGTTCTGGTTTCTCTTCAGAACGAACAAATCTTTCGCCTTTTACTAAAGATTTCCGTGGAGAGGAGCAAAACTGAGTTTTATCTCAATTTTTGCATGCCCCATCTTATTGGGGTTTTATTTTATCGGTTTAAAGATAGAACGAGTGTGCTTTAATGTAAGCTCATTTGCATAGAAATGACAGTAAATGTTTGTTTCTTTTCAAACAGAACTTTCTTGACCACACTAATTGCTTGAAAGATCTGGGAGCACATGGAAAAGAGTACAAACCATGTTTATAGCAAGGGGAAGCCTGGTGAGAAATCTGCTTTCTTTCATTCAAATTGGGTGCTCACTTTCAGCTGAATGAGAACTGCTGGCATGGCACTCAGGCGACAGGTGGAATCTTGGTCATGCTCTGGTTTCTCTTCAGAACTAACAAATATTTCGCCTTTTATTAAAGATTTCCGTGGAGAGGAGCAAAACTGAGTTTTATCTCAATTTTTGCATGCCCCATATTATTGGGGTTTCTTTTATCAGTTTAAAGACAGAACGAGTGTGCTTTCTTGTTAGCTTTAATGTAAGTTTATTTGCATAACAATGACAGTAAATGTTGTTTCTTTTCAAACAGAACTTTCTTGACCATGCTACTTGCTTAAAGGTCTGGGAGCACATGGAAAACAGTACAAACCATGCAGTATCACAAGAGCCTTTATTTGATCTTTCATGAAGATAGAGCAGAATTGAGGACACGTCAACAATTTCTGCCGAAGGTGGTTCATCTTTCCACATGGTGCCTTTGGCCACTGACACCTTCGTTGAGTCAAAGTCTCTGGCTGTGGTCAGAACTTTGAAAATGTATGTCACCAGAACGGTTCAGATTAGGAAAACAGAGGCTCTGTTTGTCCTGTATGCTCCCAACAGGATTTGGTGTCCTGCTTCCATACAGACCATTATGCGCTGGATCTGTGGTAAGATTCAGCATGCTCGTTCCACGGCAGGATTGCCGTTACTGAAGTAGGTGAAGACCCATTCTACTAGAAAGGTGGGTTCATCCTTGGCAGCTGGTCGGGGAGTCTCGGCATTGCAACTTTGCCGAGCAGCTATTTAGTAAACACTTTTGCTAAGTTTTACAAGTTTGATACCTTGGCTGATGATAACCTTAAGTTGGGTCATTCGGTGCTGCAGAGTCGTACGCACTCTCCCACCCGTTCAAGAGCTTTGGTATAACCCCATGGTTCTTAATGTGACCCCAGCATCCTCTAGGTCGTATGAGAAAATAGGATTTTAATACCTACCGGTAAATCCTTTTCTCTTAGTCTGTAGAGGATGCTGGGCACCCGTCCCAGTCCATACTGTGTCTGCAGTTATTACTTGTGGTTATACACATGTTGTGTTATGGTTCTGGTCAGCTTTTTGCTGCAATTGTTCATGCCGTTGGCTTGTGTTCTGTTGAATGCCACGTTCTGCGGCATGTTTAAGGTGTGAGCTGGTAAGATGCTCCCCTTAGTTTAACAATAAATCCTTTCCTCGAAATGTCCGTCTCCCTGGGCACAGTTCCTATAACTGGAGTCTGGAGGAGGGGCATAGAGGGAGGAGCCAGTTCACACCCTTTGAAAGTCTTAAAGTGCCCATGTCTCTTGCGGATCCCGTCTATACCCCATGGTTCTTAATGTGACCCCAGCATCCTCTACGGACTAAGAGAAAAGAATGCCCTTGCGCACTATCCTGACTTCTCCTCCCGTCTGCTTACTTTGTGCCTTCCAACGCACAATGCGAACTACAGGTGGTGCTGCAGGGCCCACACCCTTTTACTTGCCTTACAGAACAGCTCTGGAGCTGTTACAGTGCCCAGCTGCTGCAAGAAATCAGCTTGAATGCTTCAGGGGATGGGGCATGGCCAACATGAGCCCCACACCAAAGGAGGGTGGGGGTGTTTAATGTGAACTAGGGGTCATCCAAGCACTGCAAAAGGCCGCCATGCCCTGCATGCCCCTTTTCTCTTTTCATATGCAGATGAGGGTTCCAGTCAACTTTGGCCCACTGCTTGGATAACATCACCGTATGCAAATCCGTCTGCTGCAGACCTTCCCCCAGGAATGCTTGTACTAGTTGTTGCATATGGTGCTTCAGTATTAGGCAGCCTTCCGCCCTCCCATGTTCATCTGAAAAGATGTGGTCTCCCTGCAGTTGTTGTCCCCAGACGAGAGTTCCCTTGTGCTTCCTCAGTTGAATCTCCTTAACTTGACGGGGGAGGTGCTGCCCGAGCAGCCCTCCCCAGCCCTATCCCAACTCATATTTATTTTGCATATGAGATCTCTTGATCATGAAGATTGTTCTCACAGGGTGAGGTTCATCCATTATATTTTAAAATAGGAAGGTACGAATTACATATTTGAATTGCATCTATGTGCTGGATTCAAATGTCCCCCCCCCCCCTTCCTTTCTCAATTGTGCCCGTCAGCAGCTATTCTAAGGTTGCTGCCAATGGGTGTGACACATTAATTTCTTCTGTGGGGTACACTGGACTCCACAAGGATTCACATTGGGGTGTAGAGTAGGATCTTGATCTGAGGCACCAACCGGCTCAAAGCTTTTGACTGTTCCCAAGAAGCTCAGTGCATTCTCCTCTATAACCCCGCTTCCATGAACAGGGAGCTCAGTTTGTAGTTGGTGCCTTCAGTAGCAGGCCAATTAACAGGGGCCTGCCTCAGGCAGCCTATTCTTAGCTATTAATTTTGACAAGAAAAGAAGAACTTGTTTTATGAGAATCTACAAGGGCTGCAGCAGGCTAGGTCTAATAGACATCTTTACTGCAGCTTCATCACTCCCAGCGGCGCTGTATACTCCCGTGCCCTGGTTGCTGGGTCACTGCAGCGGAGGCTCCGGTTTCATCCTAAGGTCAGTCACACACACACCACCCTTCCGGATCACGAGGCCGCTGCTGAAGGGGAGCGAGGCCGTAGGGGGTGGGCCGTGTGCGCACTGCGGTGGACACTGATTACTGGGCAGCCGCTCCACTAGCCACCAGGTACAGTTAAGGAGCACAGGTCTGGGGGTTTTTCTCCTATATTAACCCAATTTTGTACTGCCCGCAGCGCATTGTGATAGGTAATAGGGCCTGATTCAGGTTGGATTGCAATCACAATAAGCGATCCAACTGCAAAAATTGCTAAGAGCATACGCATGTGCCTGCATTTTCTGCGGCACCCCGCAGAGAATGTGATCGCCTCTGCCTGTCAATCGGGGCGGGGAAGGGGGGGAGAGGTGGGTCAGCAACACTCCATTTCCAAGTCAGGGATGGAGCGGTGCGGGGGCAAGGCTTCAAAATGGGGTCTGCAACGGAGGAGACACAGGGGGCGTGGTCACAGCGACTGTATGACATCACATTCAGCCGCTGTGATCACAAAAATGGTGGCGGCTTCCTGCGCGCACATACAGTCTGCACCAGCAGGAGCCTACACCATTTTTTATGATCACGCTGAACTGCAGTGCGACTGCAATTACAGCATGGTCAAGAAGGGAGGCGTCATGCTGGGTGGCCATGCCCTGTCACTTTGCAGGAGCCAGCACCGCTCACACACTAGTCCCCGGGTGCAGCCCCCAACCCCCGGGACACCCGGAGCAACAAAATGTAGATTCAGGCCACCAGGCCACGCCCCTACCTATGAAACCATGCCTCCTTTTTACCATTGCACTGCTTATCTGCGCGCACTGCATTACAATCTCCCTCGCCACCTCTCTGGGTGTCACCAGTGATAGTGACACCTCTGCCATGCTTGTAGCAGCTGGTCCTAAGATCTACGCCTCAAACCCTGAGTGTTTGCCCTTGTGACTTGTTGATCATCATAGCGAAGCAGATGCTTACAGAAAACTGCAGGGGCTTAGATTGAAAATAAAAAAATTGATAGGGTATAAGGTAGAGAGGAGCGGGTTCGGTTCTCCGAGAACCGAATTCCCCACGAACTCCACGTGGTTTACACTGGTCCGAGGCAGGCTCGGTTGTTCCCGCCTGACTCGGAAAACCTGAACAAGGGAAAATGTCATCATCCCGCTGTCGGATTCTCGCGAGATTCGGATTCCATATAAAGAGCTGCGCGTTGCTGCCATTTTTACTCGTGCATTGAAGAGAGAGCGGAGAGGACGTGGCTATGTTCTCTCAGTGGAAATCTCAATATCAGTGCTCAGTATCAGTGGTTACTTATTGCTGCTCAGTAATACTAGTAGTGTGTCTCTCCTGCTCAGTGTCAGTTCTCAGTAGTATCCTCATCAGTGCTCAGTATCACTGTTCATTGTCTTGTGCTGCATTGTGTTGCTCAGCATAATACAGTACATTACTAATAGTCCAGTGCTGCATCTTGCTGCTCAGTGTCAGTTCTAGTATCCTCATCAGTGCTCACTATCACTGCTCATTGCATTGTGGTGTTCTGTATACTACAATAACATAGTAATATAGTAACATAGTTTTTGAGGTTGAATAGAGGCAAATTGCCCATCGTGTTCAACCTGTTTTAAGTTGTGATGATTCTACATACTTGCTGAATAATGTTTTATGACTAGTTAGCTACTATAACTCATGTTACCCCCGGATTAACCATGTTGATATTTTAAGTATTATAACCTTGGATAGCTTTTTCATTCAGAAATGTATCCATTCCTTTTTTAAATCCAATTACAGAGTCCGCCATTACCACCTTCCCTGGCAGGGAATTCCACATCCTGATTGCCCTAACAGTGAAGAAACCTTTCCTCCATTGCGTTCTGAACTTTCCTCCAGTCGCAGCGAGTGACCACGTGTTCTTTTAATAAATAATTCCTCTGATAACTCTTTGTTATGTATCTTTACATATTTGAAGATATTAATAATATCTCCTCTTAGGCACCTCTTTTCTAGTGTATAAATATTCAGCCTAGTAAGTCTTTCCTTATAGTCCAGTACTTTAAGGCCTTTAATCAATTTAGTCTTCAGGATCTCTGACACTTCCATGAGCAGCAGAGTAGTGCAATGGAAGCATGCTGGGCCCATAACCCAGAGGTCGATTGATCGAAACTATCCTCTGCTATGTGCATTTTTTTTTTTATAATTAAAGTAATCAAAAACTGGGATTGATATTTTGGCACTTTTATTTTTACTTAAAGTACAATAACTTTTATCATTTTAATTTGTTTTAATAGTATATTGACAGCATTGTTTTCTTTAAAAAATCCACTTAATTTTCTTTACCCTATTACTGAAATGGTAATTGACAAAAACAAACTACATTGTCACCAGAAGAGCAATGCAAAATGTACAAGTGATATATGAAAATCATCTTCCATCTTGAATTTCAATGATGCATTGGGACAACAATTTGTGAGAAACATCTTCACCCATAAAGAAAGATTTTCTTAATTCCTTACCTGTGTGCTGATTAGATATCACCTTGTTTTCACATTAAACAGACTTCCCCATGAGGAAGCAGCAAGGATGCAGTGACGTTTCCTGGTGTCAACCTGTATTATTTCAGTAGACATTGAAATGAGGATGCATCTTTGATGCCTTTCCAATGAAGCAAGTTTAATTCAGTAATAGGTGAAAAACCATTCCTACAAAGGTGTTAATCAGAGACTTGGCTTTGTGGACACTTTTCAGAGAGCAAATTTGTTAGCATAAACATAAAATCAGAAAATGAAGAGCTGTTTAATCACTCAATTGGACTTTTCTGCCAGCATAATTTTTTTTCTCTGCAACTCACTGCTAAATTGTGCTTCCTAGCTGTTTTTTTATAAAATCACTTAATCAAATCTAACTCTGATTACATCAGAGAAGGCCAGGTACCCTACACCATAAGGGGGGTTTTTGAAATTTTGACTTGTCTACTTAAAGATCACCAAAATCTGATTACAAGTTCAATTACATCCCTGGGTGGGATTGAACCACCAACCTTTTGGTTAATAGCCAAACATGCTAACCGATTGCGCCACAGAGACACCTTGCGAAAGTCAATACTGACAAAGGCTAATAAGCATTCATCTAGAACGTTTCCTAGAAAAACTTTAAAAAGTCAATAATCTGGAGAATTTTTGTAAGAAACACATTGGTACTTTCCCATGATGAGTGAGTGCTTCAGGATTTCTTGCACTTACATGGGCTATTAACCAAAAGGTTGGTGGTTCAATCCCACCCAGGGATGTAATTGACCTTGTCATCAGATTTTGGTGATCTTTAAGTAGACAAGTCAAAATTTCAAACCCCCTCTTATGGTGTAGGGTACCTGGCCTTCTCTGACGTAATCAGAGTTAGATTTAATTAAGTGATTTTATAAAAAACAGCTAGGAAGCACAATTTAGCAGTGGGTTGCAGAGAAAAAAATAACATTTTAAACCTACCGGTAATTTTTTTTTCTCGTAGTCCGTAGAGGATGATGGGGACTCCGTAAGGACCATGGGGGATAGACGGGCTCCGCAGCAGACATGGGCACTTTAAGAAAGACTTTAGATCTGGGTGTGCACTGGCTCCTCCCTCTATGCCCCTCCTCCATACCTCAGTTAGAGAAACTGTGCCCAGAGGAGACGGACAGTACGAGGAAAGGATTTTTGTTAATCCAAGGTCAAGATTCATACCAGCCACACCAATCACACCGTATAACTTGTGATATACTACCCAGTTAACAGTATGAAAACAACATAGCATCAGTCCAAGACCGATGAAAACTAACATATAACCCTTATGTAAGCAATAACTATATACAAGTCTTGCAGAAGTAGACCGCACTTGGGACGGGCACCCAGCATCCTCTACGGACTACGAGAAAAAGATTTACCGGTAGGTTTAAAATCTTATTTTCTCTTACGTCCTAGAGGATGCTGGGGACTCCGTAAGGACCATGGGGATTATACCAAAGCTCCCAAACGGGCAGGAGAGTGCGGATGACTTTGCAGCACCGATTGAGCAAACAGGAGGTCCTCCTCAGCCAGGGTATCAAACTTATAGAACTTTGCAAAGGTGTTTGAACCAATTTTGACCCACTGCTTGGATGACATCACCATATGCAAATCCATCTGCGGCAGGCCTTCCCCCAGGAATGCTTGCACTAGTTGTTGCATTTGGTTTGTTGTTTGGGGGTGCTTCAGTATTAGGCAGCCTTCTGCCCTCCCATGTTCATCTGAAAATATGTGTTCTCCCTGCAGTTGTTGTCCCCAGATGAGAGTTCCCTTGTGCTGCCTCAGTTGAATCTCCTTTACTTGACAGAGATGTGCCTGAGCAGCGGCCCTCCCCAGCCCTATCCCAAATCATACTTATTTTGCATAGGAGATACCATGGTCATGAAGATTGTTCTCCCAGGGTTAGGTTAATTCATTGCATTCTGGGTATGCTGACCCCTGTGATTTCCCCAAATGTGGGAAACTCAACTGCATTATTTGTGGTAGTGGGGGACTGTGTTTGTGCTTTCCTCTGGTCAGCTCTGGTAAAAGTCAGATTTCTTTGTCTCAGATCTTCCTCTAGCCTTGTTCTTCTTTCGAGAGTTCCCTTGTGCTGCCTCAGTTGGATCTCCTTCACTTGACAGGGGGGTGCCCGAGCAGCGACCCTCCCCAGCTCTAGCCCAACTCCTACTTACCTGCCAGGTGAGATACTATGATCATGAAGATGCTTCTCCCAGGGCAAGGCTCACCCATTGCACTCTGGGTGTGCTGCCCCTGCGATTTCCCCAAATGTGGGAAACTTGACTGCATAATTTGTGTTTCCCCTGGTCGGCTCTCATATAATTCAGATCTCTTTGTCTCAGGTCTCTCTCCAGCCTAGTTTGCTGTCTGTTTCCACTTCTTTTTTCTTGAGCCCCTCCCTTCTATACCCTTGTGCACTATCCTGACTTCTCCCGTCTGCTTACTTTGTGCCTTCCAACGCACAATACAAACTACAGGTAGTGCTGCAGGGCCCACACCCTTTTACTTGCTTTACAGAGCAGCTCTGGAGCTGTTACAGTGCCCAGCTGCTGCAAGAAATCAGCTTGAATGCTTCAGGGGCTGGGGCATAGCCAACATGAGCCCCACACCGAAGGAGGGTGGAGGTGTTTAATGCGAACTAGGGGTCATCCAAGCGCCGCAAAAGGCCGCCATGCCCTGCACACCCCTTTATTCTTTTCATATGCAGACGAGGGTTGAAGCCAACTTTGACCCACTGCTTGGATGACATCACCATATTCAAATCCATCTGCTGCAGGCCTTCCCCCAGGAATGCTTGCACTAGTTGTTGCATTTGGTTTGTTGTTTGGGGGTGCTTCAGTATTAGGCAGCCTTCTGCCCTCCCATGTTCATCTGAAAATATGTGTTCTCCCTGCAGTTGTTGTCCCCAGATGAGAGTTCCCTTGTGCTGCCTCAGTTGAATCTCCTTTACTTGACAGAGATGTGCCTGAGCAGCGGCCCTCCCCAGCCCTATCCCAAATCATACTTATTTTGCATAGGAGATACCATGGTCATGAAGATTGTTCTCCCAGGGTTAGGTTCATTCATTGCATTCTGGGTATGCTGACCCCTGTGATTTCCCCAAATGTGGGAAACTCAACTGCATTATTTGTGGTAGTGGGGGACTGTGTTTGTGCTTTCCTCTGGTCAGCTCTGGTAAAAGTCAGATTTCTTTGTCTCAGATCTTCCTCTAGCCTTGTTCTTCTTTCGAGAGTTCCCTTTTGCTGCCTCAGTTGGATCTCCTTCACTTGACAGGGGGGTGCCCGAGCAGCGACCCTCCCCAGCTCTAGCCCAACTCCTACTTACCTGCCAGGTGAGATACTATGATCATGAAGATGCTTCTCCCAGGGCAAGGCTCACCCATTGCACTCTGGCTGTGCTGCCCCTGCGTTTTCCCCAAATGTGGGAAACTTGACTGCATAATTTGTGTTTCCCCTGGTCGGCTCTCATATAATTCAGATCTCTTTGTCTCAGGTCTCTCTCCAGCCTAGTTTGCTGTCTGTTTCCACTTCTTTTTTCTTGAGCCCCTCCCTTCTATACCCTTGTGCACTATCCTGACTTCTCCCATCTGCTTACTTTGTGCCTTCCAACGCACAATGCAAACTACAGGTAGTGCTGCAGGGCCCACACCCTTTTACTTGCTTTACAGAGCAGCTCTGGAGCTGTTACAGTGCCCAGCTGCTGCAAGAAATCAGCTTGAATGCTTCAGGGGCTGGGGCATAGCCAACATGAGCCCCACACCGAAGGAGGGTGGAGGTGTTTAATGCGAACTAGGGGTCATCCAAGCGCCGCAAAAGGCCGCCATGCCCTGCACACCCCTTTTTTCTTTTCATATGCAGACGAGGGTTGAAGCCAACTTTGACCCACTGCTTGGATGACATCACCATATGCAAATCCATCTGCTGCAGGCCTTCCCCCAGGAATGCTTGCACTAGTAGTTGCATTTGGTTCGTTGTTTGGGGGTGCTTCAGTTTTAGGCAGCCTTCTGCCCTCCCATGTTCATCTGAAAATATGTGTTCTCCCTGCAGTTGTTGTCCCCAGATGAGAGTTCCCTTGTGCTGCCTCAGTTGAACCTCCTTTACTTGACAGAGATGTGCCTGAGCAGCGGCCCTCCCCAGCCCTATCCCAAATCATACTTATTTTGCATAGGAGATACCTTGGTCATGAAGATTGTTCTCCCAGGGTGAGGTTCATTCATTGCATTCTGGGTATGCTGACCCCTGTGATTTCCCCAAATGTGGGAAACTCGACTGCATTATTTGTGGTAGTGGGGGACTGTGTTTGTGCTTTCCTCTGGTCAGCTCTGGTAAAAGTCAGATTTCTTTGTCTCAGATCTTCCTCTAGCCTTGTTCTTCTTTCGAGAGTTCCCTTGTGCTGCCTCAGTTGGATCTCCTTCACTTGACAGGGGGTGCCCAAGCAGCAATCCTCCACAGCTCTAGCCCAACTCCTACTTACCTGCCAGGTGAGATACTATGATCTTCACTGTTAGGGCAATCAGGATGTGGAATTCCCTGCCAGGGAAGGTGGTAATGGCGGACTCTGTAATTGGATTTAAAAAAGGAATGGATACATTTCTGAATGAAAAAGCTATCCAAGGTTATAATACTTAAAATATCAACATGGTTAATCCGGGGGTAACATGAGTTGTAGTAGTTAACTAGTCATAAAACATTATTCAGCAAGTATGTAGAATCATCACAACTTAAAACAGGTTGAACACGATGGGCAATTTGCCTCTTTTCAACCTCAAAAACTATATTACTATATGTTACTATATTACTATGTTACTGTAGTATACAGAACACCACAATGTAATGAGCAGTGATAGTGAGCACTGATGAGGATACTAGAACTGACACTGAGCAGCAAGATGCAGCACTGGACTATTAGTAATGTACTGTAGTATGCTGAGCACCACAATGCAGCACAAGACAATGAGCAGTGATACTGAGCACTGATGAGGATACTACTGAGAACTGACACTGAGCAGGAGAGACACACTACTAGTATTACTGAGCAGCAATAAGTAACCACTGATACTGAGCACTGATATTGAGATTTCCACTGAGAGAACATAGCCACGTCCTCTCCGCTCCCTCTTCAATGCACGAGTAAAAATGGCGGCAACGCGCAGCTCTTTATATGAAATCCGAATCTCGCGAGAATCCGACAGCGGGATGATGACATTTTCCCTTGTTCAGGTTTTCCGAGTCAGGCGGGAACAACCGAGCCTGCCTCGGACCAGTGTAAACCACGTGGAGTTCGTGGGGAATTCGGTTCTCGGAGAACCGAACCCGCTCCTCTCTACCTTATACCCATATATTTTTTTATTTTCAATCTAAGCCCCTGCAGTTTTCTGTAAGCATCTGCTTCGCTATGATGATCAACAAGTCACAAGGGCAAACACTCAGGGCTTGAGGCGTAGATCTTAGGACCAGCTGCTACAAGCATGGCAGAGGTGTCACTATCACTGGTGACACCCAGAGAGGTGGCGAAGGAGATTGTAATGCAGTGCGCGCAGATAAGCAGCGCAATGGTAAAAAGGAGGCATGGTTTCATAGGTAGGGGCGTGGCCTGGTGGCCTGAATCTACATTTTGTTGCTCCGGGTGTCCCGGGGGTTGGGGGCTGCACCCGGGGACTAGTGTGTGAGCGGTGCTGGCTCCTGCACAGTGACAGGACATGGCCACCCAGCATGACGCCTCCCTTCTTGACCAATCTGTAATTGCAGTCGCACTGCAGTTCAGCGTGATCATAAAAAATGGTGTAGCCTCCTGCTGGTGCAGACTGTATGTGCGCGCAGGAAGCCGCCACCATTTTTGTGATCACAGCGGCTGAATGTGATGTCATACAGCCACTGTGACCACGCCCCCTGTGTCTACTCCGTTGCAGACCCCATTTTGAAGCCTTGCCCCCGCACCGCTCCATCCCTGACTTGGAAATGGAGTGTTGCTGACCCCCCTCTCCCCCCCTGCCCCGATTGACAGGCAGAGGCGATCGCATTCTCTGCGGGGTGCCGCAGAAAATGCAGGCACATGCGTATGCTCTTAGCAATTTTTGCAGTTGGATCGCTTACTGTGATTGCAATCCAACCTGAATCAGGCCCTATTACCTATCACAATGCGCTGCGGGCAGTACAAAATTGGTTTAATATGGGAGAAAAAACCCCAGACCTGTGCTCCTTAACTGTACCTGGTGGCTCGTGGAGCGGCTGCCCAGTAATCAGTGTCCACGCCAGTGCGCACACGGTCCACCCCCTACGGCCACGCTCCCCTTCATCAGCGGCCTCGTGATCCGGAAGGGCGGTGCGTGTGTGACTGACCTTAGGAAGAAACCGGAGCCTCCGCTGCAGTGACCCAGCAACCAGGGCACGGGAGTATACAGCGCCGCTGGGAGTGATGAAGCTGCAGTAAAGATGTCTATTAGACCTAGCCTGCTGCAGCCCTTGTAGATTCTCATAAAAAAAGTTCTTATTTTCTTGTCAAAATTAATAGCTAAGAATAGGCTGCCTGAGGCAGGCCCCTGTTAAGTGGCCTGCTACTGAAGGCACCAACTACAAACTGAGCTCCCTGTTCATGGAAGCGGGGTTATAGAGGAGAATGCGCTGAGCATCTTGGGAACAGTCAAAAGCTTTGAGCCGGTTGGTGCCTCAGATCAAGATCCTACTCTACACCCCAATGTGAATCCTTGTGGAGTCCAGTGTACCCCACAGAAGAAATTAATGTGTCACACCCATTGGCAGCAACCTTAGAATAGCTGCTGACGGGCACAATTGAGAAAGGAAGGGGGGGGGGACATTTGAATCCAGCACATAGATGCAATTCAAATATGTAATTTGAACCTTCCTATTTTAAAATATAATGGATGAACTTCACCCTGTGATAACAATCTTCATGATATAGAGATCTCATATGCAAAATAAGTATGAGTTGGGATAGGGCTGGGGAGGGTGGCTGCTCGGGCAAGCCCCTCCCCCGTCAAGTTAAGGAGATTCAACTGAGGAAGCACAAGGGAACTCTCGTCTGGGGACAACAACTGCAGGGAGACCACATTTTTTCAGATGAACATGGGAGGGCGGAAGGCTGCCTAATACTGAAGCACCATCAAATATCAAACCATATGCAATAACTAGTACAAGCATTCCTGGGGGAAGGTCTGCAGGAGACGAATTTGCATACGGTGATGTCATCCAAGCAGTGGGCCAAAGTTGGCTGGAACCCTCATCTGCATATGAAAAGAGAAAAGGGTTATGCAGGGCATGGCAGCCTTTTGCGGCGCTTGGATGACCCCTAGTTCGCATTAAACACCTCCACCCTCCTTCGGTGTGGGGCTCATGTTGGCTATGCCCCAGCCCCTGAAGCATTCAAGCTGATTTCTTGCAGCAGCTGGGCACTGTAACAGCTCCAGAGCTGCTCTGTAAGGCAAATAAAAGGGTGTGGGCCCTGCAGCACTACCTGTAGTTCGCATTGTGCGTTGGAAGGCACAAAGTAAGCAGACGGGAGAAGTCAGGATAGTGCGCAAGGGCATAGAAGGGAGCGGCTCAAGAAAAGAGAAGTGGAAACAGACAGCAAACTAGGCTGGAGAGAGACCTGAGACAAAGAGATCTGAATTATACGAGAGCCGACCAGGGGAAACACAAATTATGCAGTCAAGTTTCCCATATTTGGGGAAATCGCAGGGGCAGCACACCCAGAGTGCAATGGTTGAGCCTTGCCCTGGGAGAAGCACCTTCAAGATCATAGTATCTCACCTGGCAGGTAAGTAGGAGTTGGGCTAGAGCTGGGGAGGGTCGCTGCTCGGGCACCCCCCTGTCAAGTGAAGGAGATCCAACTGAGGCAGCACAATGGAACTCTCGAAAGAAGAACAAGGCTAGAGGAAGATCTGAGACAAAGAAATCTGACTTTTACCAGAGCTGACCAGCGGAAAACACAAACACAGTCCCCAACTACCACAATTAATGCAGGCGAGTTTCCCACATTTGGGTAAATCACAGGGGTCAGCATACCCAGAATGCAATGAATGAACCTCACCCTGGGTGAACAATTTTCATGACCATGGTGTCTCCTATGCAAAATAAGTATGATTTGGGATAGGGCTGGGGAGGGCCGCTGCTCAGGCACATCTCTGTCAAGTAAAGGAGATTCAACTGAGGCAGCACAAGGGAACTCTCATATGGGGACAACAACTGCAGGGAGAACACATATTTTCAGATGAACATGGGAGGGCAGAAGGCTGCCTAATACTGAAGCACCCCCAAACAACAAACCAAATGCAACAACTAGTGCAAGCATTCCTGGGGGAAGGCCTGCAGCAGATGGATTTGCATATGGTGATGTTATCCAAGCAGTGGGTCAAAGTTGGCTTCAACCCTCATCTGCATATGAAAAGAGAAAAGGGGCGTGCAGGGCATGGCGGCCTTTTGCGGTGCTTGGATGACCCCTAGATCGCATTAAACACCCCCACCCTCCTTTGGTGTGGGGCTCATGTTGGCCATGCCCCATCCCATGAAGCATTCAAGCTGATTTCTTGCAGCAGCTGGGCACTGTAACAGCTCCAGGGCTGCTCTGTAAGGCAAGTAAAAGGGTGTGGGCCCTGCAGCACTACCTGTAGTTTGCATTGTGCATTGGAAGGCACAAAGTAAGCAGACGGGAGGAGAAGTCAGGATAGTGCACAAGGGTATAGAAGGGAGGGGCTCAAGAAAAAAGAAGTGGAAACAGAGAGCAAACTAGGCTGGAGAGAGACCTGAGACAAAGAGATCTGAATTATACGAGAGCCGACCAGAGGAAACACAAATTATGCAGTCAAGTGTCCCACATTTGGGGAAATCGTAGGAGCAGCACACCCAGTGTGCAATGGGTGAGCCTTGCCCTGGGAGAAGCACCTTCCTGATTATAGTATCTCACCTGGGTGTGCTGCCCCTGCGATTTCCCCAAATGTGGGAAACTTGACTGCATAATTTATGTTTCCCCTGGTCGGCTCTCATATAATTCAGATCTCTTTGTCTCAGGTCTCTCTCCAGCCTAGTTTGCTGTCTGTTTCCACTTCTTTTTTCTTGAGCCCCTCCCTTCTATACCCTTGTGGACTATCCTGACTTCTCCTCCTGTCTGCTTACTTTGTGCCTTCCAATGCACAATGCAAACTACAGGTAGTGCTGCAGGGCCCACACCCTTTTACTTGCCTTACAGAGCAGCTCTGGAGCTGTTACAGTGCCAAGCTGCTGCAAGAAATCAGCTTGAATGCTTCAGGGGCTGGGGCATGGCCAACATGAGCCCCACACCGAAGGAGGGTGGGGGTGTTTAATGCGAACTAAGGGTCATCCAAGCGCCGCAAAAGGCCGCCATGCCCTGCATACCCCTTTTCTCTTTTCATATGCAGATGAGGGTTCCAGCCAACTTTGGCCCACTGCTTGGATGACATCACTATATGCATATCCGTCTTCTGCAGACCTTCCCCCAGGAATGCTTGTACTAGTTGTTGCATTTGGTTTGTTGTTTGGGGGTGCTTCAGTATTAGGCAGCCTTCTGCCCTCCCATGTTCATCTGAAAATATGTGTTCTCACTGCAGTTGTTGTCCCCAGATGAGAGTTCCCTTGTGCTGCCTCAGTTGAATCTCCTTTACTCTAAAACTTGTAAAACTTAGCAAAAGTGTTTACTAAATAGCTGCTCGGCAAAGTTGCAATGCCGAGACTCCCCGACCAGCTGCCCAGGATGAACCCACCTTTCTAGTAGAATGGGTCTTCACCTAATTCAGTAACGGCAATCCTGCCGTGGAATGAGCATGCTGAATCTTACCACAGATCCAGCGCATAATTGTCTACATGGAAGCAGGATACCCAATCCTGTTGGGAGCATACAGGACAAACAGAGCCTCTGTTTTCCTAATCTGAACCGTTCTGGTGACATAAATTTTCAAAGTTCTGACCACAGCCAGAGACTTTGACTCAACGAAGGTGTCAGTGGCCAAAGGCACCATGTGGAAAGATGAACCACCTTCGGCAGAAATAGTTGACGTGTCCTCAATTCTGCTCTATCTTCATGAAATATCAAATAAAGGCTCTTGTGATACTGCATGGTTTGTACTGTTTTCCATGTGCTCCCAGATCTTTCAAGCAAGAAGCATGGTCAAGAAAGTTCTGTTTGAAAAGAAACAACATTTACTGTCATTGTTATAGAATTTGGGAGAAAAAACAAGAAGAAATCTGCACTGTTGACGCACTGGACAGAATGAATGAATCATAAAATATAACCTTTATTAAGTATGTATTAAAATTGGATAAATATTAATATTATTATCCCAAACTGCAGTGAAACATAAAGGTTAAAATCACAGAACTAACATACATGTGCATAAGAAGAATAAAGAGATGTGAAAAAAAGGTTTAAAAAGCGTGTCCGTGTGTGATTATTTTTGAAGGCACAACCCTGGCGGGGTTGTTTATATAGATATATATGTTGCTAATAATCACTTTCTAGCGTAATGTTATTAAATAGCTGTTAGTATCTATGTCGTCAGGTACCACTGGGTCGTATCCTATATACTCCTGTGGGAAACTTGACTGCATAATTTGTGTTTCCCCTGGTCGGCTCTCGTATAATTCAGATCTCTTTGTCTCAGGTCTCTCTCCAGCCTAGTTTGCTGTCTGTTTCCACTTCTCTTTTCTTGAGCCGCTGCCTTCTATGCCCTTGTGCACTCTCCAGACTTCTCCTGTCTGCTTACTTTGTGCCTTCCAACGCACAATGCAAACTACAGGTAGTGCTGCAGGGCCCACACCCTTTTACTTGCCTTACAGAGCAGCTCTGGAGCTGTTACAGTGCCCAGCTGCAGCAAGAAATCAGCTTGAATGCTTCAGGGGCTGGGGCATAGCCAACATGAGCCCCACACCGACGGAGGGTGGAGGTGTTTAATGCAAACTAGGGGTCAGCCAAGCGCCGCAAAAGGCCGCCATGCCCTGCATGCCCCTTTTCTCTTTTCATATGCAGACGAGGGTTGAAGCCAACTTTGACCCACTGCTTGGATGACATCACCATATGCAAATCCATCTGCGGCAGGCCTTCCCCCAGGAATGCTTGCACTAGTTGTTGCATTTGGTTTGTTGTTTGGGGGTGCTTCAGTATTAGGCAGCCTTCTGCCCTCCCATGTTCATCTGAAAATATGTGTTCTCCCTGCAGTTGTTGTCCCCAGATGAGAGTTCCCTTGTGCTGCCTCAGTTGAATCTCCTTTACTTGACAGAGATGTGCCTGAGCAGCGGCCCTCCCCAGCCCTATCCCAAATCATACTTATTTTGCATAGGAGATACCATGGTCATGAAGATTGTTCTCCCAGGGTTAGGTTCATTCATTGCGTTCTGGGTATGCTGACCTCTGTGATTTCCCCAAATGTGGGAAACTCAACTGCATTATTTGTGGTAGTGGGGGACTGTGTTTGTGCTTTCCTCTGGTCAGCTCTGGTAAAAGTCAGATTTCTTTGTCTCAGATCTTCCTCTAGCCTTGTTCTTCTTTCAAGAGTTCCCTTGTGCTGCCTCAGTTGGATCTCCTTCACTTGACAGGGGGGTGCCCGAGCAGCGACCCTCCCCAGCTCTAGCCCAACTCCTACTTACCTGCCAGGTGAGATACTATGATCATGAAGTTGCTTCTCCCAGGGCAAGGCTCACCCATTGCACTCTGGGTGTGCTGCCCCTGCGATTTCCCCAAATATGGGAAACTTGATTGCATAATTTGTGTTTCCCCTAGTCGGCTCTCATATAATTCAGATCTCTTTGTCTCAGGTCTCTCTCCAGCCTAGTTTGCTGTCTGTTTCCACTTCTTTTTTCTTGAGCCCCTCCCTTCTATACCCTTGTGCACTATCCTGACTTCTCCTCCTGTCTGCTTACTTTGTGCCTTCCGATGCACAATGCAAACTACAGGTAGTGCTGCAGGGCCCACACCCTTTTACTTGCCTTACAGAGCAGCTCTGGAGCTGTTACAGTGCCCAGCTGCTGCAAGAAATCAGCTTGAATGCTTCAGGGGCTGGGGCATAGCCAACATGAGCCCCACACCGACGGAGGGTGGAGGTGTTTAATGCGAACTAAGGGTCATCCAAGCGCCGCAAAAGGCCGCCATGCCCTGCATACCCCTTTTCTCTTTTCATATGCAGATGAGGGTTCCAGCCAACTTTGGCCCACTGCTTGGATGACATCACTGTATGCAAATCCGTCTTCTGCAGACCTTCCCCCAGGAATGCTTGTACTAGTTGTTGCATTTGGTTTGTTGTTTGGGGGTGCTTCAGTATTAGGCAGCCTTCTGCCCTCCCATGTTCATCTGAAAATATGTGTTCTCCCGGCAGTTGTTGTCCCCAGATGAGAGTTCCCTTGTGCTGCCTCAGTTGAATCTCCTTTACTTGACAGAGATGTGCCTGAGCAACGGCCCTCCCCAGCCCTATCCCAAATCATACTTATTTTGCATAGGAGATACCATGGTCATAAAGATTGTTCTCCCAGGGTGAGGTTCATTCATTGCATTCTGTGTATGC
This sequence comes from Pseudophryne corroboree, assembly GCF_028390025.1. NCBI lineage: Eukaryota > Metazoa > Chordata > Amphibia > Anura > Myobatrachidae > Pseudophryne > Pseudophryne corroboree. The sequence goes on from NW_026970004.1 coordinate 144,362, forward strand.
TGACCCCTGTGATTTCCCCAAATGTGGGAAACTCAACTGCATTATTTGTGGTAGTGGGGGACTGTGTTTGTGTTTTCCTCTGGTCAGCTCTGGTAAAAGTCAGATTTCTTTGTCTCAGATCTTCCTCTAGCCTTGTTCTTCTTTCGAGAGTTCCATTGTGCTGCCTCAGTTTGATCTCCTTCACTTGACAGGGGGGTACCCGAGCAGCGACCCTCCCCAGCTCTAGCCCAACTCCTACATAACTGCCAGGTGAGATACTATGATCATGAAGGTGCTTCTCCCAGGGCAAGGCTCACCCATTGCACTCTGGGTGTGCTGCTCCTGCAATTTCCCCAAATGTGGGAAACTTGACTGCATAATTTGCGTTTCCCCTGGTCGGCTCTCGTATAATTCAGATCTCTTTGTCTCAGGTCTCTCTCCAGCCTAGTTTGCTGTCTGTTTCCACTTCTCTTTTCTTGAGCCGCTGCCTTCTATGCCCTTGTGCACTCTCCTGACTTCTCCTGTCTGCTTACTTTGTGCCTTCCAACGCACAATGCAAACTACAGGTAGTGCTGCAGGGCCCACACCCTTTTACTTGCCTTTCAGAGCAGCTCTGGAGCTGTTACAGTGCCCAGCTGCTGCAAGAAATCAGCTTGAATGCTTCAGGGGCAGGGGCATAGCCAACATGAGCCCCACACCGACGGAGGGTGGAGGTGTTTAATGCGAACTAAGGGTCATCCAAGCGCCGCAAAAGGCCGCCATGCCCTGCATACCCCTTTTCTCTTTTCATATGCAGATGAGGGTTCCAGCCAACTTTGGCCCACTGCTTGGATGACATCACCGTATGCAAATACGTCTTCTGCAGACCTTCCCCCAGGAATGCTTGTACTAGTTGTTGCATTTGGTTTGTTGTTTGGGGTGCTTCAGTATTAGGCAGCCTTCTGCTCTCCCATGTTCATCTGAAAATATGTGTTCTCCCTGCAGTTGTTGTCCCCAGATGAGAGTTCTCTTGTGCTGCCTCAGTTGAATCTCCTTTACTTGACAGAGATGTGCCTGAGCAGCGGCCCTCCCCAGCCCTATCCCAAATCATACTTATTTTGCATAGGAGATACCATGGTCATGAAGATTGTTCTTCCAGGGTGAGGTTCATTCATTGCATTCTGGGTATGCTGACCCCTGTGATTTCCCCAAATGTGGGAAACTCGACTGCATTATTTGTGGTAGTGGGGGACTGTGTTTGTGCTTTCCTCTGGTCAGCTCTGGTAAAAGTCAGATTTCTTTGTCTCAGATCTTCCTCTAGCCTTGTTCTTTTTTTGAGAGTTTCCTTGTGCTGCCTCAGTTGGATTTCCTTCACTTGACAGGGGGGTGCCCGAGCAGCGACCCTCCCCAGCTCTAGCCCAACTCCTACTTACCTGCCAGGTGAGATACTATGATCAGGAAGGTGCTTCTCCCAGGGCAAGGCTCACCCATTGCACTCTGGGTGTGCTGCTCCTACGATTTCCCCAAATGTGGGACACTTGACTACATAATTTGTGTTTCCTCTGGTCGGCTACTCGTATAATTCAGATCTCTTTGTCTCAGGTCTCTCTCCAGCCTAGTTTGCTGTCTGTTTCCACTTCTCTTTTCTTGAGCCCCTGCCCTTGCCCTTGTGCACTCTCCTGACTTCTCCTGTCTGCTTACTTTGTGCCTTCCAACGCACAATGCAAATTACAGGTAGTGCTGCAGGGCCAACACCCTTTTACTTGCCTTACAGAGCAGCTCTGGAGCTGTTACAGTGCCCAGCTGCTGCAAGAAATCAGCTTGAATGCTTCAGGGGCTGGGGCATAGCCAACATGAGCCCCACACCGAAGGAAGGTGGAGGTGTTTAATGCGAACTAAGGGTCATCCAAGCGCCGCAAAAGGCCGCCATGCCCTGCATACCCCTTTTCTCTTTTCATATGCAGATGAGGGTTCCAGCCAACTGTGGCCCACTGCTTGGATGACATCACCGTATGCAAATCCGTCTTCTGCAGACCTTTTCCCAGGAATGCTTGTACTAGTTGTTGCATTTGGTTTGTTGTTTGGGGGTGCTTCAGTATTAGGCAGCCTTCTGCTCACCCATGTTCATCTGAAAATATGTGTTCTCCCTGCAGTTGTTGTCCCCAGATGAGAGTTCCCTTGTGCTGCCTCAGTTGAATCTCCTTTACTTGACAGAGATGTGCCTGAGCAGCGGCCCTCCCCAGCCCTATCCCAAATTATACTTATTTTGCATAGGAGATACCATTGTCATGAAGATTGTTCTCCCAGGGTGAGGTTCATTCATTGCATTCTGGGTATGCTGACCCCTGTCATTTCCCCAAATGTGGGAAACTCGACTGCATTATTTGTGGTAGTGGGGGACTGTGTTTGTGCTTTCCTCTGGTCAGCTCTGGTAAAAGTCAGATTTCTTTGTCTCAGATCTTCCTCTAGCCTTGTTCTTTTTTCGAGAGTTTCCTTGTGCTGCCTCAGTTGGATCTCCTTCACTTGACAGGGGGGTGCCCGAACAGCGACCCTCCCCAGCTCTAGCCCAACTCCTACTTACCTGCCAGGTGAGATACTATGATCAGGAAGGTGCTTCTCCCAGGGCAAGGCTCACCCAATGCACTCTGGGTGTGCTGCTCCTACGATTTCCCCAAATGTGGGACACTTGATTACATAATTTGTGTTTCCTCTGGTCGGCTCTCGTATAATTCAGATCTCTTTGTCTCAGGTCTCTCTCCAGCCTAGTTTGCTGTCTGTTTCCACTTCTCTTTTCTTGAGCCGCTCCCTTCTATGCCCTTGTGCACTATCCTGACTTCTCCCGTCTGCTTACTTTGTGCCTTCCAACGCACAATGCAAACTACAGGTAGTGCTGCAGGGCCCACACCCTTTTACTTGCTTTACAGAGCAGCTCTGGAGCTGTTACAGTGCCCAGCTGCTGCAAGAAATCAGCTTGAATGCTTCAGGGGCTGGGGCATAGCCAACATGAGCCCCACACCGAAGGAAGGTGGAGGTGTTTAATGCAAACTAGGGGTCATCCAAGCGCCGCAAAAGGCCGCCATGCCCTGCACACCCCTTTTTTATTTTCATATGCAGACGAGGGTTGAAGCCAACTTTGACCCACTGCTTGGATGACATCACCATATGCAAATCCATCTGCTGCAGGCCTTCCCCCAGGAATGCTTGCACTAGTAGTTGCATTTGGTTTGTTGTTTGGGGGTGCTTCAGTGTTAGGCAGCCTTCTGCCCTCCCATGTTCATCTGAAAATATGTGTTCTCCCTGCAGTTGTTGTCCCCAGATGAGAGTTCCCTTGTGTTGCCTCAGTTGAATCTCCTTTACTTGACAGAGATGTGCCTGAGCAGCGGCCCTCCCCAGCCCTATCCCAAATCATACTTATTTTGCATAGGAGATACCATGGTCATGAAGATTGTTCTCCCAGGGTGAGGTTCATTCATTGCACTCTGGGTATGCTGACCCCTGTGATTTCCCCAAATGTGGGAAACTCGACTGCATTATTTGTGGTAGTGGGGGACTGCGTTTGTGCTTTCCTCTGGTCAGCTCTGGTAAAAGTCAGATTTCTTTGTCTCAGATCTTCCTCTAGCCTTGTTCTTCTTTCGAGAGTTCCCTTGTGCTGCCTCAGTTGGATCTCCTTCACTTGACAGGGGGTGCCCGAGCAGCAATCCTCCACAGCTCTAGCCCAACTCCTACTTACCTGCCAGGTGAGATACTATGATGTTCACTGTTAGGGCAATCAGGATGTGGAATTCCCTGCCAGGGAAGGTGGTAATGGCGGACTCTGTAATTGGATTTAAAAAAGGAATGGATACATTTCTGAATGAAAAAGCTATCCAAGGTTATAACACTTAAAATATCAACATGGTTAATCCGGGGGTAACATGAGTTATAGTAGCTAACTAGTCATAAAACATTATTCAGCAAGTATGTAGAATCATCACAACTTAAAACAGGTTGAACACGATGGGCAATTTGCCTCTATTCAACCTCAAAAACTATGTTACTATATGTTACTATATTACTATGTTACTGTAGTATACAGAACACCACAATGTAATGAGCAGTGATAGTGAGCACTGATGAGGATACTAGAACTGACACTGAGCAGCAAGATGCAGCACTGGACTATTAGTAATGTACTGTAGTATGCTGAGCACCACAATGCAGCACAAGACAATGAGCAGTGATACTGAGCACTGATGAGGATACTACTGAGAACTGACACTGAGCAGGAGAGACACACTACTAGTATTACTGAGCAGCAATAAGTAACCACTGATACTGAGCACTGATATTGAGATTTCCACTGAGAGAACATAGCCACGTCCTCTCCGCTCTTTCTTCAATGCACGAGTAAAAATGGCGGCAACGCGCAGCTCTTTATATGGAATCCGAATCTCGAGAGAATCCGACAGCGGGATGATGACATTTTCCCTTGTTCAGGTTTTCCGAGTCAGGCGGGAACAACCGAGCCTGCCTCGGACCAGTGTAAACCACATGGAGTTCGTCGGGAATTCGGTTCTCGGAGAACCGAACCCGCTCCTCTCTACCTTATACCCATCAATTTTTTTATTTTCAATCTAAGCCCCTGCAGTTTTCTGTAAGCATCTGCTTCGCTATGATGATCAACAAGTCACAAGGGCAAACACTCAGGGCTTGAGGCGTAGATCTTAGGACCAGCTGCTACAAGCATGGCAGAGGTGTCACTATCACTGGTGACACCCAGAGAGGTGGCGAAGGAGATTGTAATGCAGTGCGCGCAGATAAGCAGCGCAATGGTAAAAAGGAGGCATGGTTTCATAGGTAGGGGCGTGGCCTGGTGGCCTGAATCTACATTTTGTTGCTCCGGGTGTCCCGGGGGTTGGGGGCTGCACCCGGGGACTAGTGTGTGTGCGGTGCTGGCTCCTGCACAGTGACAGGGCATGGCCACCCAGCATGACGCCTCCATTCTTGACCATGCTGTAATTGCAGTCGCACTGCAGTTCAGCGTGATCATAAAAAATGGTGTAGCCTCCTGCTGGTGCAAACTGTATGTGCGCGCAGGAAGCCGCCACCATTTTTGTGATCACAGCGGCTGAATGTGATGTCATACAGCCGCTGTGACCACGCCCCCTGTGTCTCCTCCGTTGCAGACCCCATTTTGAAGCCTTGCCCCCGCACCGCTCCATCCCTGACTTGGAAATGGAGTGTTGCTGACCCCCCTCTCCCCCCCCCGCCCCGATTGACAGGCAGAGGCGATCGCATTCTCTGCGGGGTGCCGCAGAAAATGCAGGCACATGCGTATGCTGTTAGCAATTTTTGCAGTTGGATCGCTTATTGTGATTGCATTCCAACCTGAATCAGGCCCTATTACCTATCACAATGCGCTGCGGGCAGTACAAAATTGGGTTAATATAGGAGTAAAACTCCCAGACCTGTGCTCCTTAACTGTACCTGGTGGCTAGTGGAGCGGCTGCCCAGTAATCAGTGTCCACGCCAGTGCGCACACGGTCCACCCCCTACGGCCACGCTCCCCTTCATCAGCGGCCTCGTGATCCGGAAGGGCGGTGTGTGTGTGACTGACCTTAGGAAGAAACTGGAGCCTCCGCTGCAGTGACCCAGCAACCAGGGCACGGGAGTATACAGCGCCGCTGGGAGTGATGAAGCTGCAGTAAAGATGTCTATTAGACCTAGCCTGCTGCAGCCCTTGTAGATTCTCATAAAACAAGTTCTTCTTTTCTTGTCAAAATTAATAGCTAAGAATAGGCTGCCTGAGGCAGGCCCCTGTTAAGTGGCCTGCTACTGAAGGCACCAACTACAAACTGAGCTCCCTGTTCATGGAAGCGGGGTTATAGAGGAGGATGCGCTGAGCATCTTGGGAACAGTCAAAAGCTTTGAGCCGGTTGGTGCCTCAGATCAAGATCCTACTCTACACCCCAATGTGAATCCTTGTGGAGTCCAGTGTACCCCACAGAAGAAATTAATGTGTCACACCCATTGGCAGCAACCTTAGAATAGCTGCTGACGGGCACAATTGAGAAAGGAAGGGGGGGGGGGACATTTGAATCCAGCACATAGATGCAATTCAAATATGTAATTTGTACCTTCCTATTTTAAAATATAATGGATGAACCTCACCCTGTGAGAACAATCTTCATGATCAAGAGATCTCATATGCAAAATAAGTATGAGTTGGGATAGGGCTGGGGAGGGTGGCTGCTCGGGCAGCCCCTCCCCCGTCAAGTTAAGGAGATTCAACTGAGGACGCACAAGGGAACTCTCGTCTGGGGACAACAACTGCAGGGAGACCACATCTGTTCAGATGAACATGGGAGGGTGGAAGGCTGCCTAATATTGAAGCACCATCAAATATCAAACCATATGCAACAACTAGTACAAGCATTCCTGGGGGAAGGTCTGCAGAAGACGGATTTGCATACGGTGATGTCATCCAAGATGTGGGCCAAAGTTGGCTGGAACCCTCATCTGCATATGAAAAGAGAAAAGGGGCATGCAGGGCATGGCGGCCTTTTGCGGTGCTTGGATGACCCCTAGTTCGCATTAAACACCCCCACCCTCCTTTGGTGTGGGGCTCATGTTGGCCATGCCCCATCCCCTGAAGCATTCAAGCTGATTTCTTGCAGCAGCTGGGCACTGTAACAGCTCCAGAGCTGTTCTGTAAGGCAAGTAAAAGGGTGTGGGCCCTGCAGCACCACCTGTAGTTCGCATTGTGCGTTGGAAGGCACAAAGTAAGCAGACGGGAGGAGAAGTCAGGATAGTGCGCAAGGGCATCCTTTTCTCTTAGTCCGTAGAGGATGCTGGGGTCACATTAAGAACCATGGGGTATAGACGGGATCCGCAAGAGACATGGGCACTTTAAGACTTTCAAAGGGTGTGAACTGGCTCCTCCCTCTATGCCCCTCCTCCAGACTCCAGTTATAGGAACTGTGCCCAGGGAGACGGACATTTCGAGGAAAGGATTTATTGTTAAACTAAGGTGAGCATCTTACCAGCTCACACCTTAAGCATGCCGCAGAACGTGGCATTCAACAGAACACAAGCCAACGGCATGAACAATTGCAGCAAAAAGCTGACCAGAACCATAACATAACATGTGTATAACCACAAGTAATAACTGCAGACACAGTATGGACTGGGACGGGTGCCCAGCATCCTCTACGGACTAAGAGAAAAGGATTTACCGGTAGGTATTAAAATCCTATTTTCTCATACGACCTAGAGGATGCTGGGGTCACATTAAGAACCATGGGGTTATACCAAAGCTCTTGAACGGGTGGGAGAGTGCGTACGACTCTGCAGTCGAATGACCCAACTTGAGGTTATCATCAGCCAAGGTATCAAACTTGTAAAACTTAGCAAAAGTGTTTACTAAATAGCTGCTCGGCAAAGTTGCAATGCCGAGACTCCCCGACCAGCTGCCCAGGATGAACCCACCTTTCTAGTAGAATGGGTCTTCACCTAATTCAGTAACGGCAATCCTGCCATGGAATGAGCATGCTGAATCTTACCACAGATCCAGCGCATAATGGTCTACATGGAAGCAGGACACCCAATCCTGTTGGGAGCATACAGGACAAACAGAGCCTCTGTTTTCCTAATCTGAACCGTTCTGGTGACATAAATTTTCAAAGTTCTGACCACAGCCAGAGACTTTGACTCAACGAAGGTGTCAGTGGCCAAAGGCACCATGTGGAAAGATGAACCACCTTCGGCAGAAATTGTTGACGTGTCCTCAATTCTGCTCTATCTTCATGAAAGATCAAATAAAGGCTCTTGTGATACTGCATGGTTTGTACTGTTTTCCATGTGCTCCCAGATCTTTCAAGCAAGTAGCATGGTCAAGAAAGTTCTGTTTGAAAAGAAACAACATTTACTGTCATTGTTATAGAATTTGGGAGAAAAAACAAGAAGAAATCTGCACTGTTGACGCACTGGACAGAATGAATGAATCATAAAATATAACCTTTATTAAGTATGTATTAAAATTGGATAAATATTAATATTATTATCCCAAACTGCAGTGAAACATAAAGGTTAAAATCACAGAACTAACATACATGTGCATAAGAAGAATAAAGAGATGTGAAAAAAAGGTTTAAAAAGCGTGTCCGTGTGTGATTATTTTTGAAGGCACAACCCTGGCGGGGTTGTTTATATAGATATATATGTTGCTAATAATCACTTTCTAGCGTAATGTTATTAAATAGCTGTTAGTATCTATGTCGTCAGGTACCACTGGGTCGTATCCTATATACTCCTGTGGGAAACTTGACTGCATAATTTGTGTTTCCCCTGGTCGGCTCTCGTATAATTCAGATCTCTTTGTCTCAGGTCTCTCTCCAGCCTAGTTTGCTGTCTGTTTCCACTTCTCTTTTCTTGAGCCGCTGCCTTCTATGCCCTTGTGCACTCTCCAGACTTCTCCTGTCTGCTTACTTTGTGCCTTCCAACGCACAATGCAAACTACAGGTAGTGCTGCAGGGCCCACACCCTTTTACTTGCCTTACAGAGCAGCTCTGGAGCTGTTACAGTGCCCAGCTGCTGCAAGAAATCAGCTTGAATGCTTCAGGGGCTGGGGCATAGCCAACATGAGCCCCACACCGAAGGAAGGTGGAGGTGTTTAATGCGAACTAAGGGTCATCCAAGCGCCGCAAAAGGCCGCCATGCCCTGCATACCCCTTTTCTCTTTTCATATGCAGATGAGGGTTCCAGCCAACTGTGGCCCACTGCTTGGATGACATCACCGTATGCAAATCCGTCTTCTGCAGACCTTTTCCCAGGAATGCTTGTACTAGTTGTTGCATTTGGTTTGTTGTTTGGGGGTGCTTCAGTATTAGGCAGCCTTCTGCTCACCCATGTTCATCTGAAAATATGTGTTCTCCCTGCAGTTGTTGTCCCCAGATGAGAGTTCCCTTGTGCTGCCTCAGTTGAATCTCCTTTACTTGACAGAGATGTGCCTGAGCAGCGGCCCTCCCCAGCCCTATCCCAAATCATACTTATTTTGCATAGGAGATACCATTGTCATGAAGATTGTTCTCCCAGGGTGAGGTTCATTCATTGCATTCTGGGTATGCTGACCCCTGTCATTTCCCCAAATGTGGGAAACTCGACTGCATTATTTGTGGTAGTGGGGGACTGTGTTTGTGCTTTCCTCTGGTCAGCTCTGGTAAAAGTCAGATTTCTTTGTCTCAGATCTTCCTCTAGCCTTGTTCTTTTTTCGAGAGTTTCCTTGTGCTGCCTCAGTTGGATCTCCTTCACTTGACAGGGGGGTGCCCGAACAGCGACCCTCCCCAGCTCTAGCCCAACTCCTACTTACCTGCCAGGTGAGATACTATGATCAGGAAGGTGCTTCTCCCAGGGCAAGGCTCACCCAATGCACTCTGGGTGTGCTGCTCCTACGATTTCCCCAAATGTGGGACACTTGATTACATAATTTGTGTTTCCTCTGGTCGGCTCTCGTATAATTCAGATCTCTTTGTCTCAGGTCTCTCTCCAGCCTAGTTTGCTGTCTGTTTCCACTTCTCTTTTCTTGAGCCGCTCCCTTCTATGCCCTTGTGCACTATCCTGACTTCTCCCGTCTGCTTACTTTGTGCCTTCCAACGCACAATGCAAACTACAGGTAGTGCTGCAGGGCCCACACCCTTTTACTTGCTTTACAGAGCAGCTCTGGAGCTGTTACAGTGCCCAGCTGCTGCAAGAAATCAGCTTGAATGCTTCAGGGGCTGGGGCATAGCCAACATGAGCCCCACACCGAAGGAAGGTGGAGGTGTTTAATGCAAACTAGGGGTCATCCAAGCGCCGCAAAAGGCCGCCATGCCCTGCACACCCCTTTTTTATTTTCATATGCAGACGAGGGTTGAAGCCAACTTTGACCCACTGCTTGGATGACATCACCATATGCAAATCCATCTGCTGCAGGCCTTCCCCCAGGAATGCTTGCACTAGTAGTTGCATTTGGTTTGTTGTTTGGGGGTGCTTCAGTGTTAGGCAGCCTTCTGCCCTCCCATGTTCATCTGAAAATATGTGTTCTCCCTGCAGTTGTTGTCCCCAGATGAGAGTTCCCTTGTGTTGCCTCAGTTGAATCTCCTTTACTTGACAGAGATGTGCCTGAGCAGCGGCCCTCCCCAGCCCTATCCCAAATCATACTTATTTTGCATAGGAGATACCATGGTCATGAAGATTGTTCTCCCAGGGTGAGGTTCATTCATTGCACTCTGGGTATGCTGACCCCTGTGATTTCCCCAAATGTGGGAAACTCGACTGCATTATTTGTGGTAGTGGGGGACTGCGTTTGTGCTTTCCTCTGGTCAGCTCTGGTAAAAGTCAGATTTCTTTGTCTCAGATCTTCCTCTAGCCTTGTTCTTCTTTCGAGAGTTCCCTTGTGCTGCCTCAGTTGGATCTCCTTCACTTGACAGGGGGTGCCCGAGCAGCAATCCTCCACAGCTCTAGCCCAACTCCTACTTACCTGCCAGGTGAGATACTATGATGTTCACTGTTAGGGCAATCAGGATGTGGAATTCCCTGCCAGGGAAGGTGGTAATGGCGGACTCTGTAATTGGATTTAAAAAAGGAATGGATACATTTCTGAATGAAAAAGCTATCCAAGGTTATAACACTTAAAATATCAACATGGTTAATCCGGGGGTAACATGAGTTATAGTAGCTAACTAGTCATAAAACATTATTCAGCAAGTATGTAGAATCATCACAACTTAAAACAGGTTGAACACGATGGGCAATTTGCCTCTATTCAACCTCAAAAACTATGTTACTATATGTTACTATATTACTATGTTACTGTAGTATACAGAACACCACAATGTAATGAGCAGTGATAGTGAGCACTGATGAGGATACTAGAACTGACACTGAGCAGCAAGATGCAGCACTGGACTATTAGTAATGTACTGTAGTATGCTGAGCACCACAATGCAGCACAAGACAATGAGCAGTGATACTGAGCACTGATGAGGATACTACTGAGAACTGACACTGAGCAGGAGAGACACACTACTAGTATTACTGAGCAGCAATAAGTAACCACTGATACTGAGCACTGATATTGAGATTTCCACTGAGAGAACATAGCCACGTCCTCTCCGCTCTTTCTTCAATGCACGAGTAAAAATGGCGGCAACGCGCAGCTCTTTATATGGAATCCGAATCTCGAGAGAATCCGACAGCGGGATGATGACATTTTCCCTTGTTCAGGTTTTCCGAGTCAGGCGGGAACAACCGAGCCTGCCTCGGACCAGTGTAAACCACATGGAGTTCGTCGGGAATTCGGTTCTCGGAGAACCGAACCCGCTCCTCTCTACCTTATACCCATCAATTTTTTTATTTTCAATCTAAGCCCCTGCAGTTTTCTGTAAGCATCTGCTTCGCTATGATGATCAACAAGTCACAAGGGCAAACACTCAGGGCTTGAGGCGTAGATCTTAGGACCAGCTGCTACAAGCATGGCAGAGGTGTCACTATCACTGGTGACACCCAGAGAGGTGGCGAAGGAGATTGTAATGCAGTGCGCGCAGATAAGCAGCGCAATGGTAAAAAGGAGGCATGGTTTCATAGGTAGGGGCGTGGCCTGGTGGCCTGAATCTACATTTTGTTGCTCCGGGTGTCCCGGGGGTTGGGGGCTGCACCCGGGGACTAGTGTGTGTGCGGTGCTGGCTCCTGCACAGTGACAGGGCATGGCCACCCAGCATGACGCCTCCATTCTTGACCATGCTGTAATTGCAGTCGCACTGCAGTTCAGCGTGATCATAAAAAATGGTGTAGCCTCCTGCTGGTGCAAACTGTATGTGCGCGCAGGAAGCCGCCACCATTTTTGTGATCACAGCGGCTGAATGTGATGTCATACAGCCGCTGTGACCACGCCCCCTGTGTCTCCTCCGTTGCAGACCCCATTTTGAAGCCTTGCCCCCGCACCGCTCCATCCCTGACTTGGAAATGGAGTGTTGCTGACCCCCCTCTCCCCCCCCGCCCCGATTGACAGGCAGAGGCGATCGCATTCTCTGCGGGGTGCCGCAGAAAATGCAGGCACATGCGTATGCTGTTAGCAATTTTTGCAGTTGGATCGCTTATTGTGATTGCATTCCAACCTGAATCAGGCCCTATTACCTATCACAATGCGCTGCGGGCAGTACAAAATTGGGTTAATATAGGAGTAAAACTCCCAGACCTGTGCTCCTTAACTGTACCTGGTGGCTAGTGGAGCGGCTGCCCAGTAATCAGTGTCCACGCCAGTGCGCACACGGTCCACCCCCTACGGCCACGCTCCCCTTCATCAGCGGCCTCGTGATCCGGAAGGGCGGTGTGTGTGTGACTGACCTTAGGAAGAAACTGGAGCCTCCGCTGCAGTGACCCAGCAACCAGGGCACGGGAGTATACAGCGCCGCTGGGAGTGATGAAGCTGCAGTAAAGATGTCTATTAGACCTAGCCTGCTGCAGCCCTTGTAGATTCTCATAAAACAAGTTCTTCTTTTCTTGTCAAAATTAATAGCTAAGAATAGGCTGCCTGAGGCAGGCCCCTGTTAAGTGGCCTGCTACTGAAGGCACCAACTACAAACTGAGCTCCCTGTTCATGGAAGCGGGGTTATAGAGGAGGATGCGCTGAGCATCTTGGGAACAGTCAAAAGCTTTGAGCCGGTTGGTGCCTCAGATCAAGATCCTACTCTACACCCCAATGTGAATCCTTGTGGAGTCCAGTGTACCCCACAGAAGAAATTAATGTGTCACACCCATTGGCAGCAACCTTAGAATAGCTGCTGACGGGCACAATTGAGAAAGGAAGGGGGGGGGGGGACATTTGAATCCAGCACATAGATGCAATTCAAATATGTAATTTGTACCTTCCTATTTTAAAATATAATGGATGAACCTCACCCTGTGAGAACAATCTTCATGATCAAGAGATCTCATATGCAAAATAAGTATGAGTTGGGATAGGGCTGGGGAGGGTGGCTGCTCGGGCAGCCCCTCCCCCGTCAAGTTAAGGAGATTCAACTGAGGACGCACAAGGGAACTCTCGTCTGGGGACAACAACTGCAGGGAGACCACATCTGTTCAGATGAACATGGGAGGGTGGAAGGCTGCCTAATATTGAAGCACCATCAAATATCAAACCATATGCAACAACTAGTACAAGCATTCCTGGGGGAAGGTCTGCAGAAGACGGATTTGCATACGGTGATGTCATCCAAGATGTGGGCCAAAGTTGGCTGGAACCCTCATCTGCATATGAAAAGAGAAAAGGGGCATGCAGGGCATGGCGGCCTTTTGCGGTGCTTGGATGACCCCTAGTTCGCATTAAACACCCCCACCCTCCTTTGGTGTGGGGCTCATGTTGGCCATGCCCCATCCCCTGAAGCATTCAAGCTGATTTCTTGCAGCAGCTGGGCACTGTAACAGCTCCAGAGCTGTTCTGTAAGGCAAGTAAAAGGGTGTGGGCCCTGCAGCACCACCTGTAGTTCGCATTGTGCGTTGGAAGGCACAAAGTAAGCAGACGGGAGGAGAAGTCAGGATAGTGCGCAAGGGCATCCTTTTCTCTTAGTCCGTAGAGGATGCTGGGGTCACATTAAGAACCATGGGGTATAGACGGGATCCGCAAGAGACATGGGCACTTTAAGACTTTCAAAGGGTGTGAACTGGCTCCTCCCTCTATGCCCCTCCTCCAGACTCCAGTTATAGGAACTGTGCCCAGGGAGACGGACATTTCGAGGAAAGGATTTATTGTTAAACTAAGGTGAGCATCTTACCAGCTCACACCTTAAGCATGCCGCAGAACGTGGCATTCAACAGAACACAAGCCAACGGCATGAACAATTGCAGCAAAAAGCTGACCAGAACCATAACATAACATGTGTATAACCACAAGTAATAACTGCAGACACAGTATGGACTGGGACGGGTGCCCAGCATCCTCTACGGACTAAGAGAAAAGGATTTACCGGTAGGTATTAAAATCCTATTTTCTCATACGACCTAGAGGATGCTGGGGTCACATTAAGAACCATGGGGTTATACCAAAGCTCTTGAACGGGTGGGAGAGTGCGTACGACTCTGCAGTCGAATGACCCAACTTGAGGTTATCATCAGCCAAGGTATCAAACTTGTAAAACTTAGCAAAAGTGTTTACTAAATAGCTGCTCGGCAAAGTTGCAATGCCGAGACTCCCCGACCAGCTGCCCAGGATGAACCCACCTTTCTAGTAGAATGGGTCTTCACCTAATTCAGTAACGGCAATCCTGCCATGGAATGAGCATGCTGAATCTTACCACAGATCCAGCGCATAATGGTCTACATGGAAGCAGGACACCCAATCCTGTTGGGAGCATACAGGACAAACAGAGCCTCTGTTTTCCTAATCTGAACCGTTCTGGTGACATAAATTTTCAAAGTTCTGACCACAGCCAGAGACTTTGACTCAACGAAGGTGTCAGTGGCCAAAGGCACCATGTGGAAAGATGAACCACCTTCGGCAGAAATTGTTGACGTGTCCTCAATTCTGCTCTATCTTCATGAAAGATCAAATAAAGGCTCTTGTGATACTGCATGGTTTGTACTGTTTTCCATGTGCTCCCAGATCTTTCAAGCAAGTAGCATGGTCAAGAAAGTTCTGTTTGAAAAGAAACAACATTTACTGTCATTGTTATAGAATTTGGGAGAAAAAACAAGAAGAAATCTGCACTGTTGACGCACTGGACAGAATGAATGAATCATAAAATATAACCTTTATTAAGTATGTATTAAAATTGGATAAATATTAATATTATTATCCCAAACTGCAGTGAAACATAAAGGTTAAAATCACAGAACTAACATACATGTGCATAAGAAGAATAAAGAGATGTGAAAAAAAGGTTTAAAAAGCGTGTCCGTGTGTGATTATTTTTGAAGGCACAACCCTGGCGGGGTTGTTTATATAGATATATATGTTGCTAATAATCACTTTCTAGCGTAATGTTATTAAATAGCTGTTAGTATCTATGTCGTCAGGTACCACTGGGTCGTATCCTATATACTCCCTTCACTCAATAGGGGTTACCTCCCGGGAAGCCATCCCCATTGGGAATGAAAATTTTAAAGCCTACTGTTAGTGCTTCATCTACACGTTATAGCCCTGAATTTTCCAATGCCTAGCTCTTTGCAAAAGAGAGATATCGGCAAGGAAAAGCTGTATTGTACCTTTGCATTTTTCTCCCAAACGAAAGACACTAGAATGAAAATTTTAAAGCCTCCTGTTAGTGCTTCATCTACACGTTATAGCCCTGAATTTTCCAATGCCTATTTCTTTGCAAAAGAGAGATATCGGCAAGGAAAAGCTTTATTGTACCTTTGCATTTTTCTCCCAAACGAAGGACACTAGAATGAAAATTTTAAAGCCTCCTATTAGTGCTTCATCTACACGTTATAGCCCTGAATTTTCCAATGCCTATTTCTTTGCAAAAGAGAGATATCGGCAAGGAAAAGCTGTATTGTACCTTTGCATTTTTCTCCCAAACGAAGGACACTAGAATGAAAATTTTAAAGCCTCCTGTTAGTGCTTCATCTACACGTTATAGCCCAGAATTTTCCAATGCCTATCTCTTTGCAAAAGAGAGATATCGGCAAGGAAAAGCTGTATTGTACCTTTGCATTTTTCTCCCAAACGAAAGACACTAGAATGAAAATTTTAAAGCCTCCTGTTAGTGCTTCATCTACACGTTATAGCCCTGAATTTTCCAATGCCTATCTCTTTGCAAAAGAGAGATATCGGCAAGGAAAAGCTGTATTGTACCTTTGCATTTTTCTACCAAACGAAGGACACTAGAATGAAAATTTAAAAGCCTCCTGTTAGTGCTTCATCTACACGGTATAGCCCTGAATTTTCCAATGCCTAGCTCTTTGCAAAAGAGAGATATTGGCAAGGAAAAGCTGTATTGTACTTTTGCATTTTTCTCCCAAACGAAGGACACTAGAATGAAAATTTTAAAGCCTCCTGTTAGTGCTTCATCTACACGTTATAGCCCTGCATTTTCCAATGCCTATCTCTTTGCAAAAGAGAGATATCGGCAAGGAAAAGCAGCATTGTACCTTTGCATTTTTCTCCCAAACGAAAGACACTAGAATGAAAATTGTAAAGCCTCCTGTTAGTGCTTCATCTACACGTTATAGCCCTGCATTTTCCAATGCCTAGCTCTTTGCAAAAGAGAGATATTGGCAAGGAAAAGCTGTATTGTACCTTTGCATTTTTCTCCCAAACGAAAGACACTAGAATGAAAATTTTAAAGCCTCCTGTTAGTGCTTCATCTACACGTTATAGCCCTGAATTTTCCAATGCTTATCTCTTTGCAAAAGAGAGATATCGGCAAGGAAAAGCAGCATTGTACTTTTGCATTTTTCTCCCAAACGAAAGACACTAGAATGAAAATTTTAAAGCCTCCTGTTAGTCCTTCATCTACACGTTATAGCCCTGAATTTTCCAATGCCTAGCTCTTTGCAAAAGAGAGATATTGGCAAGGAAAAGCTGTATTGTACCTTTGCATTTTTCTCCCAAACGAAGGACACTAGATTGAAAATTTTTAAGCCTCCTATTAGTGCTTCATCTACACGTTATAGCCCTGAATTTTCCAATGCCTAGCTCTTTGCAAAAGAGAGATATCGGCAAGGAAAAGCGGTATTGTACCTTTGCATTTTTCTCCCAAACGAAATACACTAGAATGAAAATTTTAAAGCCTCCTGTTAGTGCTTCATCTACACGTTATAGCCCTGAATTTTCCAATGCCTATCTCTTTGCAAAAGAGAGATATCGGCAAGGAAAAGCTGTATTGCAGGGCCGGCTCCAGGCCTACTAGCACCCTGAGCGAGAAAATGTAAAAGCGCCCCCCCCCCCATGCGCGCGCCAAAGGCGCGCGCGCGTTCCCGGAAAAGTGGGTGTGGCCTCTGGAAAAGTGGGCGTGGCATCGTAACTTCATATCATCAAACTATAAACATATTTTCACACAATTAGCAGCCTTACACATAGCCACAGTAGTGTTCCTTACACACAATGTCTCCAGTATAGTGCCAGATACACATAATGTGCAGTGCCAGCTGCACATGACATGCAGCGCAGCAGTGCCAGCTACACATGACATGCCCCGCAGCAGTGCCAGCTACACATGACATGCCCCGCAGCAGTGCCAGCTACACATGACATGCCCCGCAGCAGTGCCAGCTACACATGACATGCCCCGCACCAGTGCCAGCTACACATGACATGCCCCGCAGCAGTGCCAGCTACACATGACATGCCCCGCAGCAGTGCCAGCTACACATGATAGTGTTCACTTTTTAGGGCATGGTGCTGATCACAGGGAGGGCACATTTTTAAGTTAGGAGGGCAAAATGATGTACATACTGCTTGTTGTTCTCATACCTATATGTCAAAGCATGGACAGTGCGCGCCGAAGGCGCGCAGCAAAAATTAAGGGGAGTTACTTCGTGGGGAAGGTACGTGGCAACATAATAGTGGCAATTTGCATTACACCACACAGTAGTGCAGCTAATACACACTGCACCAGGTAGAACCTCCTATACACTTTGCGCCAGGCACAGCACTGAGACACATTGCCTAGCCACAGACGCCTAGCGGGAACACTACATGACATGCTCCCCAGCAGTGCCAGCTACACGTGACATGCCCCCCAGCAGTGCCAGCTACACGTGACATGCTCCCCAGCAGTGCCAGCTACACGCGACATGCTCCCCAGCAGTGCCAGCTACACGCGACATGCTCCCCAGCAGTGCCAGCTACACGCGACATGCTCCCCAGCAGTGCCAGCTACACGCGACATGCTCCCCAGCAGTGCCAGCTACACGCGACATGCTCCCCAGCAGTGCCAGCTACACGTGACATGCCCCCCCCAGCAGTGCCAGCTACACGTGACATGCCCCCCAGCAGTGCCAGCTACATAAATGGCCACACAGTGCCAGATATGCACCCACAGTGCCATATATAAAAATGCCCCCACAGTGCCAGATATGCCCCCAAAGGGCCAGATACATAAATGCCCCCAGTGCCAGATACATAAATGCCCACACATTGCCAGATGCATAAATGCCCCCAGTGCCAGATGCATAAGTGCCCACACAGTGCCAGATGCATTATTGCCCCTCACAGTGTCAGATACATTAATGCCCCCAGTGCCAGATATGCCCCCACAGTGCCAGATACATTAATGCCCCCAGTGCCAGATATGTCCCCACAGTACCAGATAAATAAATGCCCCCCACAGTGCCAGATAAATAAATGCCCCCACAGTGCCAGATAAATAAATGCCCCCAGTGCCAGATAAATAAGTGCCCCCACAGTGCAGATATACCCCCACAGTGCCAGATACATAAATACCCCCACAGTGCCGATATGCCCTCCCAGTGCCAGATACAGAAATGCCCCCACAGTGCCAGATACATACATGCCCCCACAGTGCAGATACATAAATGCCCCCACAGCGCAGATACATAAATGCCCCCACAGCGCAGATATGCCCCCACAGTGCCAGAAATGCCCCCACAGTGCCAGATAAATGCCCCCACAGTGCCAGATAAATAAATGCCCCCAGTGCCAGATAAATAAGTGCCCCCACAGTGCCAGATAAATAAATGCCCCCAGTGCCAGATAAATGAATGCCCCCCAGTGCCAGATAAATAAGTGCCCCCACAGTGCAGATATACCCCCACAGTGCCAGATACATAAATACCCCCACAGTGCCGATATGCCCCCCCAGTGCCAGATAAATAAATGCCCCCACAGTGCCAGATAAATAAATGCCCCCAGTGCCAGATAAATAAATGCCCCCAGTGCCAGATAAATAAGTGCCCCCACAGTGCAGATATACCCCCCCAGTGCCAGATACAGAAATGCCCCCACAGTGCCAGATACATACATGCCCCCACAGTGCCAGATACAGTAATGCCCCCTCACAGTGCACAGATAAATGTCCCCCCCCCCCACAGTGCCAGATAAATGAATGCCCCCCAGTGCCCCCACAGTGCCAGATAAATGCCCCCCACAGTGCCACATGTGCCCCCAGTACCTGCTGTGCCGAGGCCGAGGGAGGGTGAGTGCTGCTGTGCTGCCGAGGGAGGGTGAGTGCTGCTGTGCGCGCCCGCTGTCTGTGCGGCGCCGGTGTCTGACATCAGACGCCGGCGCCGCATAGCGCACAGTGCCAGCCGGGACTCGGAGGACAGCAGGGGAGATCAGGGCCGGCTCCAGGCTCCGACATGGCGGCGCCAGCGCACGGCGCCCATTAAGGGTGGCGCCCTGCGCGGCCGCTCGAGTCGAACATGCCTCGAGCCGGCCCTGCTGTATTGTACCTTTGCATTTTTCTCCCAAACGAAGGACACTAGAATGAAAATTTTAAAGCCTCCTATTAGTGCTTCATCTACACGTTATAGCCCTGAATTTTTCAATGCCTATCTCTTTGCAAAAGAGAGCTATCGGCAAGGAAAAGCTGTATTGTACCTTTGCAGTTTTCTCCCAAACGAAGGACACTAGAATGAAAATTTTAAAGCCCCCTGTTAGTGCTTCATCTACACGTTATAGCCCTGCATTTTCCAATGCCTATCTCTTTGCAAAAGAGAGATATCAGCAAGGAAAAGCAGCATTGTACCTTTGCATTTTTCTCCCAAACGAAAGACACTAGAATGAAAATTGTAAAGCCTCCTGTTAGTGCTTCATCTACACGTTATAGCCCTGCATTTTCCAATGCCTAGCTCTTTGCAAAAGAGAGATATTGGCAAGGAAAAGCTGTATTGTACCTTTGCATTTTTCTCCCAAACGAAAGACACTAGAATGAAAATTTTAAAGCCTCCTGTTAGTGCTTCATCTACACGTTATAGCCCTGAATTTTCCAATGCTTATCTCTTTGCAAAAGAGAGATATTGGCAAGGAAAAGCAGCATTGTACTTTTGCATTTTTCTCCCAAACGAAAGACACTAGAATGAAAATTTTAAAGCCTCCTGTTAGTGCTTCATCTACACGTTATAGCCCTGAATTTTCCAATGCCTAGCTCTTTGCAAAAGAGAGATATTGGCAAGGAAAAGCTGTATTGTACCTTTGCATTTTTCTCCCAAACGAAGGACACTAGATTGAACATTTTAAAGCCTCCTATTAGTGCTTCATCTACACGTTATAGCCCTGAATTTTCCAATGCCTAGCTCTTTGCAAAAGAGAGATATCGGCAAGGAAAAGCGGTATTGTACCTTTGCATTTTTCTCCCAAACGAAATACACTAGAATGAAAATTTTATAGCCTCCTGTTAGTGCTTCATCTACACGTTATAGCCCTGAATTTTCCAATGCCTATCTCTTTGCAAAAGAGAGATATCGGCAAGGAAAAGCTGTATTGTACCTTTGCATTTTTCTCCCAAACGAAGGACACTAGAATGAAAATTTTAAAGCCTCCTATTAGTGCT
Organism: Pseudophryne corroboree; assembly: GCF_028390025.1. NCBI lineage: Eukaryota > Metazoa > Chordata > Amphibia > Anura > Myobatrachidae > Pseudophryne > Pseudophryne corroboree. The sequence continues at coordinate 164,788 of NW_026970004.1, forward strand.
TCATCTACACGTTATAGCCCTGAATTTACCAATGCCTATCTCTTTGCAAAAGAGAGATATCGGCAAGGAAAAGCTGTATTGTACCTTTGCAGTTTTCTCCCAAACGAAGGACACTAGAATGAAAATTTTAAAGCCTCCTGTTAGTGCTTCATCTACACGTTATAGCCCTGAATTTTCCAATGCCTATCTCTTTGCAAAAGAGAGATATCGGCAAGGAAAAGCTGTATTGTACCTTTGCATTTTTCTCCCAAACGAAAGACACTAGAATGAAAATTTTAAAGCCTCCTATTAGTGCTTCATCTACACGTTATAGCCCTGAATTTACCAATGCCTATCTCTTTGCAAAAGAGAGATATCGGCAAGGAAAAGCTGTATTGTACCTTTGCAGTTTTCTCCCAAACGAAGGACACTAGAATGAAAATTTTAAAGCCTCCTGTTAGTGCTTCATCTACACGTTATAGCCCTGAATTTTCCAATGCCTATCTCTTTGCAAAAGAGAGATATCGGCAAGGAAAAGCTGTATTGTACCTTTGCATTTTTCTCCCAAACGAAAGACACTAGAATGAAAATTTTAAAGCCTCCTGTTAGTGCTTCATCTACACGTTATAGCCCTGAATTTTCCAATGCCTAGCTCTTTGCAAAAGAGAGATATTGGCAAGGAAAAGCTGTCTTGTACCTTTGCATTTTTCTCCCAAACGAAGGACACTAGATTGAACATTTTAAAGCCTCCTATTAGTGCTTCATCTACACGTTATAGACCTGAATTTTCCAATGCCTAGCTCTTTGCAAAAGAGAGATATCGGCAAGGAAAAGCGGTATTGTACCTTTGCATTTTTCTCCCAAACGAAATACACTAGAATGAAAATTTTAAAGCCTCCTGTTAGTGCTTCATCTACACGTTATAGCCCTGAATTTTCCAATGCCTATCTCTTTGCAAAAGAGAGATATCGGCAAGGAAAAGCTGTATTGTACCTTTGCATTTTTCTCCCAAACGAAGGACACTAGAATGAAAATTTTAAAGCCTCCTATTAGTGCTTCATCTACACGTTATAGCCCTGAATTTACCAATGCCTATCTCTTTGCAAAAGAGAGATATCGGCAAGGAAAAGCTGTATTGTACCTTTGCAGTTTTCTCCCAAACGAAGGACACTAGAATAAAAATTTTAAAGCCTCCTGTTAGTGCTTCATCTACACGTTATAGCCCTGAATTTTCCAATGCCTATCTCTTTGCAAAAGAGAGATATCGGCAAGGAAAAGCTGTATTGTACCTTTGCATTTTTCTCCCAAACGAAAGACACTAGAATGAAAATTTTAAAGCCTCCTATTAGTGCTTCATCTACACGTTATAGTCCTGAATTTACCAATGCCTATCTCTTTGCAAAAGAGAGATATCGGCAAGGAAAAGCTGTATTGTACCTTTGCATTTTTCTCCCAAACGAAAGACACTAGAATGAAAACTTTAAAGCCTCCTGTTAGTGCTTCATCTACACGTTATAGCCCTGAATTTTCCAATGCCTATCTCTTTGCAAAAGAGAGATATCGGCAAGGAAATGCTGTATTGTACCTTTGCATTTTTCTCCCAAACGAAAGACACTAGAATGAAAATTTTAAAGCCTCTTGTTAGTGCTTCATCTACACGTTATAGCCCTGCATTTTCCAATGCCTATCTCTTTGCAAAAGAGAGATATCGGCAAGGAAAAGCTGCATTGTACCTGTGCATTTTTCTCCCAAACGAAAGACACTAGAATGAAAATTTTAAAGCCTACTGTTAGTGCTTCATCTACACGTTAATGCCCTGAATTTTCCAATGCCTAGCTCTTTGCAAAAGAGAGATATCGGCAAGGAAAAGCTGTATTGTACCTTTGCATTTTTCTCCCAAACGAAGGACACTAGAATGAAAATTTTAAAGCCTCCTATTAGTGCTTCATCTACACGTTATAGCCCTGAATTTTCCAATGCCTATCTCTTTGCAAAAGAGAGATATCGGCAAGGAAAAGCTGTATTGTACCTTTGCATTTTTCTCCCAAACGAAGGACACTAGAATGAAAATTTTAAAGCCTCCTGTTAGTGCTTCATCTACACGTTATAGCCCAGAATTTTCCAATGCCTATCTCTTTGCAAAAGAGAGATATCGGCAAGGAAAAGCTGTCTTGTACCTTTGCATTTTTCTCCCAAACGAAGGACACTAGAAAGAAAATTTTAAAGCCTCCTGTTAGGCCATCATCTACACGACATAGCCCTGAATTTTCCAATGCGTAGCTCTTTGCAAAAGAGAGATATTGGCAAGGAAAAGCTGTCTTGTACCTTTGCATTTTTCTCCCAAACGAAGGACACTAGAAAGAAAATTTTAAAGCCTCCTGTTAGGCCATCATCTACACGACATAGCCCTGAATTTTCCAATGCGCAGCTCTTTGCAAAAGAGAGATATTGGCAAGGAAAAGCTGTCTTGTACCATTGCATTTTTCTCCCAAATGAAGGACACTAGAAAGAAAATTTTAAAGCCTCCTGTTAGTGCTTCATCTACACGTTATAGCCCTGAATTTTCCAATGCCTATCTCTTTGCAAAAGAGAGATATCGGCAAGGAAAAGCTGTATTGTACCTTTGCATTTTTCTCCCAAACGAAAGACACTAGAATGAAAATTTTAAAGCCTCCTGTTAGTGCTTCATCTACACGTTATAGCCCTGCATTTTCCAATGCCTATCTCTTTGCAAAAGAGAGATATCGGCAAGGAAAAGCAGCATTGTACTTTTGCATTTTTCTCCCAAACGAAAGACACTAGAATGAAAATTTTAAAGCCTCCTGTTAGGCCATCATCTACACGACATAGCCCTGAATTTTCCAATGCGCAGCTCTTTGCAAAAGAGAGATATTGGCAAGGAAAAGCTGTCTTGTACCTTTACATTTTTCTCCCAAACGAAGGTCACTAGAAAGAAAATTTTAAAGCCTCCTGTTAGGCCATAATCTACACGACATAGCCCTGAATTTTCCAATGCGCAGCTCTTTGCAAAAGAGAGATATTGGCAAGGAAAAGCTGTCTTGTACCATTGCATTTTTCTCCAAAATGAAGGACACTAGAAAGAAAATTTTAAAGCCTCCTGTTAGGCCATCATCTACACGACATAGCCCTGAATTTTCCAATGCGCAGCTCTTTGCAAAAGAGAGATATTGGCAAGGAAAAGCTGTCTTGTACCTTTGCATTTTTCTCCCAAACGAAGGTCACTAGAAAGAAAATTTTAAAGCCTCCTGTTAGGCCGTCATCTACACGACATAGCCCTGAATTTTCCAATGAGTAGCTCTTTGCAAAAGAGAGATATTGGCAAGGAAAAGCTGTCTTGTACCTTTGCATTTTTCTCCCAAACGAAGGACACTAGAAAGAAAATTTTAAAGCCTCCTGTTAGGCCATCATCTACACGACATAGCCCTGAATTTTCCAATGCGCAGCTCTTTGCAAAAGAGAGATATTGGCAAGGAAAAGCTGTCTTGTACCATTGCATTTTTCTCCCAAACGAAGGACACTAGAAAGAAAATTTTAAAGCCTCCTGTTAGGCCATCATCTACACGACATAGCCCTGAATTTTCCAATGCGCAGCTCTTTGCAAAAGAGAGATATTGGCAAGGAAAAGCTGTCTTGTACCTTTGCATTTTTCTCCCAAACGAAGGTCACTAGAAAGAAAATTTTAAAGCCTCCTGTTAGGCCATCATCTACACGACATAGCCCTGAATTTTCCAATGAGTAGCTCTTTGCAAAAGAGAGATATTGGCAAGGAAAAGCTGTCTTGTACCTTTGCATTTTTCTCCCAAACGAAGGACACTAGAAAGAAAATTTTAAAGCCTCCTGTTAGGCCATCATCTACACGACATAGCCCTGCATTTTCCAATGCGCAGCTCTTTGCAAAAGAGAGATATTGGCAAGGAAAAGCTGTCATGTACCATTGCAGTTTTCTCCCAAACGAAGGACACTAGAAAGAACATTTTAAAGCCTCCTGTTAGGCCATCATCTACACGACATAGCCCTGAATTTTCCAATGCGCAGCTCTTTGCAAAAGAGAGATATTGGCAAGGAAAAGCTGTCTTGTACCTTTGCATTTTTCTCCCAAACGAAGGACACTAGAAAGAAAATTTTAAAGCCTCCTGTTAGGCCATCATCTACACGACATAGCCCTGAATTTTCCAATGCGCAGCTCTTTGCAAAAGAGAGATATTGGCAAGGAAAAGCTGTCTTGTACCATTGCATTTTTCTCCCAAACGAAGGACACTAGAAAGAAAATTTTAAAGCCTCCTGTTAGGCCATCATCTACATGACATAGCCCTGAATTTTCCAATGCGTAGCTCTTTGCAAAAGAGAGATATTGGCAAGGAAAAGCTGTCTTGTACCTTTGCATTTTTCTCCCAAACGAAGGACACTAGAAAGAAAATTTTAAAGCCTCCTGTTAGGCCATCATCTACACGACATAGCCCTGAATTTTCCAATGCGCAGCTCTTTGCAAAAGAGAGATATTGGCAAGGAAAAGCTGTCTTGTACCATTGCATTTTTCTCCCAAACGAAGGACACTAGAAAGAACATTTTAAAGCCTCCTGTTAGGCCATCATCTACACGACATAGCCCTGAATTTTCCAATGCGCAGCTCTTTGCAAAAGAGAGATATTGGCAAGGAAAAGCTGTCTTGTACCTTTGCATTTTTCTCCCAAACGAAGGTCACTAGAAAGAAAATTTTAAAGCCTCCTGTTAGGCCATCATCTACACGACATAGCCCTGAATTTTCCAATGCGTAGCTCTTTGCAAAATAGAGATATTGGCAAGGAAAAGCTGTCTTGTACCTTTGCATTTTTCTCCCAAACGAAGGACACTAGAAAGAAAATTTTAAAGCCTCCTGTTAGGCCATCATCTACACGACATAGCCCTGAATTTTCCAATGCGTAGCTCTTTGCAAAAGAGAGATATTGGCAAGGAAAAGCTGTCTTGTACCTTTGCATTTTTCTCCCAAACGAAGGTCACTAGAAAGAAAATTTTAAAGCCTCCTGTTAGGCCATCATCTACACGACATAGCCCTGAATTTTCCAATGCGCAGCTCTTTGCAAAAGAGAGATATTGGCAAGGAAAAGCTGTCTTGTACCTTTGCATTTTTCTCCCAAACGAAGGTCACTAGAAAGAAAATTTTAAAGCCTCCTGTTAGGCCATCATCTACACGACATAGCCCTGAATTTTCCAATGAGTAGCTCTTTGCAAAAGAGATATTGGCAAGTAAAAGCTGTCTTGTACCATTGCATTTTTCTCCCAAACGAAGGACACTAGAAAGAAAATTTTAAAGCCTCCTGTTAGGCCATCATCTACACGACATAGCCCTGAATTTTCCAATGCACAGCTCTTTGCAAAAGAGAGATATTGGCAAGGAAAAGCTGTCTTGTACCATTGCATTTTTCTCCCAAACGAAGGACACTAGAAAGAACATTTTAAAGCCTCCTGTTAGGCCATCATCTACACGACATAGCCCTGAATTTTCCAATGCGCAGCTCTTTGCAAAAGAGAGATATTGGCAAGGAAAAGCTGTCTTGTACCTTTGCATTTTTCTCCCAAACGAAAGACACTAGAATGAAAATTTTAAAGCCTCCTGTTAGTGCTTCATCTACACGTTATAGCCCTGAATTTTCCAATGCCTATCTCTTTGCAAAAGAGATATATTGGCAAGGAAAAGCTGTATTGTACCTTTGCATTTTTCTCCCAAACGAAGGACACTAGAATGAAAATTTTAAAGCCTCCTGTTAGTGCTTCATCTACACGTTATAGCCCTGAATTTTCCAATGCCTATCTCTTTGCAAAAGAGAGATATCGGCAAGGAAAAGCTGTATTGTACCTTTGCATTTTTCTCCCAAACGAAAGACACTAGAATGAAAATTTTAAAGCCTCCTGTTAGTGCTTCATCTACACGTTATAGCCCTGCATTTTCCAATGCCTATCTCTTTGCAAAAGAGAGATATCGGCAAGGAAAAGCAGCATTGTACTTTTGCATTTTTCTCCCAAACGAAAGACACTAGAATGAAAATTTTAAAGCCTCCTGTTAGGCCATCATCTACACGACATAGCCCTGAATTTTCCAATTCGCAGCTCTTTGCAAAAGAGATATATTGGCAAGGAAAAGCTGTCTTGTACCTTTGCATTTTTCTCCCAAACGAAGGTCACTAGAAAGAAAATTTTAAAGCCTCCTGTTAGGCCATAATCTACACGACATAGCCCTGAATTTTCCAATGCGCAGCTCTTTGCAAAAGAGAGATATTGGCAAGGAAAAGCTGTCTTGTACCATTGCATTTTTCTCCCAAACGAAGGACACTAGAAAGAAAATTTTAAAGCCTCCTGTTAGGCCATCATCTACACGACATAGCCCTGAATTTTCCAATGCGCAGCTCTTTGCAAAAGAGAGATATTGGCAAGGAAAAGCTGTCTTGTACCTTTGCATTTTTCTCCCAAACGAAGGTCACTAGAAAGAAAATTTTAAAGCCTCCTGTTAGGCCATCATCTACACGACATAGCCCTGAATTTTCCAATGAGTAGCTCTTTGCAAAAGAGAGATATTGGCAAGGAAAAGCTGTCTTGTACCTTTGCATTTTTCTCCCAAACGAAGGACACTAGAAAGAAAATTTTAAAGCCTCCTGTTAGGCCATCATCTACACGACATAGCCCTGAATTTTCCAATGCGCAGCTCTTTGCAAAAGAGAGATATTGGCAAGGAAAAGCTGTCTTGTACCATTGCATTTTTCTCCCAAACGAAGGACACTAGAAAGAAAATTTTAAAGCCTCCTGTTAGGCCATCATCTACACGACATAGCCCTGAATTTTCCAATGCGCAGCTCTTTGCAAAAGAGAGATATTGGCAAGGAAAAGCTGTCTTGTACCTTTGCATTTTTCTCCCAAACGAAGGTCACTAGAAAGAAAATTTTAAAGCCTCCTGTTAGGCCATCATCTACACGACATAGCCCTGAATTTTCCAATGAGTAGCTCTTTGCAAAAGAGATATTGGCAAGGAAAAGCTGTCTTGTACCATTGCATTTTTCTCCCAAACGAAGGACACTAGAAAGAAAATTTTAAAGCCTCCTGTTAGGCCATCATCTACACGACATAGCCCTGAATTTTCCAATGCACAGCTCTTTGCAAAAGAGAGATATTGGCAAGGAAAAGCTGTCTTGTACCATTGCATTTTTCTCCCAAACGAAGGACACTAGAAAGAACATTTTAAAGCCTCCTGTTAGGCCATCATCTACACGACATAGCCCTGAATTTTCCAATGCGCAGCTCTTTGCAAAAGAGAGATATTGGCAAGGAAAAGCTGTCTTGTACCTTTGCATTTTTCTCCCAAACGAAAGACACTAGAATGAAAATTTTAAAGCCTCCTGTTAGTGCTTCATCTACACGTTATAGCCCTGAATTTTCCAATGCCTATCTCTTTGCAAAAGAGATATATTGGCAAGGAAAAGCTGTATTGTACCTTTGCATTTTTCTCCCAAACGAAGGACACTAGAATGAAAATTTTAAAGCCTCCTGTTAGTGCTTCATCTACACGTTATAGCCCTGAATTTTCCAATGCCTATCTCTTTGCAAAAGAGAGATATCGGCAAGGAAAAGCTGTATTGTACCTTTGCATTTTTCTCCCAAACGAAAGACACTAGAATGAAAATTTTAAAGCCTCCTGTTAGTGCTTCATCTACACGTTATAGCCCTGCATTTTCCAATGCCTATCTCTTTGCAAAAGAGAGATATCGGCAAGGAAAAGCAGCATTGTACTTTTGCATTTTTCTCCCAAACGAAAGACACTAGAATGAAAATTTTAAAGCCTCCTGTTAGGCCATCATCTACACGACATAGCCCTGAATTTTCCAATTCGCAGCTCTTTGCAAAAGAGAGATATTGGCAAGGAAAAGCTGTCTTGTACCTTTGCATTTTTCTCCCAAACGAAGGTCACTAGAAAGAAAATTTTAAAGCCTCCTGTTAGGCCATAATCTACACGACATAGCCCTGAATTTTCCAATGCGCAGCTCTTTGCAAAAGAGAGATATTGGCAAGGAAAAGCTGTCTTGTACCATTGCATTTTTCTCCCAAACGAAGGACACTAGAAAGAAAATTTTAAAGCCTCCTGTTAGGCCATCATCTACACGACATAGCCCTGAATTTTCCAATGCGCAGCTCTTTGCAAAAGAGAGATATTGGCAAGGAAAAGCTGTCTTGTACCTTTGCATTTTTCTCCCAAACGAAGGTCACTAGAAAGAAAATTTTAAAGCCTCCTGTTAGGCCATCATCTACACGACATAGCCCTGAATTTTCCAATGAGTAGCTCTTTGCAAAAGAGAGATATTGGCAAGGAAAAGCTGTCTTGTACCTTTGCATTTTTCTCCCAAACGAAGGACACTAGAAAGAAAAATTTAAAGCCTCCTGTTAGGCCATCATCTACACGACATAGCCCTGAATTTTCCAATGCGCAGCTCTTTGCAAAAGAGAGATATTGGCAAGGAAAAGCTGTCTTGTACCATTGCATTTTTCTCCCAAACGAAGGACACTAGAAAGAAAATTTTAAAGCCTCCTGTTAGGCCATCATCTACACGACATAGCCCTGAATTTTCCAATGCGCAGCTCTTTGCAAAAGAGAGATATTGGCAAGGAAAAGCTGTCTTGTACCATTGCATTTTTCTCCCAAACGAAGGACACTAGAAAGAAAATTTTAAAGCCTCCTGTTAGGCCATCATCTACACGACATAGCCCTGAATTTTCCAATGCGTAGCTCTTTGCAAAAGAGAGATATTGGCAAGGAAAAGCTGTCTTGTACCTTTGCATTTTTCTCCCAAACGAAGGACACTAGAAAGAAAATTTTAAAGCCTCCTGTTAGGCCATCATCTACACGACATAGCCCTGAATTTTCCAATGCGCAGCTCTTTGCAAAAGAGAGATATTGGCAAGGAAAAGCTGTCTTGTACCTTTGCATTTTTCTCCCAAACGAAGGTCACTAGAAAGAAAATTTTAAAGCCTCCTGTTAGGCCATCATCTACACGACATAGCCCTGAATTTTCCAATGCGTAGCTCTTTGCAAAATAGAGATATTGGCAAGGAAAAGCTGTCTTGTACCTTTGCATTTTTCTCCCAAACGAAGGACACTAGAAAGAAAATTTTAAAGCCTCCTGTTAGGCCATCATCTACACGACATAGCCCTGAATTTTCCAATGCGTAGCTCTTTGCAAAAGAGAGATATTGGCAAGGAAAAGCTGTCTTGTACCTTTGCATTTTTCTCCCAAACGAAGGTCACTAGAAAGAAAATTTTAAAGCCTCCTGTTAGGCCATCATCTACACGACATAGCCCTGAATTTTCCAATGCGCAGCTCTTTGCAAAAGAGAGATATTGGCAAGGAAAAGCTGTCTTGTACCTTTGCATTTTTCTCCCAAACGAAGGTCACTAGAAAGAAAATTTTAAAGCCTCCTGTTAGGCCATCATCTACACGACATAGCCCTGAATTTTCCAATGAGTAGCTCTTTGCAAAAGAGATATTGGCAAGGAAAAGCTGTCTTGTACCATTGCATTTTTCTCCCAAACGAAGGACACTAGAAAGAAAATTTTAAAGCCTCCTGTTAGGCCATCATCTACACGACATAGCCCTGAATTTTCCAATGCACAGCTCTTTGCAAAAGAGAGATATTGGCAAGGAAAAGCTGTCTTGTACCATTGCATTTTTCTCCCAAACGAAAGACACTAGAAAGAACATTTTAAAGCCTCCTGTTAGGCCATCATCTACACGACATAGCCCTGAATTTTCCAATGCGCAGCTCTTTGCAAAAGAGAGATATTGGCAAGGAAAAGCTGTCTTGTACCTTTGCATTTTTCTCCCAAACGAAGGTCACTAGAAAGAAAATTTTAAAGCCTCCTGTTAGGCCATCATCTACACGACATAGCTCTGAATTTTCCAATGCGTAGCTCTTTGCAAAATAGAGATATTGGCAAGGAAAAGCTGTCTTGTACCTTTGCATTTTTCTCCCAAACGAAGGACACTAGAAAGAAAATTTTAAAGCCTCCTGTTAGGCCATCATCTACACGACATAGCCCTGAATTTTCCAATGCGTAGCTCTTTGCAAAAGAGAGATATTGGCAAGGAAAAGCTGTCTTGTACCTTTGCATTTTTCTCCCAAACGAAGGTCACTAGAAAGAAAATTTTAAAGCCTCCTGTTAGGCCATCATCTACACGACATAGCCCTGAATTTTCCAATGCGCAGCTCTTTGCAAAAGAGAGATATTGGCAAGGAAAAGCTGTCTTGTACCTTTGCATTTTTCTCCCAAACGAAGGTCACTAGAAAGAAAATTTTAAAGCCTCCTGTTAGGCCATCATCTACACGACATAGCCCTGAATTTTCCAATGAGTAGCTCTTTGCAAAAGAGATATTGGCAAGGAAAAGCTGTCTTGTACCATTGCATTTTTCTCCCAAACGAAGGACACTAGAAAGAAAATTTTAAAGCCTCCTGTTAGGCCATCATCTACACGACATAGCCCTGAATTTTCCAATGCACAGCTCTTTGCAAAAGAGAGATATTGGCAAGGAAAAGCTGTCTTGTACCATTGCATTTTTCTCCCAAACGAAGGACACTAGAAAGAACATTTTAAAGCCTCCTGTTAGGCCATCATCTACACGACATAGCCCTGAATTTTCCAATGCGCAGCTCTTTGCAAAAGAGAGATATTGGCAAGGAAAAGCTGTCTTGTACCTTTGCATTTTTCTCCCAAACGAAAGACACTAGAATGAAAATTTTAAAGCCTCCTGTTAGTGCTTCATCTACACGTTATAGCCCTGAATTTTCCAATGCCTATCTCTTTGCAAAAGAGATATATTGGCAAGGAAAAGCTGTATTGTACCTTTGCATTTTTCTCCCAAACGAAGGACACTAGAATGAAAATTTTAAAGCCTCCTGTTAGTGCTTCATCTACACGTTATAGCCCTGAATTTTCCAATGCCTATCTCTTTGCAAAAGAGAGATATCGGCAAGGAAAAGCTGTATTGTACCTTTGCATTTTTCTCCCAAACGAAAGACACTAGAATGAAAATTTTAAAGCCTCCTGTTAGTGCTTCATCTACACGTTATAGCCCTGCATTTTCCAATGCCTATCTCTTTGCAAAAGAGAGATATCGGCAAGGAAAAGCAGCATTGTACTTTTGCATTTTTCTCCCAAACGAAAGACACTAGAATGAAAATTTTAAAGCCTCCTGTTAGGCCATCATCTACACGACATAGCCCTGAATTTTCCAATTCGCAGCTCTTTGCAAAAGAGAGATATTGGCAAGGAAAAGCTGTCTTGTACCTTTGCATTTTTCTCCCAAACGAAGGTCACTAGAAAGAAAATTTTAAAGCCTCCTGTTAGGCCATAATCTACACGACATAGCCCTGAATTTTCCAATGCGCAGCTCTTTGCAAAAGAGAGATATTGGCAAGGAAAAGCTGTCTTGTACCATTGCATTTTTCTCCCAAACGAAGGACACTAGAAAGAAAATTTTAAAGCCTCCTGTTAGGCCATCATCTACACGACATAGCCCTGAATTTTCCAATGCGCAGCTCTTTGCAAAAGAGAGATATTGGCAAGGAAAAGCTGTCTTGTACCTTTGCATTTTTCTCCCAAACGAAGGTCACTAGAAAGAAAATTTTAAAGCCTCCTGTTAGGCCATCATCTACACGACATAGCCCTGAATTTTCCAATGAGTAGCTCTTTGCAAAAGAGAGATATTGGCAAGGAAAAGCTGTCTTGTACCTTTGCATTTTTCTCCCAAACGAAGGACACTAGAAAGAAAATTTTAAAGCCTCCTGTTAGGCCATCATCTACACGACATAGCCCTGAATTTTCCAATGCGCAGCTCTTTGCAAAAGAGAGATATTGGCAAGGAAAAGCTGTCTTGTACCATTGCATTTTTCTCCCAAACGAAGGACACTAGAAAGAACATTTTAAAGCCTCCTGTTAGGCCATCATTTACACGACATAGCCCTGAATTTTCCAATGCGCAGCTCTTTGCAAAAGAGAGATATTGGCAAGGAAAAGCTGTCTTGTACCTTTGCATTTTTCTCCCAAACGAAGGACACTAGAAAGAAAATTTTAAAGCCTCCTGTTAGGCCATCATCTACACGACATAGCCCTGAATTTTCCAATGCGTAGCTCTTTGCAAAAGAGAGATATTGGCAAGGAAAAGCTGTCTTGTACCTTTGCATTTTTCTCCCAAACGAAGGACACTAGAAAGAAAATTTTAAAGCCTCCTGTTAGGCCATCATCTACACGACATAGCCCTGAATTTTCCAATCCGTAGCTCTTTGCAAAAGAGAGATATTGGCAAGTAAAAGCTGTCTTGTACCTTTGCATTTTTCTCCCAAACGAAGGACACTAGAAAGAAAATTTTAAAGCCTCCTGTTAGGCCATCATCTACACGACATAGCCCTGAATTTTCCAATGCGCAGCTCTTTGCAAAAGAGATATATTGGCAAGGAAAAGCTGTCTTGTACCATTGCATTTTTCTCCCAAACGAAGGACACTAGAAAGAAAATTTTAAAGCCACCTGTTAGGCCATCATCTACACGACATAGCCCTGAATTTTCCAATGCGTAGCTCTTTGCAAAAGAGAGATATTGGCAAGGAAAAGCTGTCTTGTACCTTTGCATTTTTCTCCCAAACGAAGGACACTAGAAAGAAAATTTTAAAGCCTCCTGTTAGGCCATCATCTACACGACATAGCCCTGAATTTTCCAATGCGCAGCTCTTTGCAAAAGAGAGATATTGGCAAGGAAAAGCTGTCTTGTACCATTGCATTTTTCTCCCAAACGAAGGACACTAGAAAGAACATTTTAAAGCCTCCTGTTAGGCCATCATCTACACGACATAGCCCTGAATTTTCCAATGCGCAGCTCTTTGCAAAAGAGAGATATTGGCAAGGAAAAGCTGTCTTGTACCTTTGCATTTTTCTCCCAAACGAAGGTCACTAGAAAGAAAATTTTAAAGCCTCCTGTTAGGCCATCATCTACACGACATAGCCCTGAATTTTCCAATGCTTAGCTCTTTGCAAAATAGAGATATTGGCAAGGAAAAGCTGTCTTGTACCTTTGCATTTTTCTCCCAAACGAAGGACACTAGAAAGAAAATTTTAAAGCCTCCTGTTAGGCCAGCATCTACACGACATAGCCCTGAATTTTCCAATGCGCAGCTCTTTGCAAAAGAGAGATATTAGCAAGGAAAAGCTGTCTTGTACCTTTGCATTTTTCTCCCAAACGAAGGACACTAGAAAGAAAATTTTAAAGCCTCCTGTTAGGCCATCATCTACACGACATAGCCCTGAATTTTCCAATGCGTAGCTCTTTGCAAAAGAGAGATATTGGCAAGGAAAAGCTGTCTTGTACCTTTGCATTTTTCTCCCAAACGAAGGACACTAGAAAGAAAATTTTAAAGCCATCATCTACACGACATAGCCCTGAATTTTCCAATGCGTAGCTCTTTGCAAAAGAGAGATATTGGTTTCTCCCAAACGAAGGACACTAGAAAGAAAATTTTAAAGCCTCCTGTTAGGCCATCATCTACACGACATAGCCCTGAATTTTCCAATCCGTAGCTCTTTGCAAAAGAGAGATATTGGCAAGGAAAAGCTGTCTTGTACCTTTGCATTTTTCTCCCAAACGAAGGACACTAGAAAGAAAATTTTAAAGCTTCCTGTTAGGCCATCATCTACACGACATAGCCCTGAATTTTCAAATGCGCAGCTCTTTGCAAAAGAGAGATATTGGCAAGGAAAAGCTGTCTTGTACCATTGCATTTTTCTCCCAAACGAAGGACACTAGAATGAAAATTTTAAAGCCTCCTGTTAGTGCTTCATCTAAACGTAATAGCCCTGAATTTTCCTATGCCTATCTCTTTGCAAAAGAGAGATATCGGCAAGGAAATGCTGTATTGTACCTTTGCATTTTTCTCCCAAACGAAAGACACTAGAATGAAAATTTTAAAGCCTACTGTTAGTGCTTCATCTACACGTTATAGCCCTGCATTTTCCAATGCCTATCTCTTTGCAAAAGAGAGATATCGGCAAGGAAAAGCTTCATTGTACTTTTGCATTTTTCTCCCAAACGAAAGACACTAGAATGAAAATTTTAAAGCCTCCTGTTAGTGCTTCATCTACACGTTATAGCCCTGAATTTTCCAATGCCTAGCTCTTTGCAAAAGAGAGATATTGGCAAGGAAAAGCTGTATTGTACCTTTGCATTTTTCTCCCAAACGAAAGACACTAGAATGAAAATTTTAAAGCCTCCTGTTAGTGCTTCATCTACACGTTATAGCCCTGAATTTTCCAATGCCTATCTCTTTGCAAAAGAGAGATATCGGCAAGGAAAAACTGTATTGTACCTTTGCATTTTTCTCCCAAACGAAAGACACTAGAATGAAAATTTTAAAGCCTCCTGTTAGTGCTTCAACTACACGTTATAGCCCTGAATTTTCCAATGCCTATCTCTTTGCAAAAGAGAGATATCGGCAAGGAAAAGCTGTGTTGTACCTTTGCATTTTTCTCCCAAACGAAGGACACTAGAATGAAAATTTAAAAGCCTCCTGTTTAGTGCTTCATCTACACGGTATAGCCCTGAATTTTCCAATGCCTAGCTCTTTGCAAAAGAGAGATATTGGCAAGGAAAAGCTGTATTGTACCTTTGCATTTTTCTCCCAAACGAAGGACACTAGAATGAAAATTTTAAAGCCTCCTGTTAGTGCTTCATCTACACGTTATAGCCCTGAATTTTCCAATGCCTATCTCTTTGCAAAAGAGAGATATCGGCAAGGAAAAACTGTATTGTACCTTTGCATTTTTCTCCCAAACGAAAGACACTAGAATGAAAATTTTAAAGCCTCCTGTTAGTGCTTCATCTACACGTTATAGCCCTGAATTTTCCAATGCCTATCTCTTTGCAAAAGAGAGATATCGGCAACGAAATGCTGTATTGTACCTTTGCATTTTTCTCCCAAACGAAAGACACTAGAATGAAAATTTTAAAGCCTCCTGTTAGTGCTTCATCTACACGTTATAGCCCTGCATTTTCCAATGCCTATCTCTTTGCAAAAGAGAGATATCGGCAAGGAAAAGCTGCATTGTACTTTTGCATTTTTCTCCCAAACGAAAGACACTAGAATGAAAATTTTAAAGCCTCCTTTTAGTGTTTCATCTACACGTAATAGCCCTGAATTTTCCAATGCCTATCTCTTTGCAAAAGAGAGATATCGGCAAGGAAAAGCTGTATTGTACCTTTGCATTTTTCTCCCAAACGAAGGACACTAGAATGAAAATTTAAAAGCCTCCTGTTTAGTGCTTCATCTACACGGTATAGCCCTGAATTTTCCAATGCCTAGCTCTTTGCAAAAGAGAGATATTGGCAAGGAAAAGCTGTATTGTACCTTTGCATTTTTCTCCCAAACGAAGGTCACTAGAAAGAAAATTTTAAAGCCTCCTGTTAGGCCATCATCTACACGACATAGCCCTGAATTTTCCAATGAGTAGCTCTTTGCAAAATAGAGATATTGGCAAGGAAAAGCTGTCTTGTACCTTTGCATTTTTCTCCCAAACGAAGGACACTAGAAAGAAAATTTTAAAGCCTCCTGTTAGGCCATCATCTACACGACATAGCCCTGAATTTTCCAATGCGCAGCTCTTTGCAAAAGAGAGATATTGGCAAGGAAAAGCTGTCTTGTACCTTTGCATTTTTCTCCCAAACGAAGGACACTAGAAAGAAAATTTTAAAGCCTCCTGTTAGGCCATCGTCTACACGACATAGCCCTGAATTTTCCAATGCGCAGCTCTTTGCAAAAGAGAGATATTGGCAAGGAAAAGCTGTCTTGTACCATTGCATTTTTCTCCCAAACGAAGGACACTAGAAAGAAAATTTTAAAGCCTCCTGTTAGGCCATCATCTACACGACATATCCCTGAATTTTCCAATGCGTAGCTCTTTGCAAAAGAGAGATATTGGCAAGGAAAAGCTGTCCTGTACCTTTGCATTTTTCTCCCAAACGAAGGACACTAGAAAGAAAATTTTAAAGCCTCCTGTTAGGCCATCATCTACACGACATAGCCCTGAATTTTCAAATGCGCAGCACTTTGCAAAAGAGAGATATTGGCAAGGAAAAGCTGTCTTGTACCATTGCATTTTTCTCCCAAACGAAGGACACTAGAATGAAAATTTTAAAGCCTCCTGTTAGTGCTTCATCTACACGTTATAGCCCTGAATTTTCCAATGCCTATCTCTTTG
This sequence comes from Pseudophryne corroboree, assembly GCF_028390025.1. Classification (NCBI taxonomy): domain Eukaryota; kingdom Metazoa; phylum Chordata; class Amphibia; order Anura; family Myobatrachidae; genus Pseudophryne; species Pseudophryne corroboree. The sequence goes on from NW_026970004.1 coordinate 181,066, forward strand.
CAAAAGAGAGATATCGGCAAGGAAATGCTGTATTGTACCTTTGCATTTTTCTCCCAAACGAAAGACACTAGAATGAAAATTTTAAATCCTCCTGTTAGTGCTTCATCTACACGTTATAGCCCTGCATTTTCCAATGCCTATCTCTTTGCAAAAGAGAGATATCGGCAAGGAAAAGCTGCATTGTACTTTTGCATTTTTCTCCCAAATGAAAGACACTAGAATGAAAATTTTAAAGCCTCCTTTTAGTGCTTCATCTACACGTAATAGCCCTGAATTTTCCTATGCCTATCTCTTTGCAAAAGAGAGATATCGGCAAGGAAATGCTGTATTGTACCTTTGCATTTTTCTCCCAAACGAAAGACACTAGAATGAAAATTTTAAAGCCTACTGTTAGTGCTTCATCTACACGTTATAGCCCTACATTTTCCAATGCCTATCTCTTTGCAAAAGAGAGATATCGGCAAGGAAAAGCTTCATTGTACTTTTGCATTTTTCTCCCAAACGAAAGACACTAGAATGAAAATTTTAAAGCCTCCTGTTAGTGCTTCATCTACACGTTATAGCCCTGAATTTTCCAATGCCTAGCTCTTTGCAAAAGAGAGATATTGGCAAGGAAAAGCTGTATTGTACCTTTGCATTTTTCTCCCAAACGAAGGACACTAGAATGAAAATTTAAAAGCCTCCTGTTTAGTGCTTCATCTACACGGTATAGCCCTGAATTTTCCAATGCCTAGCTCTTTGCAAAAGAGAGATATTGGCAAGGAAAAGCTGTATTGTACCTTTGCATTTTTCTCCCAAACGAAGGACACTAGAATGAAAATTTTAAAGCCTCCTGTTAGTGCTTCATCTACACGTTATAGCCCTGAATTTTCCAATGTCTATCTCTTTGCAAAAGAGAGATATCGGCAAGGAAAAACTGTATTGTACCTTTGCATTTTTCTCCCAAACGAAAGACACTAGAATGAAAATTTTAAAGCCTCCTGTTAGTGCTTCATCTACACGTTATAGCCCTGAATTTTCCAATGCCTAGCTCTTTGCAAAAGAGAGATATTGGCAAGGAAAAGCTGTATTGTACCTTTGCATTTTTCTCCCAAACGAAAGACACTAGAATGAAAATTTTAAAGCCTCCTGTTAGTGCTTCATCTACACGTTATAGCCCTGAATTTTCCAATGCCTATCTCTTTGCAAAAGAGAGATATCGGCAACGAAATGCTGTATTGTACCTTTGCATTTTTCTCCCAAACAAAAGACACTAGAATGAAAATTTTAAAGCCTCCTGTTAGTGCTTCATCTACACGTTATAGCCCTGCATTTTCCAATGCCTATCTCTTTGCAAAAGAGAGATATCGGCAAGGAAAAGCTGCATTGTACTTTTGCATTTTTCTCCCAAACGAAAGACACTAGAATGAAAATTTTAAAGCCTCCTTTTAGTGTTTCATCTACACGTAATAGCCCTGAATTTTCCAATGCCTATCTCTTTGCAAAAGAGAGATATCGGCAAGGAAAAGCTGTATTGTACCTTTGCATTTTTCTCCCAAACGAAGGACACTAGAATGAAAATTTAAAAGCCTCCTGTTTAGTGCTTCATCTACACGGTATAGCCCTGAATTTTCCAATGCCTAGCTCTTTGCAAAAGAGAGATATTGGCAAGGAAAAGCTGTATTGTACCTTTGCATTTTTCTCCCAAACGAAGGTCACTAGAATGAAAATTTTAAAGCCTCCTGTTAGTGCTTCATCTACACGTTATAGCCCTGAATTTTCCAATGCCTATCTCTTTGCAAAAGAGAGATATCGGCAAGGAAAAACTGTATTGTACCTTTGCATTTTTCTCCCAAACGAAAGACACTAGAATGAAAATTTTAAAGCCTCCTGTTAGTGCTTCATCTACACGTTATAGCCCTGCATTTTCCAATGCGCAGCTCTTTGCAAAAGAGAGATATTGGCAAGGAAAAGCTGTCTTGTACCTTTGCATTTTTCTCCCAAACGAAGGACACTAGAAAGAAAATTTTAAAGCCTCCTGTTAGGCCATCATCTACACGACATAGCCCTGAATTTTCCAATGCGCAGCTCTTTGCAAAAGAGAGATATTGGCAAGGAAAAGCTGTCTTGTACCTTTGCATTTTTCTCCCAAACGAAGGACACTAGAAAGAAAATTTTAAAGCCTCCTGTTAGGCCATCATCTACACGACATAGCCCTGAATTTTCCAATGCGTAGCTCTTTGCAAAAGAGAGATATTGGCAAGGAAAAGCTGTCTTGTACCTTTGCATTTTTCTCCCAAACGAAGGACACTAGAAAGAAAATTTTAAAGCCTCCTGTTAGGCCATCATCTACACGACATAGCCCTGAATTTTCCAATGCGCAGCTCTTTGCAAAAGAGAGATATTGGCAAGGAAAAGCTGTCTTGTACCATTGCATTTTTCTCCCAAACGAAGGACACTAGAAAGAAAATTTTAAAGCCTCCTGTTAGGCCATCATCTACACGACATAGCCCTGAATTTTCCAATGCGTAGCTCTTTGCAAAAGAGAGATATCGGCAAGGAAAAGCTGCATTGTACTTTTGCATTTTTCTCCCAAATGAAAGACACTAGAATGAAAATTTTAAAGCCTCCTTTTAGTGCTTCATCTACACGTAATAGCCCTGAATTTTCCTATGCCTATCTCTTTGCAAAAGAGAGATATCGGCAAGGAAATGCTGTATTGTACCTTTGCATTTTTCTCCCAAACGAAAGACACTAGAATGAAAATTTTAAAGCCTACTGTTAGTGCTTCATCTACACGTTATAGTCCTGCATTTTCCAATGCCTATCTCTTTGCAAAAGAGAGATATCGGCAAGGAAAAACTGTATTGTACCTTTGCATTTTTCTCCCAAACTAAAGACACTAGAATGAAAATTTTAAAGCCTCTTGTTAGTGCTTCAACTACACGTTATAGCCCTGAATTTTCCAATGCCTATCTCTTTGCAAAAGAGAGATATCGGCAAGGAAAAGCTGTATTGTACCTTTGCATTTTTCTCCCAAACGAAGGACACTAGAATGAAAATTTAAAAGCCTCCTGTTTAGTGCTTCATCTACACGGTATAGCCCTGAATTTTCCAATGCCTAGCTCTTTGCAAAAGAGAGATATTGGCAAGGAAAAACTGTATTGTACCTTTGCATTTTTCTCCCAAACGAAGGACACTAGAATGAAAATTTTAAAGCCTCCTGTTAGTGCTTCATCTACACGTTATAGCCCTGAATTTTCCAATGCCTATCTCTTTGCAAAAGAGAGATATCGGCAAGGAAAAACTGTATTGTACCTTTGCATTTTTCTCCCAAACGAAAGACACTAGAATGAAAATTTTAAAGCCTCCTGTTAGTGCTTCATCTACACGTTATAGCCCTGAATTTTCCAATGCCTAGCTCTTTGCAAAAGAGAGATATTGGCAAGGAAAAGCTGTATTGTACCTTTGCATTTTTCTCCCAAACTAAAGACACTAGAATGAAAATTTTAAAGCCTACTGTTAGTGCTTCATCTACACGTTATAGCCCTGAATTTTCCAATGCCTATCTCTTTGCAAAAGAGAGATATCGGCAACGAAATGCTGTATTGTACCTTTGCATTTTTCTCCCAAACGAAAGACACTAGAATGAAAATTTTAAAGCCTCCTGTTAGTGCTTCATCTACACGTTATAGCCCTGAATTTTCCAATGCCTATCTCTTTGCAAAAGAGAGATATCGGCAAGGAAAAACTGTATTGTACCTTTGCATTTTTCTCCCAAACGAAAGACACTAGAATGAAAATTTTAAAGCCTCCTGTTAGTGCTTCATCTACACGTTATAGCCCTGAATTTTCCAATGCCTAGCTCTTTGCAAAAGAGAGATATTGGCAAGGAAAAGCTGTATTGTACCTTTGCATTTTTCTCCCAAACTAAAGACACTAGAATGAAAATTTTAAAGCCTACTGTTAGTGCTTCATCTACACGTTATAGCCCTGAATTTTCCAATGCCTATCTCATTGCAAAAGAGAGATATCGGCAAGGAAAAGCTGCATTGTACTTTTGCATTTTTTTCCCAAACGAAAGACACTAGAATGAAAATTTTAAAGCCTCCTTTTAGTGCTTCATCTACACGTAATAGCCCTGAATTTTCCAATGCCTATCTCTTTGCAAAAGAGAGATATCGGCAAGGAAATGCTGTATTGTACCTTTGCATTTTTCTCCCAAACGAAAGACACTAGAATGAAAATTTTAAAGCCTACTGTTAGTGCTTCATCTACACGTTATAGCCCTGCATTTTCCAATGCCTATCTCTTTGCAAAAGAGAGATATCGGCAAGGAAAAGCTGCATTGTACTTTTGCATTTTTCTCCCAAACGAAAGACACTAGAATGAATATTTTAAAGCCTCCTGTTAGTGCTTCATCTACACGTTATAGCCCTGAATTTTCCAATGCCTATCTCTTTGCAAAAGAGAGATATCGGCAAGGAAAAGCTGCATTGTACTTTTGCATTTTTCTCCCAAACGAAAGACACTAGAATGAAAATTTTAAAGCCTCCTGTTAGTGCTTCATCTACACGTTATAGCCCTGAATTTTCCAATGCCTATCTCTTTGCAAAAGAGAGATATCGGCAAGGAAAAGCTGTATTGTACCTTTGCATTTTTCTACCAAACGAAGGACACTAGAATGAAAATTTAAAAGCCTCCTGTTAGTGCTTCATCTACACGGTATAGCCCTGAATTTTCCAATGCCTAGCTCTTTGCAAAAGAGAGATATTGGCAAGGAAAAGCTGTATTGTACCTTTGCATTTTTCTCCCAAACGAAGGACACTAGAATGAAAATTTTAAAGCCTCCTGTTAGTGCTTCATCTACACGTTATAGCCCTGAATTTTCCAATGCCTATCTCTTTGCAAAAGAGAGATATCGGCAAGGAAAAACTGTATTGTACCTTTGCATTTTTCTCCCAAACGAAAGACACTAGAATGAAAATTTTAAAGCCTCCTGTTAGTGCTTCATCTACACGTTATAGCCCTGCATTTTCCAATGCGCAGCTCTTTGCAAAAGAGAGATATTGGCAAGGAAAAGCTGTCTTGTACCTTTGCATTTTTCTCCCAAACGAAGGTCACTAGAAAGAAAATTTTAAAGCCTCCTGTTAGGCCATCATCTACACGACATAGCCCTGAATTTTCCAATGCGTAGCTCTTTGCAAAATAGAGATATTGGCAAGGAAAAGCTGTCTTGTACCTTTGCATTTTTCTCCCAAACGAAGGACACTAGAAAGAAAATTTTAAAGCCTCCTGTTAGGCCATCATCTACACGACATAGCCCTGAATTTTCCAATGCGCAGCTCTTTGCAAAAGAGAGATATTGGCAAGGAAAAGCTGTCTTGTACCTTTGCATTTTTCTCCCAAACGAAGGACACTAGAAAGAAAATTTTAAAGCCTCCTGTTAGGCCATCATCTACACGACATAGCCCTGAATTTTCCAATGCGTAGCTCTTTGCAAAAGAGAGATATTGGCAAGGAAAAGCTGTCTTGTACCTTTGCATTTTTCTCCCAAACGAAGGACACTAGAAAGAAAATTTTAAAGCCTCCTGTTAGGCCATCATCTACACGACATAGCCCTGAATTTTCCAATGCGCAGCTCTTTGCAAAAGAGAGATATTGGCAAGGAAAAGCTGTCTTGTACCATTGCATTTTTCTCCCAAACGAAGGACACTAGAAAGAAAATTTTAAAGCCTCCTGTTAGGCCATCATCTACACGACATAGCCCTGAATTTTCCAATGCGTAGCTCTTTGCAAAAGAGAGATATCGGCAAGGAAAAGCTGCATTGTACTTTTGCATTTTTCTCCCAAATGAAAGACACTAGAATGAAAATTTTAAAGCCTCCTTTTAGTGCTTCATCTACACGTAATAGCCCTGAATTTTCCTATGCCTATCTCTTTGCAAAAGAGAGATATCGGCAAGGAAATGCTGTATTGTACCTTTGCATTTTTCTCCCAAACGAAAGACACTAGAATGAAAATTTTAAAGCCTACTGTTAGTGCTTCATCTACACGTTATAGCCCTGAATTTTCCAATGCCTATCTCTTTGCAAAAGAGAGATATCGGCAAGGAAAAACTGTATTGTACCTTTGCATTTTTCTCCCAAACGAAAGACACTAGAATGAAAATTTTAAAGCCTCCTGTTAGTGCTTCAACTACACGTTATAGCCCTGAATTTTCCAATGCCTATCTCTTTGCAAAAGAGAGATATCGGCAAGGAAAAGCTGTATTGTACCTTTGCATTTTTCTCCCAAACGAAGGACACTAGAATGAAAATTTAAAAGCCTCCTGTTTAGTGCTTCATCTACACGGTATAGTCCTGAATTTTCCAATGCCTAGCTCTTTGCAAAAGAGAGATATTGGCAAGGAAAAACTGTATTGTACCTTTGCATTTTTCTCCCAAACGAAGGACACTAGAATGAAAATTTTAAAGCCTCCTGTTAGTGCTTCATCTACACGTTATAGCCCTGAATTTTCCAATGCCTATCTCTTTGCAAAAGAGAGATATCGGCAAGGAAAAACTGTATTGTACCTTTGCATTTTTCTCCCAAACGAAAGACACTAGAATGAAAATTTTAAAGCCTCCTGTTAGTGCTTCATCTACACGTTATAGCCCTGAATTTTCCAATGCCTAGCTCTTTGCAAAAGAGAGATATTGGCAAGGAAAAGCTGTATTGTACCTTTGCATTTTTCTCCCAAACTAAAGACACTAGAATGAAAATTTTAAAGCCTACTGTTAGTGCTTCATCTACACGTTATAGCCCTGAATTTTCCAATGCCTATCTCTTTGCAAAAGAGAGATATCGGCAACGAAATGCTGTATTGTACCTTTGCATTTTTCTCCCAAACGAAAGACACTAGAATGAAAATTTTAAAGCCTCCTGTTAGTGCTTCATCTACACGTTATAGCCCTGAATTTTCCAATGCCTATCTCTTTGCAAAAGAGAGATATCGGCAAGGAAAAACTGTATTGTACCTTTGCATTTTTCTCCCAAACGAAAGACACTAGAATGAAAATTTTAAAGCCTCCTGTTAGTGCTTCATCTACACGTTATAGCCCTGAATTTTCCAATGCCTAGCTCTTTGCAAAAGAGAGATATTGGCAAGGAAAAGCTGTATTGTACCTTTGCATTTTTCTCCCAAACTAAAGACACTAGAATGAAAATTTTAAAGCCTACTGTTAGTGTTTCATCTACACGTTATAGCCCTGAATTTTCCAATGCCTATCTCTTTGCAAAAGAGAGATATCGGCAAGGAAAAGCTGCATTGTACTTTTGCATTTTTCTCCCAAACGAAAGACACTAGAATGAAAATTTTAAAGCCTCCTTTTAGTGCTTCATCTACACGTAATAGCCCTGAATTTTCCAATGCCTATCTCTTTGCAAAAGAGAGATATCGGCAAGGAAATGCTGTATTGTACCTTTGCATTTTTCTCCCAAACGAAAGACACTAGAATGAAAATTTTAAAGCCTACTGTTAGTGCTTCATCTACACGTTATAGCCCTGCATTTTCCAATGCCTATCTCTTTGCAAAAGAGAGATATCGGCAAGGAAAAGCTGCATTGTACTTTTGCATTTTTCTCCCAAACGAAAGACACTAGAATGAAAATTTTAAAGCCTCCTGTTAGTGCTTCATCTACTCGTTATAGCCCTGAATTTTCCAATGCCTAGCTCTTTGCAAAAGAGAGATATTGGCAAGGAAAAGCTGTATTGTACCTTTGCATTTTTCTCCCAAACGAAAGACACTAGAATGAAAATTTTAAAGCCTCCTGTTAGTGCTTCATCTACACGTTATAGCCCTGAATTTTCCAATGCCTATCTCTTTGCAAAAGAGAGATATCGGCAAGGAAAAGCTGTATTGTACCTTTGCATTTTTCTCCCAAACTAAAGACACTAGAATGAAAATTTTAAAGCCTACTGTTAGTGCTTCATCTACACGTTATAGCCCTGAATTTTCCAATGCCTAGCTCTTTGCAAAAGAGAGATATCGGCAAGGAAAAGCTGTATTGTACCTTTGCATTTTTCTCCCAAACGAAAGACACTAGAATGAAAATTTTAAAGCCTCCTGTTAGTGCTTCATCTACACGTTATAGCCCTGAATTTTCCAATGCCTATCTCTTTGCAAAAGAGAGATATCGGCAAGGAAAAGCTTTATTGTACCTTTGCATTTTTCTCCCAAATGAAGGACACTAGAATTAAAATTTTAAAGCCTCCTATTAGTGCTTCATCTACACGTTATAGCCCTGAATTTTCCAATGCCTATCTCTTTGCAAAAGAGAGATATCGGCAAGGAAAAGCTGTATTTTACCTTTGCATTTTTCTCCCAAACGAAGGACACTAGAATGAAAATTTTAAAGCCTCCTGTTAGTGCTTCATCTACACGTTATAGCCCAGAATTTTCCAATGCCTATCTCTTTGCAAAAGAGAGATATCGGCAAGGGAAAGCAGTATTGTACCTTTGCATTTTTCTACCAAACGAAGGACACTAGAATGAAAATTTAAAAGCCTCCTGTTAGTGCTTCATCTACACGGTATAGCCCTGAATTTTCCAATGCCTAGCTCTTTGCAAAAGAGAGATATTGGCAAGGAAAAGCTGTATTGTACCTTTGCATTTTTCTCCCAAACGACGGACACTAGAATGAAAATTTTAAAGCCTCCTGTTAGTGCTTCATCTACACGTTATAGCCCTGAATTTTCCAATGCCTATCTCTTTGCAAAAGAGAGATATCGGCAAGGAAAAACTGTATTGTACCTTTGCATTTTTCTCCCAAACGAAAGACACTAGAATGAAAATTTTAAAGCCTCCTGTTAGTGCTTCATCTACACGTTATAGCCCTGCATTTTCCAATGCCTATCTCTTTGCAAAAGAGAGATATCGGCAAGGAAAAGCAGCATTGTACCTTTGCATTTTTCTCCCAAACGAAAGACACTAGAATGAAAATTGTAAAGCCTCCTGTTAGTGCTTCATCTACACGTTATAGCCCTGCATTTTCCAATGCCTAGCTCTTTGCAAAAGAGAGATATTGGCAAGGAAAAGCTGTATTGTACCTTTGCATTTTTCTCCCAAACGAAGGACACTAGAATGAAAATTTTAAAGCCTCCTGTTAGTGCTTCATCTACACGTTATAGCCCTGAATTTTCCAATGCCTATCTCTTTGCAAAAGAGAGATATCGGCAAGGAAAAGCTGTATTGTACCTTTGCATTTTTCTCCCAAACTAAAGACACTAGAATGAAAATTTTAAAGCCTTCTGTTAGTGCTTCATCTACACGTTATAGCCCTGAATTTTCCAATGCCTAGCTCTTTGCAAAAGAGAGATATCGGCAAGGAAAAGCTGTATTGTACCTTTGCATTTTTCTCCCAAACGAAAGACACTAGAATGAAAATTTTAAAGCCTCCTGTTAGTGCTTCATCTACACGTTATAGCCCTGAATTTTCCAATGCCTATCTCTTTGCAAAAGAGAGATATCGGCAAGGAAAAGCTTTATTGTACCTTTGCATTTTTCTCCCAAATGAAGGACACTAGAATTAAAATTTTAAAGCCTCCTATTAGTGCTTCATCTACACGTTATAGCCCTGAATTTTCCAATGCCTATCTCTTTGCAAAAGAGAGATATCGGCAAGGAAAAGCTGTATTTTACCTTTGCATTTTTCTCCCAAACGAAGGACACTAGAATGAAAATTTTAAAGCCTCCTGTTAGTGCTTCATCTACACGTTATAGCCCAGAATTTTACAATGCCTATCTCTTTGCAAAAGAGAGATATCGGCAAGGAAAAGCAGTATTGTACCTTTGCATTTTTCTACCAAACGAAGGACACTAGAATGAAAATTTAAAAGCCTCCTGTTAGTGCTTCATCTACACGGTATAGCCCTGAATTTTCCAATGCCTAGCTCTTTGCAAAAGAGAGATATTGGCAAGGAAAAGCTGTATTGTACCTTTGCATTTTTCTACCAAACGAAGGACACTAGAATGAAAATTTAAAAGCCTCCTGTTAGTGCTTCATCTACACGGTATAGCCCTGAATTTTCCAATGCCTAGCTCTTTGCAAAAGAGAGATATTGGCAAGGAAAAGCTGTATTGTACCTTTGCATTTTTCTCCCAAACGAAGGACACTAGAATGAAAATTTTAAAGCCTCCTGTTAGTGCTTCATCTACACGTTATAGCCCTGAATTTTCCAATGCCTATCTCTTTGCAAAAGAGAGATATCGGCAAGGAAAAACTGTATTGTACCTTTGCATTTTTCTCCCAAACGAAAGACACTAGAATGAAAATTTTAAAGCCTCCTGTTAGTGCTTCATCTACACGTTATAGCCCTGCATTTTCCAATGCCTATCTCTTTGCAAAAGAGAGATATCGGCAAGGAAAAGCAGCATTGTACCTTTGCATTTTTCTCCCAAACGAAAGACACTAGAATGAAAATTGTAAAGCCTCCTGTTAGTGCTTCATCTACACGTTATAGCCCTGCATTTTCCAATGCCTAGCTCTTTGCAAAAGAGAGATATTGGCAAGGAAAAGCTGTATTGTACCTTTGCATTTTTCTCCCAAACGAAGGACACTAGAATGAAAATTTTAAAGCCTCCTGTTAGTGCTTCATCTACACGTTATAGCCCTGAATTTTCCAATGCCTATCTCTTTGCAAAAGAGAGATATCGGCAAGGAAAAGCTGTATTGTACCTTTGCATTTTTCTCCCAAACTAAAGACACTAGAATGAAAATTTTAAAGCCTTCTGTTAGTGCTTCATCTACACGTTATAGCCCTGAATTTTCCAATGCCTAGCTCTTTGCAAAAGAGAGATATCGGCAAGGAAAAGCTGTATTGTACCTTTGCATTTTTCTCCCAAACGAAAGACACTAGAATGAAAATTTTAAAGCCTCCTGTTAGTGCTTCATCTACACGTTATAGCCCTGAATTTTCCAATGCCTATCTCTTTGCAAAAGAGAGATATCGGCAAGGAAAAGCTTTATTGTACCTTTGCATTTTTCTCCCAAATGAAGGACACTAGAATTAAAATTTTAAAGCCTCCTATTAGTGCTTCATCTACACGTTATAGCCCTGAATTTTCCAATGCCTATCTCTTTGCAAAAGAGAGATATCGGCAAGGAAAAGCTGTATTTTACCTTTGCATTTTTCTCCCAAACGAAGGACACTAGAATGAAAATTTTAAAGCCTCCTGTTAGTGCTTCATCTACACGTTATAGCCCAGAATTTTCCAATGCCTATCTCTTTGCAAAAGAGAGATATCGGCAAGGAAAAGCAGTATTGTACCTTTGCATTTTTCTACCAAACGAAGGACACTAGAATGAAAATTTAAAAGCCTCCTGTTAGTGCTTCATCTACACGGTATAGCCCTGAATTTTCCAATGCCTAGCTCTTTGCAAAAGAGAGATATTGGCAAGGAAAAGCTGTATTGTACCTTTGCATTTTTCTCCCAAACGAAGGACACTAGAATGAAAATTTTAAAGCCTCCTGTTAGTGCTTCATCTACACGTTATAGCCCTGAATTTTCCAATGCCTATCTCTTTGCAAAAGAGAGATATCGGCAAGGAAAAACTGTATTGTACCTTTGCATTTTTCTCCCAAACGAAAGACACTAGAATGAAAATTTTAAAGCCTCCTGTTAGTGCTTCATCTACACGTTATAGCCCTGCATTTTCCAATGCCTATCTCTTTGCAAAAGAGAGATATCGGCAAGGAAAAGCAGCATTGTACCTTTGCATTTTTCTCCCAAACGAAAGACACTAGAATGAAAATTGTAAAGCCTCCTGTTAGTGCTTCATCTACACGTTATAGCCCTGCATTTTCCAATGCCTAGCTCTTTGCAAAAGAGAGATATTGGCAAGGAAAAGCTGTATTGTACCTTTGCATTTTTCTCCCAAACGAAGGACACTAGAATGAAAATTTTAAAGCCTCCTGTTAGTGCTTCATCTACACGTTATAGCCCTGAATTTTCCAATGCCTAGCTCTTTGCAAAAGAGAGATATCGGCAAGGAAAAGCTGTATTGTACCTTTGCATTTTTCTCCCAAACGAAAGACACTAGAATGAAAATTTTAAAGCCTCCTGTTAGTGCTTCATCTACACGTTATAGCCCTGAATTTTCCAATGCCTATCTCTTTGAAAAAGAGAGATATCGGCAAGGAAAAGCTTTATTGTACCTTTGCATTTTTCTCCCAAATGAAGGACACTAGAATTAAAATTTTAAAGCCTCCTATTAGTGCTTCATCTACACGTTATAGCCCTGAATTTTCCAATGCCTATCTCTTTGCAAAAGAGAGATATCGGCAAGGAAAAGCTGTATTTTACCTTTGCATTTTTCTCCCAAACGAAGGACACTAGAATGAAAATTTTAAAGCCTCCTGTTAGTGCTTCATCTACACGTTATAGCCCAGAATTTTCCAATGCCTATCTCTTTGCAAAAGAGAGATATCGGCAAGGAAAAGCATTATTGTACCTTTGCATTTTTCTACCAAACGAAGGACACTAGAATGAAAATTTAAAAGCCTCCTGTTAGTGCTTCATCTACACGGTATAGCCCTGAATTTTCCAATGCCTAGCTCTTTGCAAAAGAGAGATATTGGCAAGGAAAAGCTGTATTGTACCTTTGCATTTTTCTCCCAAACGAAGGACACTAGAATGAAAATTTTAAAGCCTCCTGTTAGTGCTTCATCTACACGTTATAGCCCTGAATTTTCCAATGCCTATCTCTTTGCAAAAGAGAGATATCGGCAAGGAAAAACTGTATTGTACCTTTGCATTTTTCTCCCAAACGAAAGACACTAGAATGAAAATTTTAAAGCCTCCTGTTAGTGCTTCATCTACACGTTATAGCCCTGCATTTTCCAATGCCTATCTCTTTGCAAAAGAGAGATATCGGCAAGGAAAAGCAGCATTGTACCTTTGCATTTTTCTCCCAAACGAAAGACACTAGAATGAAAATTGTAAAGCCTCCTGTTAGTGCTTCATCTACACGTTATAGCCCTGCATTTTCCAATGCCTAGCTCTTTGCAAAAGAGAGATATTGGCAAGGAAAAGCTGTATTGTACCTTTGCATTTTTCTCCCAAACGAAGGACACTAGAATGAAAATTTTAAAGCCTCCTGTTAGTGCTTCATCTACACGTTATAGCCCTGAATTTTCCAATGCCTATCTCTTTGCAAAAGAGAGATATCGGCGAGGAAAAACTGTATTGTACCTTTGCATTTTTCTCCCAAACGAAAGACACTAGAATGAAAATTTTAAAGCCTCCTGTTAGTGCTTCATCTACACGTTATAGCCCTGAATTTTCCAATGCCTAGCTCTTTGCAAAAGAGAGATATCGGCAAGGAAAAGCTGTATTGTACCTTTGCATTTTTCTCCCAAAAGAAGGACACTAGAATGAAAATTTTAAAGCCTCCTATTAGTGCTTCATCTACACGTTATAGCCCTGAATTTTCCAATGCCTATCTCTTTGCAAAAGAGAGATATCGGCAAGGAAAAGCTGTATTGTACCTTTGCATTTTTCTCCCAAACGAAGGACACTAGAATGAAAATTTTAAAGCCTCCTGTTAGTGCTTCATCTACACGTTATAGCCCAGAATTTTCCAATGCCTATCTCTTTGCAAAAGAGAGATATCGGCAAGGAAAAGCTGTATTGTACCTTTGCATTTTTCTCCCAAACGAAAGACACTAGAATGAAAATTTTAAAGCCTCCTGTTAGTGCTTCATCTACACGTTATAGCCCTGAATTTTTCAATGCCTATCTCTTTGCAAAAGAGAGATATTGGCAAGGAAAAGCTGTATTGTACCTTTGCATTTTTCTTCCAAACGAAGGACACTAGAATGAAAATGTTTAAGCCTCCTGTTAGTGCTTCATCTACACGTTATAGCCCTGAATTTTCCAATGCCTATCTCTTTGCAAAAGAGAGATATCGGCAAGGAAAAGCTGTATTGTACCTTTGCATTTTTCTCCCGAACGAAAGACACTAGAATGAAAATTGTAAAGCCTCCTGTTAGTGCTTCATCTACACGTTATAGCCCTGCATTTTCCAATGCCTAGCTCTTTGCAAAAGAGAGATATTGGCAAGGAAAAGCTGTATTGTACCTTTGCATTTTTCTCCCAAACGAAAGACACTAGAATGAAAATTTTAAAGCCTCCTGTTAGTGCTTCATCTACACGTTATAGCCCTGAATTTTCCAATGCTTATCTCTTTGCAAAAGAGAGATATCGGCAAGGAAAAGCAGCATTGTACTTTTGCATTTTTCTCCCAAACGAAAGACACTAGAATGAAAATTTTAAAGCCTCCTGTTAGGCCATCATCTACACGACATAGCCCTGAATTTTCCAATGCGCAGCTCTTTGCAAAAGAGAGATATTGGCAAGGAAAAGCTGTCTTGTACCTTTGCATTTTTCTCCCAAACGAAGGACACTAGAAAGAAAATTTTAAAGCCTCCTGTTAGGCCATCATCTACACGACATAGCCCTGAGTTTTCCAATGCGCAGCTCTTTGCAAAAGAGAGATATTTGCAAGGAAAAGCTGTCTTGTACCATTGCATTTTTCTCCCAAACGAAGGACACTAGAAAGAACATTTTAAAGCCTCCTGTTAGGCCATCATCTACACGACATAGCCCTGAATTTTCCAATGCGCAGCTCTTTGCAAAAGAGAGATATTGGCAAGGAAAAGCTGTCTTGTACCTTTGCATTTTTCTCCCAAACGAAGGTCACTAGAAAGAAAATTTTAAAGCCTCCTGTTAGGCCATCAACTACACGACATAGCCCTGAATTTTCCAATGCGCAGCTCTTTGCAAAAGAGAGATATTGGCAAGGAAAAGCTGTCTTGTACCATTGCATTTTTCTCCCAAACGAAGGACACTAGAAAGAACATTTTAAAGCCTCCTGTTAGGCCATCATCTACACGACATAGCCCTGAATTTTCCAATGCGTAGCTCTTTGCAAAAGAGAGATATTGGCAAGGAAAAGCTGTCTTGTACCTTTGCATTTTTCTCCCAAACGAAGGACACTAGAAAGAAAATTTTAAAGCCTCCTGTTAGGCCATCATCTACACGACATAGCCCTGAATTTTCCAATGCGTAGCTCTTTGCAAAAGAGAGATATTGGCAAGGAAAAGCTGTCTTGTACCTTTGCATTTTTCTCCCAAACGAAGGACACTAGAAAGAAAATTTTAAAGCCTCCTGTTAGGCCATCATCTACACGACATAGCCCTGAATTTTCCAATGCGCAGCTCTTTGCAAAAGAGAGATATTGGCAAGGAAAAGCTGTCTTGTACCATTGCATTTTTCTCCCAAACGAAGGACACTAGAAAGAAAATTTTAAAGCCTCCTGTTAGGCCATCATCTACACGACATAGCCCTGAATTTTCCAATGCGTAGCTCTTTGCAAAAGAGAGATATTGGCAAGGAAAAGCTGTCTTGTACCGTTGCATTTTTCTCCCAAACGAAGGACACTAGAAAGAAAATTTTAAAGCCTCCTGTTAGGACATCATCTACACGACATAGCCCTGAATTTTCCAATCCGTAGCTCTTTGCAAAAGAGAGATATTGGCAAGGAAAAGCTGTCTTGTACCTTTGCATTTTTCTCCCAAACGAAGGACACTAGAAAGAAAATTTTAAAGCCTCCTGTTAGGCCATCATCTACACGACATAGCCCTGAATTTTCCAATGCGCAGCTCTTGGCAAGGAAAAGCTGTCTTGTACCATTGCATTTTTCTCCCAAACGAAGGACACTAGAAAGAAAATTTTAAAGCCTCCTGTTAGTGCTTCATCTACACGTTATAGCCCTGAATTTTCCAATGCCTAGCTCTTTGCAAAAGAGAGATATCGGCAAGGAAAAGCTGTATTGTACCTTTGCATTTTTCTCCCAAACGAAAGACACTAGAATGAAAATTTTAAAGCCTCCTGTTAGTGCTTCATCTACACGTTATAGCCCTGAATTTTCCAATGCCTATCTCTTTGCAAAAGAGAGATATCGGCAAGGAAAAGCTGTATTGTACCTTTGCATTTTTCTCCCAAACGAAAGACACTAGAATGAAAATTGTAAAGCCTCCTGTTAGTGCTTCATCTACACGTTATAGCCCTGAATTTTCCAATGCCTAGCTCTTTGCAAAATAGAGATATTGGCAAGGAAAAGCTGTATTGTACCTTTGCATTTTTCTCCCAAACGAAGGACACTAGAATGAAAATTTTAAAGCCTCCTGTTAGTGCTTCATCTACACGTTATAGCCCTGAATTTTCCAATGCCTATCTCTTTGCAAAAGAGAGATATCGGCAAGGAAAAGCTGTATTGTACCTTTGCATTTTTCTCCCAAACTAAAGACACTAGAATGAAAATTTTAAAGCCTTCTGTTAGTGCTTCATCTACACGTTATAGCCCTGAATTTTCCAATGCCTAGCTCTTTGCAAAAGAGAGATATCGGCAAGGAAAAGCTGTATTGTACCTTTGCATTTTTCTCCCAAACGAAAGACACTAGAATGAAAATTTTAAAGCCTCCTGTTAGTGCTTCATCTACACGTTATAGCCCTGAATTTTCCAATGCCTATCTCTTTGCAAAAGAGAGATATCGGCAAGGAAAAGCTTTATTGTACCTTTGCATTTTTCTCCCAAATGAAGGACACTAGAATTAAAATTTTAAAGCCTCCTATTAGTGCTTCATCTACACGTTATAGCCCTGAATTTTCCAATGCCTATCTCTTTGCAAAAGAGAGATATCGGCAAGGAAAAGCTGTATTTTACCTTTGCATTTTTCTCCCAAACGAAGGACACTAGAATGAAAATTTTAAAGCCTCCTGTTAGTGCTTCATCTACACGTTATAGCCCAGAATTTTCCAATGCCTATCTCTTTGCAAAAGAGAGATATCGGCAAGGAAAAGCAGTATTGTACCTTTGCATTTTTCTACCAAACGAAGGACACTAGAATGAAAATTTAAAAGCCTCCTGTTAGTGCTTCATCTACACGGTATAGCCCTGAATTTTCCAATGCCTAGCTCTTTGCAAAAGAGAGATATTGGCAAGGAAAAGCTGTATTGTACCTTTGCATTTTTCTCCCAAACGAAGGACACTAGAATGAAAATTTTAAAGCCTCCTGTTAGTGCTTCATCTACACGTTATAGCCCTGAATTTTCCAATGCCTATCTCTTTGCAAAAGAGAGATATCGGCAAGGAAAAACTGTATTGTACCTTTGCATTTTTCTCCCAAACGAAAGACACTAGAATGAAAATTTTAAAGCCTCCTGTTAGTGCTTCATCTACACGTTATAGCCCTGCATTTTCCAATGCCTATCTCTTTGCAAAAGAGAGATATCGGCAAGGAAAAGCAGCATTGTACCTTTGCATTTTTCTCCCAAACGAAAGACACTAGAATGAAAATTGTAAAGCCTCCTGTTAGTGCTTCATCTACACGTTATAGCCCTGCATTTTCCAATGCCTAGCTCTTTGCAAAAGAGAGATATTGGCAAGGAAAAGCTGTATTGTACCTTTGCATTTTTCTCCCAAACGAAGGACACTAGAATGAAAATTTTAAAGCCTCCTGTTAGTGCTTCATCTACACGTTATAGCCCTGAATTTTCCAATGCCTAGCTCTTTGCAAAAGAGAGATATCGGCAAGGAAAAGCTGTATTGTACCTTTGCATTTTTCTCCCAAACGAAAGACACTAGAATGAAAATTTTAAAGCCTCCTGTTAGTGCTTCATCTACACGTTATAGCCCTGAATTTTCCAATGCCTAT
This sequence comes from Pseudophryne corroboree, assembly GCF_028390025.1. Classification (NCBI taxonomy): domain Eukaryota; kingdom Metazoa; phylum Chordata; class Amphibia; order Anura; family Myobatrachidae; genus Pseudophryne; species Pseudophryne corroboree. The sequence continues at coordinate 198,806 of NW_026970004.1, forward strand.
CTCTTTGAAAAAGAGAGATATCGGCAAGGAAAAGCTTTATTGTACCTTTGCATTTTTCTCCCAAATGAAGGACACTAGAATTAAAATTTTAAAGCCTCCTATTAGTGCTTCATCTACACGTTATAGCCCTGAATTTTCCAATGCCTATCTCTTTGCAAAAGAGAGATATCGGCAAGGAAAAGCTGTATTTTACCTTTGCATTTTTCTCCCAAACGAAGGACACTAGAATGAAAATTTTAAAGCCTCCTGTTAGTGCTTCATCTACACGTTATAGCCCAGAATTTTCCAATGCCTATCTCTTTGCAAAAGAGAGATATCGGCAAGGAAAAGCATTATTGTACCTTTGCATTTTTCTACCAAACGAAGGACACTAGAATGAAAATTTAAAAGCCTCCTGTTAGTGCTTCATCTACACGGTATAGCCCTGAATTTTCCAATGCCTAGCTCTTTGCAAAAGAGAGATATTGGCAAGGAAAAGCTGTATTGTACCTTTGCATTTTTCTCCCAAACGAAGGACACTAGAATGAAAATTTTAAAGCCTCCTGTTAGTGCTTCATCTACACGTTATAGCCCTGAATTTTCCAATGCCTATCTCTTTGCAAAAGAGAGATATCGGCAAGGAAAAACTGTATTGTACCTTTGCATTTTTCTCCCAAACGAAAGACACTAGAATGAAAATTTTAAAGCCTCCTGTTAGTGCTTCATCTACACGTTATAGCCCTGCATTTTCCAATGCCTATCTCTTTGCAAAAGAGAGATATCGGCAAGGAAAAGCAGCATTGTACCTTTGCATTTTTCTCCCAAACGAAAGACACTAGAATGAAAATTGTAAAGCCTCCTGTTAGTGCTTCATCTACACGTTATAGCCCTGCATTTTCCAATGCCTAGCTCTTTGCAAAAGAGAGATATTGGCAAGGAAAAGCTGTATTGTACCTTTGCATTTTTCTCCCAAACGAAGGACACTAGAATGAAAATTTTAAAGCCTCCTGTTAGTGCTTCATCTACACGTTATAGCCCTGAATTTTCCAATGCCTAGCTCTTTGCAAAAGAGAGATATCGGCAAGGAAAAGCTGTATTGTACCTTTGCATTTTTCTCCCAAACGAAAGACACTAGAATGAAAATTTTAAAGCCTCCTGTTAGTGCTTCATCTACACGTTATAGCCCTGAATTTTCCAATGCCTATCTCTTTGAAAAAGAGAGATATCGGCAAGGAAAAGCTTTATTGTACCTTTGCATTTTTCTCCCAAATGAAGGACACTAGAATTAAAATTTTAAAGCCTCCTATTAGTGCTTCATCTACACGTTATAGCCCTGAATTTTCCAATGCCTATCTCTTTGCAAAAGAGAGATATCGGCAAGGAAAAGCTGTATTTTACCTTTGCATTTTTCTCCCAAACGAAGGACACTAGAATGAAAATTTTAAAGCCTCCTGTTAGTGCTTCATCTACACGTTATAGCCCAGAATTTTCCAATGCCTATCTCTTTGCAAAAGAGAGATATCGGCAAGGAAAAGCATTATTGTACCTTTGCATTTTTCTACCAAACGAAGGACACTAGAATGAAAATTTAAAAGCCTCCTGTTAGTGCTTCATCTACACGGTATAGCCCTGAATTTTCCAATGCCTAGCTCTTTGCAAAAGAGAGATATTGGCAAGGAAAAGCTGTATTGTACCTTTGCATTTTTCTCCCAAACGAAGGACACTAGAATGAAAATTTTAAAGCCTCCTGTTAGTGCTTCATCTACACGTTATAGCCCTGAATTTTCCAATGCCTATCTCTTTGCAAAAGAGAGATATCGGCAAGGAAAAACTGTATTGTACCTTTGCATTTTTCTCCCAAACGAAAGACACTAGAATGAAAATTTTAAAGCCTCCTGTTAGTGCTTCATCTACACGTTATAGCCCTGCATTTTCCAATGCCTATCTCTTTGCAAAAGAGAGATATCGGCAAGGAAAAGCAGCATTGTACCTTTGCATTTTTCTCCCAAACGAAAGACACTAGAATGAAAATTGTAAAGCCTCCTGTTAGTGCTTCATCTACACGTTATAGCCCTGAATTTTCCAATGCCTATCTCTTTGCAAAAGAGAGATATCGGCAAGGAAAAACTGTATTGTACCTTTGCATTTTTCTCCCAAACGAAAGACACTAGAATGAAAATTTTAAAGCCTACTGTTAGTGCTTCATCTACACGTTATAGCCCTGAATTTTCCAATGCCTAGCTCTTTGCAAAAGAGAGATATTGGCAAGGAAATGCTGTATTGTACCTTTGCATTTTTCTCTCAAACGAAGGACACTAGAATGAAAATTTTAAAGCCTACTGATAGTGCTTCATCTGCACGTTATAGCCCTGAATTTTCCAATGCCTAGCTCTTTGCAAAAGAGAGATATCGGCAAGGAAAAGCTGTATTGTACCTTTGCATTTTTCTCCCAAACGAAAGACACTAGAATGAAAATTTTAAAGCCTCCTGTTAGTGCTTCATCTACACGTTATAGCCCTGAATTTTCCAATGCCTATCTCTTTGCAAAAGAGAGATATCGGCAAGGAAATGCTGTATTGTACCTTTGCATTTTTCTCCCAAACGAAAGACACTAGAATGAAAATTTTAAAGCCTCCTGTTAGTGCTTCATCTACACGGTATAGCCCTGAATTTTCCAATGCCTAGCTCTTTGCAAAAGAGAGATATCGGCAAGGAAAAGCAGCATTGTACCTTTGCATTTTTCTCCCAAACGAAAGACACTAGAATGAAAATTGTAAAGCCTCCTGTTAGTGCTTCATCTACACGTTATAGCCCTGCATTTTCCAATGCCTAGCTCTTTGCAAAAGAGAGATATTGGCAAGGAAAAGCTGTATTGTACCTTTGCATTTTTCTCCCAAACGAAAGACACTAGAATGAAAATTTAAAAGCCTCCTGTTAGTGCTTCATCTACACGGTATAGCCCTGAATTTTCCAATGCCTAGCTCTTTGCAAAAGAGAGATATCGGCAAGGAAAAGCAGCATTGTACCTTTGCATTTTTCTCCCAAACGAAAGACACTAGAATGAAAATTGTAAAGCCTCCTGTTAGTGCTTCATCTACACGTTATAGCCCTGCATTTTCCAATGCCTAGCTCTTTGCAAAAGAGAGATATTGGCAAGGAAAAGCTGTATTGTACCTTTGCATTTTTTCTCTCAAACGAAAGACACTAGAATGAAAATTTTAAAGCCTCCTGTTAGTGCTTCATCTTCACGTTATAGCCCTGCATTTTCAAATGCCTATCTCTTTGCAAAAGAGAGATATCGGCAAGGAAAAGCAGCATTGTACTTTTGCATTTTTCTCCCAAACGAAGGACACTAGAATGAAAATTTAAAAGCCTCCTGTTAGTGCTTCATCTACACGGTATAGCCCTGAATTTTCCAATGCCTAGCTCTTTGCAAAAGAGAGATATTGGCAAGGAAAAGCTGTATTGTACCTTTGCATTTTTCTCCCAAACGAAGGACACTAGAATGAAAATTTAAAAGCCTCCTGTTAGTGCTTCATCTACACGTTATAGCCCTGAATTTTCCAATGCCTATCTCTTTGCAAAAGAGAGATATCGGCAAGGAAAAGCTGTATTGTACCTTTGCATTTTTCTCCCAAACGAAGGACACTAGAATGAAAATTTAAAAGCCTCCTGTTAGTGCTTCATCTACACGTTATAGCCCTGAATTTTCCAATGCCTATCTCTTTGCAAAAGAGAGATATCGGCAAGGAAAAACTGTATTGTACCTTTGCATTTTTCTCCCAAACGAAAGACACTAGAATGAAAATTTTAAAGCCTCCTGTTAGTGCTTCATCTACACGTTATAGCCCTGAATTTTCCAATGCCTAGCTCTTTGCAAAAGAGAGATATTGGCAAGGAAATGCTGTATTGTACCTTTGCATTTTTCTCTCAAACGAAGGACACTAGAATGAAAATTTTAAAGCCTACTGTTAGTGCTTCATCTACACGTTATAGCCCTGAATTTTCCAATGCCTAGCTCTTTGCAAAAGAGAGATATCGGCAAGGAAAAGCTGTATTGTACCTTTGCATTTTTCTCCCAAACGAAAGACACTAGAATGAAAATTTTAAAGCCTCCTGTTAGTGCTTCATCTACACGGTATAGCCCTGAATTTTCCAATGCCTAGCTCTTTGCAAAAGAGAGATATCGGCAAGGAAAAGCAGCATTGTACCTTTGCATTTTTCTCCCAAACGAAAGACACTAGAATGAAAATTGTAAAGCCTCCTGTTAGTGCTTCATCTACACGTTATAGCCCTGCATTTTCCAATGCCTAGCTCTTTGCAAAAGAGAGATATTGGCAAGGAAAAGCTGTATTGTACCTTTGCATTTTTCTCCCACACGAAAGACACTAGAATGAAAATTTTAAAGCCTCCTGTTAGTGCTTCATCTACACATTATAGCCCTGAATTTTCCAATGCCTAGCTCTTTGCAAAAGAGAGATATTGGCAAGGAAAAGCTGTATTGTACCTTTGCATTTTTCTCCCAAACGAAGGACACTAGAATGAAAATTTTAAAGCCTACTGTTAGTGCTTCATCTACACGTTATAGCCCTGAATTTTCCAATGCCTAGCTCTTTGCAAAAGAGAGATATCGGCAAGGAAAAGCTGTATTGTACCTTTGCATTTTTCTCCAAAACGAAAGACACTAGAATGAAAATTTTAAAGCCTCCTGTTAGTGCTTCATCTACACGTTATAGCCCTGAATTTTCCAATGCCTATCTCTTTGCAAAAGAGAGATATCGGCAAGGAAAAGCTGTATTGAACCTTTGCATTTTTCTCCCAAACGAAGGACACTAGAATGAAAATTTTAAAGCCTCCTATTAGTGCTTCATCTACACGTTATAGCCCTGAATTTTCCAATGCCTATCTCTTTGCAAAAGAGAGATATCGGCAAGGAAAAGCTGTATTGTACCTTTGCATTTTTCTCCCAAACGAAGGACACTAGAATGAAAATTTTAAAGCCTCCTGTTAGTGCTTCATCTACACGTTATAGCCCTGAATTTTCCAATGCCTATCTCTTTGCAAAAGAGAGATATCGGCAAGGAAAAGCTGTATTGTACCTTTGCATTTTTCTCCCAAACGAAAGACACTAGAATGAACATTTTAAAGCCTCCTGTTAGTGCTTCATCTACACGTTATAGCCCTGAATTTTCCAATGCCTATCTCTTTGCAAAAGAGAGATATCGGCAAGGAAATGCTGTATTGTACCTTTGCATTTTTCTCCCAAACGAAAGACACTAGAATGAAAATTTTAAAGCCTCCTGTTAGTGCTTCATCTACACGGTATAGCCCTGAATTTTCCAATGCCTAGCTCTTTGCAAAAGAGAGATATTGGCAAGGAAAAGCTGTATTGTACCTTTGCATTTTTCTCCCAAACGAAGGACACTAGATTGAAAATTTTAAAGCCTCCTATTAGTGCTTCATCTACACGTTATAGCCCTGAATTTTCCAATGCCTATCTCTTTGCAAAAGAGAGATATCGGCAAGGAAAAGCTGTATTGTACCTTTGCATTTTTCTCCCAAACGAAGGACACTAGAATTAAAATTTTAAAGCCTCCTGTTAGTGCTTCATCTACACGTTATAGCCCTGAATTTTCCAATGCCTATCTCTTTGCAAAAGAGAGATATCGGCAAGGAAAAGCTGTATTGTACCTTTGCATTTTTCTCCCAAACGAAGGACACTAGAATGAAAATTTAAAAGCCTCCTGTTAGTGCTTCATCTACACGTTATAGCCCTGAATTTTCCAATGCCTATCTCTTTGCAAAAGAGAGATATCGGCAAGGAAAAGCTGTATTGTACCTTTGCATTTTTCTCCCAAACGAAGGACACTAGAATGAAAATTTAAAAGCCTCCTGTTAGTGCTTCATCTACACGTTATAGCCCTGAATTTTCCAATGCCTATCTCTTTGCAAAAGAGAGATATCGGCAAGGAAAAACTGTATTGTACCTTTGCATTTTTCTCCCAAACGAAAGACACTAGAATGAAAATTTTAAAGCCTACTGTTAGTGCTTCATCTACACGTTATAGCCCTGAATTTTCCAATGCCTAGCTCTTTGCAAAAGAGAGATATTGGCAAGGAAATGCTGTATTGTACCTTTGCATTTTTCTCTCAAACGAAGGACACTAGAATGAAAATTTTAAAGCCTACTGATAGTGCTTCATCTACACGTTATAGCCCTGAATTTTCCAATGCCTAGCTCTTTGCAAAAGAGAGATATCGGCAAGGAAAAGCTGTATTGTACCTTTGCATTTTTCTCCCAAACGAAAGACACTAGAATGAAAATTTTAAAGCCTCCTGTTAGTGCTTCATCTACACGTTATAGCCCTGAATTTTCCAATGCCTATCTCTTTGCAAAAGAGAGATATCGGCAAGGAAATGCTGTATTGTACCTTTGCATTTTTCTCCCAAACGAAAGACACTAGAATGAAAATTTTAAAGCCTCCTGTTAGTGCTTCATCTACACGGTATAGCCCTGAATTTTCCAATGCCTAGCTCTTTGCAAAAGAGAGATATCGGCAAGGAAAAGCAGCATTGTACCTTTGCATTTTTCTCCCAAACGAAAGACACTAGAATGAAAATTGTAAAGCCTCCTGTTAGTGCTTCATCTACACGTTATAGCCCTGCATTTTCCAATGCCTAGCTCTTTGCAAAAGAGAGATATTGGCAAGGAAAAGCTGTATTGTACCTTTGCATTTTTCTCCCAAACGAAAGACACTAGAATGAAAATTTAAAAGCCTCCTGTTAGTGCTTCATCTACACGGTATAGCCCTGAATTTTCCAATGCCTAGCTCTTTGCAAAAGAGAGATATCGGCAAGGAAAAGCAGCATTGTACCTTTGCATTTTTCTCCCAAACGAAAGACACTAGAATGAAAATTGTAAAGCCTCCTGTTAGTGCTTCATCTACACGTTATAGCCCTGCATTTTCCAATGCCTAGCTCTTTGCAAAAGAGAGATATTGGCAAGGAAAAGCTGTATTGTACCTTTGCATTTTTTCTCTCAAACGAAAGACACTAGAATGAAAATTTTAAAGCCTCCTGTTAGTGCTTCATCTTCACGTTATAGCCCTGCATTTTCAAATGCCTATCTCTTTGCAAAAGAGAGATATCGGCAAGGAAAAGCAGCATTGTACTTTTGCATTTTTCTCCCAAACGAAGGACACTAGAATGAAAATTTAAAAGCCTCCTGTTAGTGCTTCATCTACACGGTATAGCCCTGAATTTTCCAATGCCTAGCTCTTTGCAAAAGAGAGATATTGGCAAGGAAAAGCTGTATTGTACCTTTGCATTTTTCTCCCAAACGAAGGACACTAGAATGAAAATTTTAAAGCCTCCTGTTAGTGCTTCATCTGCACGTTATAGCCCTGAATTTTCCAATGCCTATCTCTTTGCAAAAGAGATATATTGGCAAGGAAAAGCTGTATTGTACCTTTGCATTTTTTCTCTCAAACGAAAGACACTAGAATGAAAATTTTAAAGCCTCCTGTTAGTGCTTCATCTACACGTTATAGCCCTGAATTTTCCAATGCCTATCTCTTTGCAAAAGAGAGATATCGGCAAGGAAAAGCTGTATTGTACCTTTGCATTTTTCTCCCAAACGAAGGACACTAGAATGAAAATTTAAAAGCCTCCTGTTAGTGCTTCATCTACACGGTATAGCCCTGAATTTTCCAATGCCTAGCTCTTTGCAAAAGAGAGATATTGGCAAGGAAAAGCTGTATTGTACCTTTGCATTTTTCTCCCAAACGAAGGACACTAGAATGAAAATTTTAAAGCCTCCTGTTAGTGCTACATCTGCACGTTATAGCCCTGAATTTTCCAATGCCTATCTCTTTGCAAAAGAGATATATTGGCAAGGAAAAACTGTATTGTACCTTTGCATTTTTCTCCTAAACGAAAGACACTAGAATGAAAATTTTAAAGCCTCCTGTTAGTGCTTCATCTACACGTTATAGCCCTGAATTTTCCAATGCCTAGCTCTTTGCAAAAGAGAGATATTGGCAAGGAAAAGCTGTATTATACCTTTGCATTTTTCTCCCAAACGAAAGACACTAGAATGAAAATTTTAAAGCCTACTGTTAATGCTTCATCTACACGTTATAGCCCTGAATTTTCCAATGCCTAGCTCTTTGCAAAAGAGAGATATCGGCAAGGAAAAGCTGTATTGTACCTTTGCATTTTTCTCCCAAACGAAAGACACTAGAATGAAAATTTTAAAGCCTCCTGTTAGTGCTTCATCTACACGTTATAGCCCTGAATTTTCCAATGCCTATCTCTTTGCAAAAGAGAGATATCGGCAAGGAAAAGCTGTATTGTACCTTTGCATTTTTCTCCCAAACGAAGGACACTAGAATGAAAATTTTAAAGCCTCCTATTAGTGCTTCATCTACACGTTATAGCCCTGAATTTTCCAATTCCTATCTCTTTGCAAAAGAGAGATATCGGCAAGGAAAAGCTGTATTGTACCTTTGCATTTTTCTCCCAAACGAAGGACACTAGAATAAAAATTTTAAAGCCTCCTGTTAGTGCTTCATCTACACGTTATAGCCCTGAATTTTCCAATGCCTATCTCTTTGCAAAAGAGAGATATCGGCAAGGAAAAGCTGTATTGTACCTTTGCATTTTTCTCCCAAACGAAAGACACTAGAATGAAAATTTTAAAGCCTCCTGTTAGTGCTTCATCTACACGTTATAGCCCTGCATTTTCCAATGCCTATCTCTTTGCAAAAGAGAGATATCGGCAAGGAAAAGCTGCATTGTACTTTTGCATTTTTCTCCCAAACGAAAGACACTAGAATGAAAATTTTAAAGCCTCCTGTTAGTGCTTCATCTACACGTAATAGCCCTGAATTTTCCAATGCCTATCTCTTTACAAAAGAGAGATATCGGCAAGGAAATGCTGTATTGTACCTTTGCATTTTTCTCCCAAACGAAAGACACTAGAATGAAAATTTTAAAGCCTCCTGTTAGTGCTTCATCTACACGTTATAGCCCTGCATTTTCCAATGCCTAGCTCTTTGCAAAAGAGAGATATTGGCAAGGAAAAGCTGTATTGTACCTTTGCATTTTTCTCCCAAACGAAAGACACTAGAATGAAAATTTTAAAGCCTCCTGTTAGTGCTTCATCTACGCGTTATAGCCCTGAATTTTCCAATGCCTATCTCTTTGCCAAAGAGAGATATCGGCAAGGAAAAACTGTATTGTACCTTTGCATTTTTCTCCCAAACGAAAGACACTAGAATGAAAATTTTAAAGCCTCCTGTTAGTGCTTCATCTACACGTTATAGCCCTGAATTTTCCAATGCCTATCTCTTTGCCAAAGAGAGATATCGGCAAGGAAAAACTGTATTGTACCTTTGCATTTTTCTCCCAAACGAAAGACACTAGAATTAAAATTTTAAAGCCTCCTGTTAGTGCTTCATCTACACGTTATAGCCCTGAATTTTCCAATGCCTATATCTTTGCAAAAGAAAGATATCGGCAAGGAAAAGCTGTATTGTACCTTTGCATTTTTCTCCCAAACGAAGGACACTAGAATGAAAATTTAAAAGCCTCCTGTTAGTGCTTCATCTACACGGTATAGCCCTGAATTTTCCAATGCCTAGCTCTTTGCAAAAGAGAGATATTGGCAAGGAAAAGCTGTATTGTACCTTTGCATTTTTCTCCCAAACGAAAGACACTAGAATTAAAATTTTAAAGCCTACTGTTAGTGCTTCATCTACACGTTATAGCCCTGAATTTTCCAATGCCTAGCTCTTTGCAAAAGAGAGATATCGGCAAGGAAAAGCTGTATTGTACCTTTGCATTTTTCTCCCAAACGAAAGACACTAGAATGAAAATTTTAAAGCCTCCTGTTAGTGCTTCATCTACACGTTATAGCCCTGAATTTTCCAATGCCTATCTCTTTGCAAAAGAGAGATATCGGCAAGGAAAAGCTGTATTGTACCTTTGCATTTTTCTCCCAAACGAAGGACACTAGAATGAAAATTTAAAAGCCTCCTGTTAGTGCTTCATCTACACGTTATAGCCCTGAATTTTCCAATGCCTAGCTCTTTGCAAAAGAGAGATATTGGCAAGGAAAAGCTGTATTGTACCTTTGCATTTTTCTCCCAAACGAAGGACACTAGAATGAAAATTTTAAAGCCTCCTGTTAGTGCTTCATCTACACGTAATAGCCCTGAATTTTCCAATGCCTAGCTCTTTGCAAAAGAGAGATATCGGCAAGGAAAATCTGTATTGTACCTTTGCATTTTTCTCCCAAACGAAAGACACTAGAATGAAAATTTTAAAGCCTCCTGTTAGTGCTTCATTTACACGTTATAGCCCTGCATTTTCCAATTGCTATCTCTTTGCAAAAGAGAGATATCGGCAAGGAAAAGCTGCATTGTACTTTTGCATTTTTCTCCCAAACGAAAGACACTAGAATGAAAATTTTAAAGCCTCCTGTTAGTGCTTCATCTACACGTAATAGCCCTGAATTTTCCAATGCCTATCTCTTTACAAAAGAGAGATATCGGCAAGGAAATGCTGTATTGTACCTTTGCATTTTTCTCCCAAACGAAAGACACTAGAATGAAAATTTTAAAGCCTCCTGTTAGTGCTTCATCTACACGTTATAGCCCTGCATTTTCCAATGCCTAGCTCTTTGCAAAAGAGAGATATTGGCAAGGAAAAGCTGTATTGTACCTTTGCATTTTTCTCCCAAACGAAAGACACTAGAATGAAAATTTTAAAGCCTCCTGTTAGTGCTTCATCTACGCGTTATAGCCCTGAATTTTCCAATGCCTATCTCTTTGCCAAAGAGAGATATCGGCAAGGAAAAACTGTATTGTACCTTTGCATTTTTCTCTCAAACGAAAGACACTAGAATGAAAATTTTAAAGCCTCCTGTTAGTGCTTCATCTACACGTAATAGCCCTGAATTTTCCAATGCCTATCTCTTTACAAAAGAGAGATATCGGCAAGGAAATGCTGTATTGTACCTTTGCATTTTTCTCCCAAACGAAAGACACTAGAATGAAAATTTTAAAGCCTCCTGTTAGTGCTTCATCTACACGTTATAGCCCTGCATTTTCCAATGCCTAGCTCTTTGCAAAAGAGAGATATTGGCAAGGAAAAGCTGTATTGTACCTTTGCATTTTTCTCCCAAACGAAAGACACTAGAATGAAAATTTTAAAGCCTCCTGTTAGTGCTTCATCTACGCGTTATAGCCCTGAATTTTCCAATGCCTATCTCTTTGCCAAAGAGAGATATCGGCAAGGAAAAACTGTATTGTACCTTTGCATTTTTCTCCCAAACGAAGGACACTAGAATGAAAATTTAAAAGCCTCCTGTTAGTGCTTCATCTACACGTTATAGCCCTGCATTTTCAAATGCCTATCTCTTTGCAAAAGAGAGATATCGGCAAGGAAAAGCAGCATTGTACTTTTGCATTTTTCTCCCAAACGAAAGACACTAGAATGAAAATTTTAAAGCCTCCTGTTAGTGCTTCATCTACACGTTATAGCCCTGAATTTTCCAATGCCTAGCTCTTTGCAAAAGAGAGATATCGGCAAGGAAAAGCTGTATTGTACCTTTGCATTTTTCTCCCAAACGAAGGACACTAGAATGAAAATTTTAAAGCCTCCTGTTAGTGCTTCATCTACACGTTATAGCCCTGAATTTTCCAATGCCTATCTCTTTGCAAAAGAGAGATATCGGCAAGGAAAAGCTGTATTGTACCTTTGCATTTTTCTCCCAAACGAAAGACACTAGAATGAAAATTTTAAAGCCTCCTGTTAGTGCTTCATCTACACGTTATAGCCCTGAATTTTCCAATGCCTATCTCTTTGCAAAAGAGAGATATCGGCAAGGAAAAGCTGTATTGTACCTTTGCATTTTTCTCCCAAACGAAAGACACTAGAATGAAAATTTTAAAGCCTCCTGTTAGGGCTTCATCTACACGTTATAGCCCTGAATTTTCCAATGCCTATCTCTTTGCAAAAGAGAGATATCGGCAAGGAAAAGCTGTATTGTACCTTTGCATTTTTCTCCCAAACGAAGGACACTAGAATGAAAATTTAAAAGCCTCCTGTTAGTGCTTCATCTACACGGTATAGCCCTGAATTTTCCAATGCCTAGCTCTTTGCAAAAGAGAGATATTGGCAAGGAAAAGCTGTATTGTACCTTTGCATTTTTCTCCCAAACGAAGGACACTAGAATGAAAATTTTAAAGCCTCCTGTTAGTGCTTCATCTGCACGTTATAGCCCTGAATTTTCCAATGCCTATCTCTTTGCAAAAGAGATATATTGGCAAGGAAAAACTGTATTGTACCTTTGCATTTTTCTCCTAAACGAAAGACACTAGAATGAAAATTTTAAAGCCTCCTGTTAGTGCTTCATCTACACGTTATAGCCCTGAATTTTCCAATGCCTAGCTCTTTGCAAAAGAGAGATATTGGCAAGGAAAAGCTGTATTGTACCTTTGCATTTTTCTCCCAAACGAAAGACACTAGAATGAAAATTTTAAAGCCTACTGTTAATGCTTCATCTACACGTTATAGCCCTGAATTTTCCAATGCCTATCTCTTTGCAAAAGAGAGATATCGGCAAGGAAAAGCTGTATTGTACCTTTGCATTTTTCTCCCAAACGAAGGACACTAGAATGAAAATTTTAAAGCCTCCTATTAGTGCTTCATCTACACGTTATAGCCCTGAATTTTCCAATTCCTATCTCTTTGCAAAAGAGAGATATCGGCAAGGAAAAGCTGTATTGTACCTTTGCATTTTTCTCCCAAACGAAGGACACTAGAATAAAAATTTTAAAGCCTCCTGTTAGTGCTTCATCTACACGTTATAGCCCTGAATTTTCCAATGCCTATCTCTTTGCAAAAGAGAGATATCGTCAAGGAAAAGCTGTATTGTACCTTTGCATTTTTCTCCCAAACGAAAGACACTAGAATGAAAATTTTAAAGCCTCCTGTTAGTGCTTCATCTACACGTTATAGCCCTGAATTTTCCAATGCCTATCTCTTTGCAAAAGAGAGATATCGGCAAGGAAATGCTGTATTATACCTTTGCATTTTTCTCCCAAACGAAAGACACTAGAATGAAAATTTTAAAGCCTCCTGTTAGTGCTTCATCTACACGTTATAGCCCTGCATTTTCCAATGCCTATCTCTTTGCAAAAGAGAGATATCGGCAAGGAAAAGCTGCATTGTACTTTTGCATTTTTCTCCCAAACGAAAGACACTAGAATGAAAATTTTAAAGCCTCCTGTTAGTGCTTCATCTACACGTAATAGCCCTGAATTTTCCAATGCCTATCTCTTTACAAAAGAGAGATATCGGCAAGGAAATGCTGTATTGTACCTTTGCATTTTTCTCCCAAACGAAAGACACTAGAATGAAAATTTTAAAGCCTCCTGTTAGTGCTTCATCTACACGTTATAGCCCTGAATTTTCCAATGCCTATCTCTTTGCAAAAGAGAGATATCGGCAAGGAAAAGCTGTATTGTACCTTTGCATTTTTCTCCCAAACGAAAGACACTAGAATGAAAATTTTAAAGCCTCCTGTTAGTGCTTCATCTACACGTTATAGCCCTGAATTTTCCAATGCCTATCTCTTTGCCAAAGAGAGATATCGGCAAGGAAAAACTGTATTGTACCTTTGCATTTTTCTCCCAAACGAAAGACACTAGAATTACAATTTTAAAGCCTCCTGTTAGTGCTTCATCTACACGTAATAGCCCTGAATTTTCCAATGCCTATCTCTTTACAAAAGAGAGATATCGGCAAGGAAATGCTGTATTGTACCTTTGCATTTTTCTCCCAAACGAAAGACACTAGAATGAAAATTTTAAAGCCTCCTGTTAGTGCTTCATCTACACGTTATAGCCCTGCATTTTCCAATGCCTATCTCTTTGCAAAAGAGAGATATCGGCAAGGAAAAGCTGCATTGTACTTTTGCATTTTTCTCCCAAACGAAAGACACTAGAATGAAAATTTTAAAGCCTCCTGTTAGTGCTTCATCTACACGTTATAGCCCTGAATTTTCCAATGCCTATCTCTTTGCCAAAGAGAGATATCGGCAAGGAAAAACTGTATTGTACCTTTGCATTTTTCTCCCAAACGAAAGACACTAGAATTAAAATTTTAAAGCCTCCTGTTAGTGCTTCATCTACACGTTATAGCCCTGAATTTTCCAATGCCTATCTCTTTGCAAAAGAGAGATATCGGCAAGGAAAAGCTGTATTGTACCTTTGCATTTTTCTCCCAAACGAAGGACACTAGAATGAAAATTTAAAAGCCTCCTGTTAGTGCTTCATCTACACGGTATAGCCCTGAATTTTCCAATGCCTAGCTCTTTGCAAAAGAGAGATATTGGCAAGGAAAAGCTGTATTGTACCTTTGCATTTTTCTCCCAAACGAAAGACACTAGAATGAAAATTTTAAAGCCTACTGTTAGTGCTTCATCTACACGTTATAGCCCTGAATTTTCCAATGCCTAGCTCTTTGCAAAAGAGAGATATCGGCAAGGAAAAGCTGTATTGTACCTTTGCATTTTTCTCCCAAACGAAAGACACTAGAATGAAAATTTTAAAGCCTCCTGTCAGTGCTTCATCTACACGTTATAGCCCTGAATTTTCCAATGCCTATCTCTTTGCAAAAGAGAGATATCGGCAAGGAAAAGCTGTATTGTACCTTTGCATTTTTCTCCCAAACGAAGGACACTTGAATGAAAATTTAAAAGCCTCCTGTTAGTGCTTCAACTACACGGTATAGCCCTGAATTTTCCAATGCCTAGCTCTTTGCAAAAGAGAGATATTGGCAAGGAAAAGCTGTATTGTACCTTTGCATTTTTCTCCCAAACGAAGGACACTAGAATGAAAATTTTAAAGCCTCCTGTTAGTGCTTCATCTACACGTTATAGCCCTGAATTTTCCAATGCCTAGCTCTTTGCAAAAGAGAGATATCGGCAAGGAAAATCTGTATTGTACCTTTGCATTTTTCTCCCAAACGAAAGACACTAGAATGAAAATTTTAAAGCCTCCTGTTAGTGCTTCATCTACACGTTATAGCCCTGCATTTTCCAATGCCTATCTCTTTGCAAAAGAGAGATATTGGCAAGGAAAAGCTGTATTGTACCTTTGCATTTTTCTCCCAAACGAAAGACACTAGAATGAAAATTTTAAAGCCTACTGTTAGTGCTTCATCTACACGTTATAGCTCTGAATTTTCCAATGCCTAGCTCTTTGCAAAAGAGAGATATCGGCAAGGAAAAGCTGTATTGTACCTTTGCATTTTTCTCCCAAACGAAAGACACTAGAATGAAAATTTTAAAGCCTCCTGTTAGTGCTTCGTCTACACGTTATAGCCCTGAATTTTCCAATGCCTATCTCTTTGCAAAAGAGAGATATCGGCAAGGAAAAGCTGTATTGTACCTTTGCATTTTTCTCCCAAACGAAGGACACTAGAATGAAAATTTTAAAGCCTCCTATTAGTGCTTCATCTACACGTTATAGCCCTGAATTTTCCAATGCCTATCTCTTTGCAAAAGAGAGATATCGGCAAGGAAAAGCGGTATTGTACCTTTGCATTTTTCTCCCAAACGAAAGACACTAGAATGAAAATTTTAAAGCCTCCTGTTAGTGCTTCATCTACACGTTATAGCGCTGCATTTTCCAATGCCTATCTCTTTGCAAAAGAGAGATATCGGCAAGGAAAAGCTGCATTGTACTTTTGCATTTTTCTCCCAAACGAAAGACACTAGAATGAAAAATTTAAAGCCTCCTGTTAGTGCTTCATCTACACGTAATAGCCCTGAATTTTCCAATGCCTATCTCTTTGCAAAAGAGAGATATCGGCAAGGAAATGCTGTATTGTACCTTTGCATTTTTCTCCCAAACGAAAGACACTAGAATGAAAATTTTAAAGCCTCCTGTTAGTGCTTCATCTACACGTTATAGCCCTGCATTTTCCAATGCCTATCTCTTTGCAAAAGAGAGATATCGGCAAGGAAAAGCTGCATTGTACTTTTGCATTTTTCTCCCAAACGAAAGACACTAGAATGAAAATTTTAAAGCCTCCTGTTAGTGCTTCATCTACACGTTATAGCCCTGAATTTTCCAATTCCTATCTCTTTGCAAAAGAGAGATATCGGCAAGGAAAAGCTGTATTGTACCTTTGCATTTTTCTCCCAAACGAAGGACACTAGAATGAAAATTTTAAAGCCTCCTATTAGTGCTTCATCTACACGTTATAGCCCTGAATTTTCCAATGCCTATCTCTTTGCAAAAGAGAGATATCGGCAAGGAAAAGCTGTATTGTACCTTTGCATTTTTCTCCCAAACGAAGGACACTAGAATGAAAATTTTAAAGCCTCCTATTAGTGCTTCATCTACACGTTATAGCCCTGAATTTTCCAATGCCTATCTCTTTGCAAAAGAGAGATATCGGCAAGGAAAAGCTGTATTGCACCTTTGCATTTTTCTCCCAAACGAAGGACACTAGAATGAAAATTTTAAAGCCTCCTGTTAGTGCTTAATCTACATGTTATAGCCCTGAATTTTCCAATGCCTATCTCTTTGCAAAAGAGAGATATCGGCAAGGAAATGCTGTATTGTACCTTTGCATTTTTCTCCCAAACGAAAGACACTAGAATGAAAATTTTAAAGCCTCCTGTTAGTGCTTCATCTACACGTTATAGCCCTGCATTTTCCAATGCCTATCTCTTTGCAAAAGAGAGATATCGGCAAGGAAAAGCTGCATTGTACTTTTGCATTTTTCTCCCAAACGAAAGACACTAGAATGAAAATTTTAAAGCCTCCTGTTAGTGCTTCATCTACACGTAATAGCCCTGAATTTTCCAATGCCTATCTCTTTGCAAAAGAGAGATATCGGCAAGGAAATGCTGTATTGTACCTTTGCATTTTTCTCCCAAACGAAAGACACTAGAATGAAAATTTTAAAGCCTCCTGTTAGTGCTTCATCTACACGTTATAGCCCTGCATTTTCCAATGCCTATCTCTTTGCAAAAGAGAGATATCGGCAAGGAAAAGCTGCATTGTACTTTTGCATTTTTCTCCCAAACGAAAGACACTAGAATGAAAATTTTAAAGCCTCCTGTTAGTGCTTCATCTACACGTTATAGCCCTGAATTTTCCAATGCCTATCTCTTTGCAAAAGAGAGATATCGGCAAGGAAAAGCTGTATTGTACCTTTGCATTTTTCTCCCAAACGAAGGACACTAGAATAAAAATTTTAAAGCCTCCTGTTAGTGCTTCATCTACACGTTATAGCCCTGAATTTTCCAATGCCTATCTCTTTGCAAAAGAGAGATATCGGCAAGGAAAAGCTGTATTGTACCTTTGCATTTTTCTCCCAAACGAAGGACACTAGAATGAAAATTTTAAAGCCTCCTGTTAATGCTTCATCTACACGTTATAGCCCTGAATTTTCCAATGCCTATCTCTTTGCAAAAGAGAGATATCGGCAAGGAAAAGCTGTATTGTACCTTTGCATTTTTCTCCCAAACGAAAGACACTAGAATGAAAATTTTAAAGCCTCCTGTTAGTGCTTCATCTACTTGTTATAGCCCTGAATTTTCCAATGCCTATCTCTTTGTTATCATGCTGTTAACTGGGTTCAGATCACAAGTTGTACGGTGTGATTGGTGTGGCTGGTATGAGTCTTACCCGGGATTCAAAATCCTTCCTTATTGTGTACGCTCGTCCGGGCACAGTATCCTAACTGAGGCTTGGAGGAGGGTCATAGGGGGAGGAGCCAGTGCACACCAGCTAGTCCTAAAGCTTTTACTTTGTGCCCAGTCTCCTGCGGAGCCGCTATTCCCCATGGTCCTTTCGGAGTCCCCAGCATCCACTACGGACTATGAGAAATAGAATTATCGGTAAGTAAATTCTTATTTTCTGGACTGTGTCCAGGATCATCCTTAGGAATAGAAGACGTGTCGTCGGGATCAGCTGCGATTTTGGAATATTAAGAATCCAACCGTGCTGCCGCAACACTACCTGAGATAGTGCTACCCCGACTACCAACTGTTCCCTGGATCTTGCCCTTATCCGGAGATCGTCCAAGTAAGGGATAATTAAAACTCCCTTCCTTCGAAGGAGTATCATCATTTCGGCCATTACTTTGGTAAAGACCCGGGGTGCCGTGGACAAACCAAACGGCAGCGTCTGAAACTGATAGTGACAGTTCTGTACCACAAACCTGAGGTACCCTTGGTGAGAAGGGTAATTTGGGACATGGAGATAAGCATCCTTGATGTCCAGAGACACCATATAATCCCCTTCTTCCCGGTTTGCCATCACCGCTCTGAGTGACTCCATCTTGAATTTGAACCTTTGTATGTAAGTGTTCAAGGATTTCAGATTTAAATTAGGTCTCACCGAGCCGTCCGGCTTCGGTACCACAAACAGCGTGGAATAATACCCCTTTCCCTGTTGTAGGAGGGGTACCTTGATTATCACCTGCTGGGAATACAGCTTGTGAATGGCTTCCCATACCGCCTCCCTGTCGGAGGGAGACGTCGGTAAAGCAGACTTTAGGAAAACGGCGAAGGGGAGACGTCTCGAATTCCAATTTGTACCCCTGAGATACCACCTGAAGGATCCAGGGGTCCACCTGTGAGTGAGCCCACTGCACGCTGAAATTTATGAGACGGGCCCACACCGTTTCTGTTCCTGGGAACTGGCTGTTTGCTGCAGCCTTTTTCCTCTCCCTCTGCCACGGGGCAGAAATGAGGAGCCTTTTGCCCGCTTGCCCTTATGGGGCCCAAAGGACTGCGCCTGATAATACGGCGTCTTCTTATGTTGAGAGGCTACCTGGGGTAAAAATGTGGATTTCCCAGCCGTTGCCGTGGCCACCAGGTCTGTTAGACCTACCCCAAATAACTCCTCCCTTTTATAAGGCGATACTTCCATATGCCTTTTGGAATCAGCATCACCTGACCACTGTCTTGTCCATAACCCTCTTCTGGCAGAAATGGACAGCGCACTTACTCTTGATGCCAGTCGGCAAATATCCCTCTGTGCATCACGCATATATAGAAAGCATATTGTAAATGCTCTATAGTCAGTAATATACTGTCCCTATCTAGGGTATCAATATTGTCAGTCAGGGAATCCGACCAAGCCACCCCAGCACTGCACATCCAGGCTGAGGCGATTGCTGGTCGCAGTATCACACCCGTGTGAGTGTATATACATTTTAGGATATTTTACTGCTTTCTGTCAGCAGGTTCCTTAAGGGCGGCCGTATCCGGGGACGGTAGTGCCACCTGTTTAGACAAGCGTGTGAGCGCTTTATTCACCCTAGGGGGTGTTTCCCAATGTGCCCTATCCTCTGGCGGGAAGGGGTATGATGCTAATAACTTTTTAGGAATTAACAGTTTTTATCGGGGGAAACCCACGCATCATCACACACTTCATTTAATTCCTCAGATGCAGGAAAAACTACAGGCAGTTTTTTCTCACCCAACATAATACCCTTTTTAGTGGTACTGGTATTATCAGAAATGTGTAAAAACATTTTCCATAGCCTCAATCATGTAACGTGTGGCCCTACTGGAAGTCACATTCGTCTCTTAATCGTCGACACTGGAATCAGTATCCGTGTCGGCGTCTGTATCTGCCATCTGCGGTAACGGGCGTTTTAGAGCCCCTGATGGCTTTTGAGACACCTGGACAGGCACAGGCTGAGTAGCCGGCTGTCTCATGTCATCAATCTTTTGTAAAGAGCTGACACTGTCACGTAATTCCTTCCATAAGCTCAGCCACTCAGGTGTTGACTCCCTAGGGGGTGACAACTCCATTACAGGCAATTGCTCCGCCTCCACACCATTTTCCTCCTCATACATGTCGACACAATCGTACCGACACACAGCACACACACAGGGAATGCTCTGATAGAGGACAGGACCCCACTAGCCCTTTGGGGAGACAGAGGGAGAGTATGCCAGCACACACCAGAGCGCTAATAATATATATACAGGGATAACCTTATATAAGTGTTTTTCCCCTTATAGCTGCTGTATTGTTATACTACGCCTAATTAGTGCCCCCCTCTCTTTTTTAACCCCTTTCTGTAGTGTAGTAACTGCAGGGGAGAGCCAGGGAGCTTCCCTCCAACGGAGCTGTGAGAGAAAATGGCGCCAGTGTGCTGAGGAGATAGGCTCCGCCCCCTTCTCGGCGGCCTTTTCTCCCGTTTTTCTGTGGAATCTGGCAGGGGTTAAAATTCATCCATATAGCCCTGGGGGCTATATGTGATGTATTTTCGCCAGCCAAGGTGTTTCTATTGCTGCTCAGGGCGCCCCCCCCTAGCGCCCTGCACCCTCAGTGACCGAAGTGTGAAGTGTGCTGAGGAGCAATGGCGCACAGCTGCAGTGCTGTGCGCTACCTTGGTGAAGACAGGATGTCTTCTGCCGCCGATTTTCCGGACCTCTTCTTGCTTCTGGCTCTGTAAGGGGGCCGGCGGCGCGGCTCTGGGACCGAGCTCCGAGGCTGGGCCTGTGTTCGGTCCCTCTGGAGCTAATGGTGTCCAGTAGCCTAAGAAGCCCAATACACTCTGCACGCAGGTGAGTCCGCTTCTTCTCCCCTTAGTCCCTCGATGCAGTGAGCCTGTTGCCAGCAGGTCTCACTGAAAATAAAAAACCTAAAACTAAACTTTCACTAAGAAGCTCAGGAGAGCCGCTAGTGTGCACCCTTCTCGGCCGGGCACAAAAATCTAACTGAGGCTTGGAGGATTGTCATAGGGGGAGGAGCCAGTGCACACCAGGTAGTCCTAAAGCTTTACTTTTGTGCCCAGTCTCCAGCGGAGCCGCTAATCCCCATGGTCCTTATGGAGTTCCCAGCATCCACTAGGACGTCAGAGAAACACTGATAGAGTACATTATATTTATGAATTAATTGCTTCCAGATTCTGCAGCAGCATCATCAGCACCACCAGTGTTACTCACAGTCACTTCACACTGACTGCTGCACAACACATCACTTAATTTCCGGGCCGCCCGCCACCTGGTGAAGAGACATGGGAGATGAAGGACCAGCAGTGCCACGTTGAGCGGAAGTATTGTGAATTAGTTACCCACACACTCCTTGTGACACCTGCTCCCCGTCTGCCCTCCCACCCGCCGCCTGCCGTCCGGAACCCGCACTGACAAGTAAGTCTCAGCAGAATGTGTCTGCCAGCAGCTCCCAGTCCCTCCTAGAGGAACACTGCCAGTGGTGTGGCGGCCGCGGCACACTAGGACTGAGAGACCGCAGCAGGAGGAAAGCACAGGTGGGCGGGAGGAGAGCATGGGCGGACATCACCATGTCACATTGCAAGGTGACGCCAGTCCCCCCAGTGAGGCCGCCGACGAATGCACTCAGCATAGTATTAGCAGCAGGCAGAGGGGGGTTGGGTGCAGCGGTGGTGGGAGGTACGGAAATGAGCTGCAGGCTAGGCTCCACCGATCACACACTCAGCGATCACTGTGCTACAGCAAGCGTGGCGTGCAGCGGTGCTGGACATTAGGGAGTGCCTGTGCGCACCAGGCACCCCCTGTACGCACGCCTATGCGCTACCACCACCCATATGCCACACTACATCACTATGCTACAGCCCTCCCATATGCTGCACTTCATAATTACACTATACCCCCCATACAACATACTACATCACCACACTACACTACTCACAATAAAATTAAAACATCCCAGTTCCTCATTCTTAATGAGCTCACGTGAGTTCTCTCCCCAACGGAGCTCCAGACCAAGTAACAATGAAGACACCAGCAGCGTGTAGGGGGCAGGCCTGGTCCACTTGTCAGGAGAGAGCAGTCACAGGAGGGTAAGAAGGGGGCGGGGCCTAGTCCTACAGACGGGAGAGAGCACAGACAGGAGAGAGCAAGGTACAGGGGTAGAAGGGGACGGAGCCTATTCTTACACGCTTTCAAAATTCGACTTTAAAATTCGACATTTGACAAATTCGACTTTTCTGCAATGGTACAAATGCGGCAATTCGACAAAAGTATATTCAATTGAAGTTTGTAAATTCGACAACAGTGCTTTTAAACAGTAAATTCGTCATTTTCAATCCGCCACACTTTGCTGGCGGAATCTAATAAAAATTTTTTAAAAACATGTTTTTTTTTTGCAGTTTTTTTTTTTTGGTAATAGCATATCTATTTATATTAGAAGGGATTAGGTACTTGGTTTGTCTTTTTTGGAGGCACAAGTATTATTTATATATTTTTTAAAATATTATTTATTTTTTAAATGGAATGTGAAAAACCCGAAAAAAAATTGCGTGGGTCCCCCCTCCAAAGCATAACCAGCCTCGGGCTCTTCGAGCCGGTCCTGGTTCTAAAAATCTGGGGGAAAAACGGACAGGGGATCCCCCATATTTTTAAAACCAGCACCGGGCTCTGCGCCTGGTGCTGGTGCAAAAAATACGGGGAACAAAAAGAGTAGGGGTCCCCCGTATTTTTTACACCAGCATCGGGCTCCACTAGCTGGACAGATAATGCCACAGCCGGGGGTCACTTTTATACAGTGCCCTGCGGCCGTGGCATTAAATATCCAACTAGTCACCCCTGGCCGGGGTACCCTTGGGGAGTGGGGACCCCTTCAATCAAGGGGTCCCCCCCAGCCACCCAAGGGCCAGGGGTGAAGCCCGAGGCTGTCCCCCCCATCCAAGGGCTGCGGATGGGAGGCTGATAGCCTTGAGAAAATTTAAATAATATTGTTTTTTCTAGTAGTACTACAAGTCCCAGCAAGCCTCCCCCGCAAGCTGGTACTTGGAGAACCACAAGTACCAGCATGCAGGAGAAAAACGGGCCCGCTGGTACCTGTAGTTCTACTGGGGAAAAAATACCCAAATAAAAACAGGACACAGACACCGTAAAAATTTAACTTTATTTCCCACCTGCCGACACACCCATACTTACCTATGTTGACATGAAGCAGTCGGTCCTCTTCTCCAAGTAGAATCCACGGGTACCTGAAAATAAAAGATAATTATACTCACCTGATCCAGGTTCCAGATTAAATCCACGTACTTGGCAAAACAACAAACCGAACACCCGGACCAGACGGACTGAAAGGGGTCCCATGTTTACACATGGGATCCCTTTCCACGAATGCAGACATCCGAATCTCGCGAGAATCCGACAGCGGGATGATGACGTTCGTGCGCGCTCGGGCTAGCCGAGCAAGGCGGGAAGGTTCGAACCTGCCTCGGACCCGTGTAAAATGGGTGAAGTTCGGGGGGTTCGGATTCCGACGAACCGAACCCACTCATCACTAGTATGTACGTGAGTGTCAGGTGCCATGCGCGTACATACGTGTCAGTGCCGTGCGTGTACGTACGTGTGTGTCAAGTGTCGTGCGTGTACGTGTGTGTGTGTGTGTCAGGTGGCGCGTACCTACATGTGTGTATGTCAGGTGCTGTGCATGTGTGTACGTACAGGCGTGTGTCAGGTGCCGCGCGTGTACGTACGTGTGTGTGTGTGCCAGGAGCCGCGCGTGTACATGCGTGTGGGTGTCAGGAGCCGTGCGTATACGTACATACGTGTAGGTGTCAGGTGCCGTGCGTATACGTATATACGTGTGTGTGTCAGGAGCCGCGCGTGTTCGTACATGTGTGTGTGTGTCAGGAGCCACGCGTGTGTGTGTGTGTGTCAGGAGCCGCGCGTGTTCGTACATGTGTGTCAGGTGCCGCACGTGTATGTGTGTGTGTGTGTTAAATTCCGCGTGTGTACGTACGTATGTGTGTGCCTGGAGCCGCGCGTGTACATACATGTGTGTGTGTGTCAGATGCTGTACGTGTATGTGTGTGTCTCAGGTGCTGCACGTGTATATGTGTGTATCTCAGGTGCTGCATTTGTATGCGTCAGCTGCCACGTGGGTGTCAGGTGTTGAGCGTGTATGTGTTTGTGTCGCATCTGTATGTGTGTGACTGTCAGGTGCTGCACGTGTATGTGTGTGTCAGGTGCTGCATGTATATATGTGTGTGTTAGGTGCTGTTCATGTATGTGGGAGTGGCAGGTGCTACATGTGTATATATGTGTGAGTGGCAGGTGCTGCGTGTGTATACGAGTGTGTGTGAGGTGCTGCGAGTGTATGTGTGTGTTAGGTGCTCTGAGTGTATATGATTGTGTGTCAGGTGCTGTGCGTGTGTGCGTTAAATGCCACATGTATGTATGTATGTGTGTCAGGTGCTGCGTGTGTGTGTGGGTGTGTCAGGTGCTGCATGTCTGTGTGTGTGGGTGTGTCAGGTGCTGCATGTGTGTGTGTGTGTGTCTGTCAGGTGCTGCATGTGTGTGTCAGGTGCTGCATGTCTGCGTGTGTGTCAGGCGCTGCATGTCTGTGTCAGGTGCTGCGTGTGTGTGTGTGTGTGTCAGGTGCTGTGTGTGTGTGTGTGTGTGTGTGTCAGGTGCTGCGTGTCTGCGTGTGTGTGTCAGGTGCTGCGTGTCTGCGTGTGTGTGTCAGGTGCTGCGTGTGTGTGTGTGTGTGTCAGGTGCTGCGTGTCTGCGTGTGTGTGTCAGGTGCTGCATGTCTGCGTGTGTGTGTCAGGCGTTGCATGTCTGTGTGTCAGGTGCTGCGTGTGTGTGTGTCAGGTACTGTGTGTGTGTGTCAGGTGCTGCGTGCCGTGTGCGTGTGTCAGGTGCGTGAGTGTGCGTGTGTCAGGTGCGTGAGTGTGTGTGTGTCAGGTGCGTGAGTGTGTGTGTGTGTCAGGTGCGTGAGTGTGTGTGTCAGGTGCGTGAGTGTGTGTGTGTCAGGCGCTGCGTGTCTGTGTGTGTCAGGCGCTGCGTGTCTGTGTGTGTAAGGCGCTGCGTGTGAGTGTGTGCGTGTGTGTCAGGTCCGTGTGAGTGTCAGGTGCTGCGTCTGTGTGTGTGTCAGGTGCTGCGTGTGTGTCAGGCGCTGCGTGTGCGTGTGTCAGGCGCTGCAGGGAGGGCGGGGGGGACGGACAGCAGGGAGGGCGGGGGGGGGGACGGACACACAGCAGGGAGGGCGGGGGGAGAACGGACACACAGCAGAGAGGAGGAGGGGGGGTGGCCGGACACAGCGGGAGGAGGGGGGGTGGCCGGACACAGCGGGAGGAGGGGGGTGGCCGGACACAGCGGGAGGAGGGGGGGTGGCCGGACACAGCGGGAGGAGAGGGGGTGGCCGGACACAGCGGGAGGGGGGGTGGCCGGACACAGCGGGAGGGGGGGGTGGCCGGACACAGCGGGAGGGGGGGGTGGACGGACACAGCGGGAGGGGGGGGTGGCCGGACACAGCGGGAGGGGGGGGTAACCGGACACAGCGGGAGGAGGGGAGGGTGGCCGGACACAGCGGGAGGGGGGGGTGGCCAGACACAGCGGGAGTGGGGGGTGGTCGGACACAGCGGGAGGGGGGGGTGGCCGGACACAGCGGGAGGGGGGGGTGGACGGACACAGCGAGAGGGGGGGGGTGGCCGGACACAGCGGGAGGGGGGGGTGGCCGGACACAGCGGGAGGAGGGGAGGGTGGCCGGACACAGCGGGAGGAGGGGAGGGTGGCCGGACACACAGCAGGGAGGGCGCGGGGGGGAACACACTGCAGGGAGGAGGGGGGGGGACACACAGCAGGGAGGGCAAGGGGGGGGCGACGGACACACAGCAGGGGGGGGGGAGGGAGACGGACACACAGCAGGGAGGGCGAGAGGGGGAGGGGGGGGTGACTGGTGACCATAGAGACCTTGATAAATACCGCATACTGCACGGAGGGAGGGCCGGACACAGCGGGAGGAGGAGGAGGGAGGAGTGGCCGGACACAGCTGCCCGAGGCGCCTCCTACTGCCAGCCGCACTACAGACGCGGGGAGGAGACGCAGGCAGCCACCAGGGAAGGTCCGGCGGGCGGCCGGGCACACAGCGGGCGAGCGGGCGGGCGAGCGGGCGGGCGGGCGGGCGGGAGGGGAGGGTGGCCGGGCGGGCGGGAGGGGAGGGTGGCCGGACACGCGGGGGAGAAGTGGAAGCTGGGTACACAGCGGTGGGCTGCCTGACAGAACTCACCCAGTGCTACGCAGCTCCGGCGATCTCCTCCCGCTTCATGGACCTCAATGAACTCACACGCCGGGAACCGCTGGCTGTCCTCCTGCAGCTCCACGTGACTCCTTCCCGCTCTGTCTCCTCGTGCCCAACTGCCAGAGCTACTCTCTGTACACCCCCTGCTGGCGGTCACTGCGCAGGCGCAACAAATTGAAATGTCCTATCTCTATAATGGGGCATATTTCTCTTAATTAAAAAAACCCTATAACTTTCTGAAAAACCACAACCCCAAAAGGCACTACACTGGGGCATACTCTATCTAGTAAAACAAACCCCAAGTCTTAATTCGTCCTCTATCCTGACTTATGCCTTCCCAAAAAAATCTTCATTCACTCTATGGGAAAACGTTGTCAAAAAGCCACAGAGGGAGTGGCAGAAAAAAACTGACAGTTGGAAATTTAGCTTACTCCCAATTCCTCATTTTTTATTATTTTGCCCTGAAATTTGTCCTGCAGCAGCGGGTGACGATTCTACGCGTCCATACCAAATTTCAGCTCAGTACGTCCAATCAGTTTTGAGGTGTAGCCCCTCAAACACCATGCCCCCATCTCAGAAGTTCCCTATGGGAGAATTCCGTTTGTTCGATTCAGCCTTAATATAAGGGCACGACCGTGCCCTTATAATTGACTGTATTGTTTTCTTTCAAAAATCCACTTAATTTTCTTTACCCGATTATTAAAATGGTAATTGACAAAAACAAACTACATTGTCACCAGAAGAGCAATACAAAATGTACAAGTGATATATTAAAATCATCTTTCCAGCTTGAATTTCAATGATGCATTGGGGCAACGATTTTGTGAGAAACATCTTCACCCTTAAATAAAGATTTTCTTAATTCCTTACCTGTGTGCTAATTAGATATCACCTTGTTTTCACATTAAACAGACTTCCACATGAGAAAACAGCAAAGATGCAGTGGCGTTAATGTTTCCTGGTGTCAACCTGTATTATTTCCGTAGATATTGAAATGAGGATGCATCTTGCTGCCTTTCCAATGAAGCAAGTTTAATTTAGTAATAGGTGAAAAACCATCCCTACAAAGATGTTAATCAGATACTTGGCTTTGTGGACACTTTTCAGAGAACAAATTTGTTATCATAAAAATTAAGCCAGAAAATGAAGAGCTGTTTAATCACTCAATTGGATTTTTCTGCCAGCATTTTTCTTTTTCTCTGCAACCCACTGCTAAATTGTGCTTCCTAGCTGTTTTTTTATAAAATCACTTAATCAAATCTAACTCTGATTACATCAGAGAAGGCCAGGTACCCTACACCATAAGAGGGGGTTTGCAATTTTGACTTGTCTACTTAAATATCACCAAAATCTGATCACAAGGTCAATTACGTCCCTGGGTGGGATTGAACCACCAACCTTTTGATTAATAGCTGAACACACTAACCGATTGCGCCACAGAGACACTTTGCAAAAACTATATACTGACAAAGACTAATAAGCATTCATCTAGAACGTTTCCTAGAAAAACTTTAAAAAGTCAATAATCTGGAGAGTTTTTGTAAGATGTTTCTTCCAGCAACCAATGAAGAAACACATTGGTACTTTCGCATGATGAGTGAGTGCTTCAGGATCTCTTGCACTTACATGTGCAGCAGAGTACTGCAATGGAAGCATGCTGGGCCCATAACCCAGAGGTAGGCAGATTGAAACTATCCTTTGCTATATGCATTTTTTTTTGTTCATTAAAGTAATCCAAAACTGGGATTGATATTTTAGCTTTTATTTTTACTTAAAGTACAATAACTTTTACCATTTTAATTTGTTTTAATAGTATATTGACAGTATTGTTTTCTTTCAAAAATCCACTTAATTTTCTTTACCCTATTATTAAAATGGTAATTGACAAAAACAAACTACATTGTCACCAGAAGAGCAATACAAAATGTACAAGTGATATATTAAAATCATCTTTCCAGCTTGAATTTCAATGATGCATTGGGGCAACGATTTTGTGAGAAACATCTTCACCCTTAAATAAATATTTTCTTAATTCCTTACCTGTGTGCTAATTAGATATCACCTTGTTTTCACATTAAACAGACTTCCACATGAGAAAGCAGCAAGGATGCAGTGGCGTTAATGTTTCCTGGTGTCAACCTGTATTATTTCAGTAGATATTGAAATGAGGATGCATCTTGCTGCCTTTCCAATGAAGCAAGTTTAATTTAGTAATAGGTGAAAAACCATCCCTACAAATATGTTAATCAGATACTTGGCTTTGTGGACACTTTTCAGAGAACAAATTAGTTAGCATAAAAATAAAGCCAGAAAATGAAGAGCTGTTTAATCACTCAATTGGATTTTTCTGCCAGCATATTTCTTTTTCTCTGCAACCCACTGCTAAATTGTGCTTCCTAGCTGTTTTTATAAAATCACTGAATCAAATCTAACTCTGATTACATCAGAGAAGGCCAGGTACCCTACACCATAACAGGGGGTTTGAAATTTTGACTTGTCTACTTAAAGATCACCAAAATCTGATAACAAGGTCAATTAAGTCCCTGGGTGGAATTGAACCACCAACCTTTTGGTTAATAGCCTTACACACTAACTGATTGCACCACAGCAACACTTTGCAAAAGTAGATACTGACAAAGGCTAATAAGCATTCATCTAGAACGATTCCTAGAAACATTTTAAAAAGTCAATAATGTGGAGAGTTTTTGTAAGATGTTTCTTCCATCAACCAATGAAGAAACACATTGGTACTTTCCCATGATGAGTGAGTGCTTCAGGATCTCTTGCACTTACATGTGCAGCAGAGTACTGTAATGGAAGCATGCTGGGTCCATAACCCAGAGGTAGGCAGATTGAAACTATCCTCTGCTATATGCATTTTTTTTTGTTAATTAAAGTAATCCAAAACTGGGATTGATATTTTTGCTCTTTTATTTTTACTTAAAGTACAATAACTTTTACCATTTTAATTTGTTTTAATAGTATATTGACAGTATTGTTTTCTTTCAAAAATCCAATTAATTTTCTTTACCCGATTATTAAAATGGTAAT
This sequence comes from Pseudophryne corroboree, assembly GCF_028390025.1. NCBI lineage: Eukaryota > Metazoa > Chordata > Amphibia > Anura > Myobatrachidae > Pseudophryne > Pseudophryne corroboree. The sequence continues at coordinate 227,905 of NW_026970004.1, forward strand.
TGACAAAAACAAACTACATTGTCACCAGAAGAGCAATACAAAATGTACAAGTGATATATTAAAATCATCTTTCCAGCTTGAATTTCAATGATGCATTGGGGCAACGATTTTGTGAGAAACATCTTCACCCTTAAATAAAGATTTTCTTAATTCCTTACCTGTGTGCTAATTAGATATCTCCTTGTTTTCACATTAAACAGACTTCCACATGAGAAAGCAGCAAGGATGCAGTGGCGTTGATGTTTCCTGGTGTCAACCTGTATTATTTCAGTAGATATTGAAATGAGGATGCATCTTGCTGCCTTTCCAATGAAGCAAGTTTAATTTAGTAATAGGTGAAAAACCATCCCTACAAAGATGTTAATCAGATACTTGGCTTTGTGGACACTTTTCAGAGAACAAATTTGTTAGCATAAAAATAAAGCCAGAAAATGAAGAGCTGTTTAATCACTCAATTGGATTTTTTTGCCAGCATATTTCTTTTTCTCTGCAACCCACTGCTAAATTGTGCTTCCTAGCTGTTTTTATAAAATCACTGAATCAAATCTAATTCTGATTACATCAGAGAAGGCCAGGTACCCTACACCATAACAGGGGTATTCGAAATTTTGACTTGTCTACTTAAAGATCAACAAAATCTGATAACAAGGTCAATTACGTCCCTGGGTGGGATTGAACCACCAACCTTTTGGTTAATTGCCGTACACACTAACTGATTGCGCCACAGCGATACTTTTCAAAAGTACATACTGACAAAGGCTAATAAGCATTCATCTAGAACGTTTCCTATAAAAACTTTAAATAGTCAATAATCTGGAGAGTTTTTGTAAGATGTTTCTTCCATCAACCAATGAAGAAACACATTGGTACTTTCCCATGATGAGTGAGTGCTTCAGGATCTCTTGCACTTACATGTGCAGCAGAGTACTGTAATGGAAGCATGCTGGGTCCATAACCCAGAGGTAGGCAGATTGAAACTATCCTCTGCTATATGCATTTTTTTTTGTTAATTAAAGTAATCCAAAACTGGGATTGACATTTTTGCTCTTTTATTTTTACTTAAAGTACAATAACTTTTACCATTTTAATTTGTTTTAATAGTATATTGACAGTATTGTTTTCTTTCAAAAATCCAATTAATTTTCTTTACCCGATTATTAAAATGGTAATTGACAAAAACAAACTACATTGTCACCAGAAGAGCAATACAAAATGTACAAGTGATATATTAAAATCATCTTTCCAGCTTGAATTTCAATGATGCATTGGGGCAACGATTTTGTGAGAAACATCTTCACCCTTAAATAAAGATTTTCTTAATTCCTTACCTGTGTGCTAATTAGATATCACCTTGTTTTCACATTAAACAGACTTCCACATGAGAAAACAGCAAAGATGCAGTGGCGTTAATGTTTCCTGGTGTCAACCTGTATTATTTCCGTAGATATTGAAATGAGGATGCATCTTGCTGCCTTTCCAATGAAGCATGTTTAATTTAGTAATAGGTGAAAAACCATCCCTACAAAGATGTTAATCAGATACTTGGCTTTGTGGACACTTTTCAGAGAACAAATTTGTTATCATAAAAATAAAGCCAGAAAATGAAGAGCTGTTTAATCACTCAATTGGATTTTTCTGCCAGCATTTTTCTTTTTCTCTGCAACCCACTGCTAAATTGTGCTTCCTAGCTGTTTTTTTATAAAATCACTTAATCAAATCTAACTCTGATTACATCAGAGAAGGCCAGGTACCCTACACCATAAGAGGGGGTTTGCAATTTTGACTTGTCTACTTAAATATCACCAAAATCTGATCACAAGGTCAATTACGTCCCTGGGTGGGATTGAACCACCAACCTTTTGATTAATAGCTGAACACACTAACCGATTGCGCCACAGAGACACTTTGCAAAAAGTACATACTGACAAAGACTAATAAGCATTCATCTAGAACGTTTCCTAGAAAAACTTTAAAAAGTCAATAATCTGGAGAGTTTTTGTAAGATGTTTCTTCCAGCAACCAATGAAGAAACACATTGGTACTTTCGCATGATGAGTGAGTGCTTCAGGATCTCTTGCACTTACATGTGTAGCAGAGTACTGCACTGGAAGCATGCTGGGCCCATAACCCAGAGGTAGGCAGATTGAAACTATCCTTTGCTATATGCATTTTTTTTTGTTCATTAAAGTAATCCAAAACTGGGATTGATATTTTAGCTTTTATTTTTACTTAAAGTACAATAACTTTTACCATTTTAATTTGTTTTAATAGTATATTGACAGTATTGTTTTCTTTCAAAAATCCAATTAATTTTCTTTACCCGATTATTAAAATGGTAATTGACAAAAACAAACTACATTGTCACCAGAAGAGCAATACAAAATGTACAAGTGATATATTAAAATCATCTTTCCAGCTTGAATTTCAATGATGCATTGGGGCAACGATTTTGTGAGAAACATCTTCACCCTTAAATAAAGATTTTCTTAATTCCTTACCTGTGTGCTAATTAGATATCACCTTGTTTTCACATTAAACAGACTTCCATATGAGAAAACAGCAAAGATGCAGTGGCTTGGATTTTTGAAAGAAAACAATACTGTCAATATACTATTAAAACAAATTAAAATGGTAAAAGTTATTGTACTTTAAGTAAAAATAAAAGCTAAAATATCAATCCCAGTTATGAATTACTTTAATGTACAAAAAAATAATGCATATAGCAAAGGATAGTTTCAATCTGCCTACCTCTGGGTTATGGGCCCAGCATGCTTCCATTGCAGTACTCTGCTGCACATGTAAGTGCAAGAGATCCTGAAGCACTCACTCATCATGCGAAAGTACCAATGTGTTTCTTCATTGGTTGCTGGAAGAAACATCTTACAAAAACTCTCCAGATTATTGACTTTTTAAAGTTTTTCTAGGAAACGTTCTAGATGAATGCTTATTAGTCTTTGTCAGTATGTATTTTCTGCAAAGTGTCTCTGTGGCGCAATCGGTTAGTGTGTTCAGCTATTTATCAAAAGGTTGGTGGTTCAATCCCACCCAGGGACGTAATTGACCTTGTGATCAGATTTTGGTGATATTTAAGTAGACAAGTCAAAATTGCAAACCCCCTCTTATGGTGTAGGGTACCTGGCCTTCTCTGATGTAATCAGAGTTAGATTTGATTAAGTGATTTTATAAAAAAAACAGCTAGGAAGCACAATTTAGCAGTGGGTTGCAGAGAAAAAGAAAAATGCTGGCAGAAAAATCCAATTGAGTGATTAAACAGCTCTTCATTTTCTGGCTTTATTTTTATGATAACAAATTTGTTCTCAGAAAAGTGTCCACAAAGCCAAGTATCTGATTAACATCTTTGTAGGGATGGTTTTTCACCTATTACTAAATTAAACTTGCTTCATTGGAAAGGCAGCAAGATGCATCCTCATTTCAATATCTACGGAAATAATACAGGTTGACACCAGGAAACATTAACGCCACTGCATCTTTGCTGTTTTCTCATGTGGAAGTCTGTTTAATATGAAAACAAGGTGATATCTAATTAGCACACAGGTAAGGAATTAAGAAAATCTTTATTTAAGGGTGAAGATGTTTCTCACAAAATCGTTGCCCCAATGCATCATTGAAATTCAAGCTGGAAAGATGATTTTAATATATCACTTGTACATTTTGTATTGCTCTTCTGGTGACAATGTAGTTTGTTTTTGTCAATTACCATTTTAATAATCGGGTAAAGAAAATTAATTGGATTTTTGAAAGAAAACAATACTGTCAATATACTATTAAAACAAATTAAAATGGTAAAAGTTATTGTACTTTAAGTAAAAATAAAAGAGCAAAAATATCAATCCCAGTTTTGGATTACTTTAATTAACAAAAAAAAATGCATATAGCAGAGGATAGTTTCAATCTGCCTACCTCTGGGTTATGGACCCAGCACTTCCATTACAGTACTCTGCTGCACATGTAAGTGCAAAAGATCCTGAAGCACTCACTCATCATGGGAAAGTACCAATGTGTTTCTTCATTGGTTGATGGAAGAAACATCTTACAAAAACTCTCCACATTATTGACTTTTTAAAATGTTTCTAGGAATCGTTCTAGATGAATGCTTATTAGCCTTTGTCAGTATGGACTTTCGCAAAGTGTTGCTGTGGCGCAATCAGTTAGTGTGTAAGGCTATTAACCAAAAGGTTGGTGGTTCAACCCACCCAGAGACTTAATTGACCTTGTTATCAGATTTTGGTGATCTTTAAGTAGACAAGTCAAAATTTCAAACCCCCTGTTATGGTGTAGGGTACCTGGCCTTCTCTGATGTAATCAGAGTTAGATTTGATTCAGTGATTTTATAAAAACAGCTAGGAAGCACAATTTAGCAGTGGGTTGCAGAGAAAAAGAAATATGCTGGCAGAAAAATCCAATTGAGTGATTAAACAGCTCTTCATTTTCTGGCTTTATTTTATGCTAACAAATTTGTGCTCTGAAAAGTGTCCACAAAGCCAAGTATCTGATTAACATCTTTGTAGGGATGGTTTTTCACCTATTATTAAATTAAACTTGCTTCATTGGAAAGGCAGCAAGTGATGTCATCCAAGCAGTGGGTCAAAGTTGGCTTCAAACCTCGTCTGCTTATGAAAAGAGAAAAGGGGTATGCAGGGCATGGCGGCCTTTTGCGGTGCTTGGATGACCCCTAGTTCGCATTAAATAATGCAGTCGAGTTTCCCACATTTGGGGAAATCACAGGGGTCAGCATACCCAGAATGCAATGAATGAACCGCTCCCTGGGAGAACAGTCTTCATGACCATGGTATCTCCTATGCAAAATAAGTATGATTTGGGATAGGGCTGGGGAGGGCCGCTGCTCAGGCACATCTCTGTCAAGTAAAGGAGATTCAACTGAGGCAGCACAAGGGAACTCTCATCTGGGGACAACAACTGCAGGGAGAACACATATTTTCAGATGAACATGGGAGGGCAGAAGGCTGCCTAATACTGAAGCACCCCCAAACAACAAACCAAATGCAACAACTAGTGCAAGCATTCCTGGGGGAAGGCCTGCAGCAGATGGATTTGCATATGGCGATGTCATCCAAGCAGTGGGTCAAAGTTGGCTTCAACCCTCGTCTGCATATGAAAAGAGAAAAGGGGCGTGCAGGGCATGGCGGCCTTTTGCGGCACTTGGATGACCCCTAGTTCACATTTCTTGCAGCAGCTGGGCACTGTAACAGCTCCAGAGCTGCTCTGTAAGGCAAGTAAAAGGGTGTGGGCCCTGCAGCACTACCTGTAGTTCGCATTGTGCGAGACCCCTAGTTCGCATTAAACACCCCCACCCTCCTTCGGTGTGGGGCTCATGTTGGCCATGCCCCAGCCCCTGAAGCATTCACGCTGATTTCTTGCAGCAGCTGGGCACTGTAACAGCTCAAGAGCTGCTCTGTAAGGCAAGTAAAAGGGTGTGGGCCCTGCAGCACTACCTGTAGTTTGCATTGTGCTTTGGAAGGCACAAAGTAAGCAGACGGGAAGAGAAGTCAGGATAGTGCACAAGGGTATAGACGGGAGGGGCTCAAGAAAAAAGAAGTGGAAACAGACAGCAAACTAGGCTTCCAATGCACAATGCAAACTACAGGTAGTGCTGCAGGGCCCACACCCTTTTACTTGCCTTACAGAGCAGCTCTGGAGCTGTTTAATCACTCAATTGGATTTTTCTGCCAGCATAATTTTTCTCTTACGTCCTAGAGGATGCTGGGGACTCCGTAAGGACCATGGGGGATAGACGGGCTCCGCAGGAGACATGGGCACTTTAAGAAAGACTTTAGATCTGGGTGTGCACTGGCTCCTCCCTCTATGCCCCTCCTCCAGACCTCAGTTTACTACTGTGCCCAGAGGAGACTGGGTGCTTTTCAGGGAGCTCTCCTGAGTTTCCTGACAGAAAGTATATTTGTTAGATTTTTTTATTTTCAGGGAGCCTGCTGGCAACAGACTCCCTGCATCGAGGGGCGGAGGGGAGAGACGCACACCTACTTCTGTGAGTTGATAGGCTCTGCTTCTTAGGCTACTGTACAGCATTAGCTCCAGAGGTATCGGTACGCAGGTCTCACCCTCGCCGTCCGTCCCAGCGCCGCGCCGCCGTCCCCCTCGCAGAGCCGGAAGATAGAAGCCGGGTGAGTATGAGAAGAAAAGAAGACTTCAGAGGCGGCGGAAGACTTCATGATCTTCACTGAGGTAACGCACAGCAGTAAAGCTGTGCTCCATTGCTCCCATACACCTCTCACACGGCAGTCAGTGTAAGGGTGAAGGGCGCAGGGGGGACGCCCTGGGCAGCAATATAGACCTCTCTTTGGCAAAATAAATATATATGCAGCTAGGCACTGTATATATATATAAGAGCCCCCGCCTTTTTTTTACTATATTTGAGCGGGACAGAAGCCCGTCGCAGAGGGGGTGGGGCTTCTCCCTCAGCACTCACCAGCGCCATTTTCTCCACAGCACCGCTGAGGGGAAGCTCCATGGACTCTCCCCTGCTTATACCACGGTAGAAAGAGGGTCTTAAAGAAGAGGGGGGCACATAATTAGGCGCATATATATATGGAAATACAGCGCTACTGGGTAAACATAAAATTATTGTGTTTTTTTCCTGGGTCATATAGCGCTGGGGTGTGTGCTGGCATACTCTCTCTCTCTGTCTCTCCAAAGGGCCTTGTTGGGGAACTGTCCTCAGATAAGAGGATTCCCTGAGTGTATGGTGTGTCGGTACACGTGTGTCGACATGTCTGAGGTAGAAGGCTCTCCTAGAGAGGAGCAGGAGCAAATTAATGTGGTGTCTCCATCGACAACGCCGACACCTGACTGGATGGATATGTGGAATGTTTTAAGTGCTAATGTAAACTTATTACACAAGAGATTAGACAAAGCTGAAGCTAGGGAACAGTCAGGGAGTCAACCCATGCCTGTCCCTATGTCGCAGGGACCTTCGGGGTCTCAAAAGCGCCCACTATCCCAAATAGTTGACACAGATACCGACACGGATTCTGACTCCAGTGTCGACTACGATGATGCAAAGTTACAGCCAAAATTGGCTAAATGTATTCGATATATGATTATTGCACTAAAAGATGTTTTGCACATCACAGAGTCCCCTGTCCCTGACACGAGGGTACACATGTATAAGGGAAAGAAACCTGAGATAACCTTTCCCCCCTCACATGAGTTGAACGAATTATGTGAAAAAGCTTGGGAATCTCCAGACAAAAAGCTGCAGATTCCCAAAAGGATTCTTATGGCGTATCCTTTCCCGCCAATGGACAGGATACGGTGGGAATCCTCCCCTAGGGTGGATAAAGCATTGACACGCTTATCCAAAAAGGTAGCGCTGCCATCCCAGGATACGGCTACCATCAGGGACCCTGCTGACCGCAAGCAGGAGGTTACCCTAAAGTCCATTTACACACATTCTGGTACCTTACTCAGACCGGCAATTGCGTCGGCCGGGGTTGTAGCGCGGTGGCAGCGGAATTGCAGACCCGTCCTCAATTCCTGCTAAAAGTGGAATCATCCTTTCATATGAACCAACCTATTGTGATGCCTGTGGCTACGCGTGACTTGGAGGATTCCGAGTCCCTTGATGTGGTCAGGGCTTTGAAAATTTACGTGGCCAGAACGGCTAGAGTCAGAAAAACAGAAGCACTGTTTGTCCTGTATGCAGCCAACAAGATTGGCACCCCTGCTTCAAAGCAGACTATTGCTCTCTGGATCTGTAACACGATTCAGCAGGCGCATTCTATGGCGGCAAATCCATCTGCGAACTACAGGTAGTGCTGCAGGGCCCACACCCTTTTACTTGCCTTACAGAGCAGCTCTGGAGCTGTTACAGTGCCCAGCTGCTGCAAGAATTCAGCTTGAATGCTTCAGGGGCTGGGGCACAGCCAACATGAGCCCCACACCAAAGGAGGGTGGAGGTGTTTAATGCAAACTAGGGGTCAGCCAAGCGCCGCAAAAGGCCACCATGCCCTGCACGCCCCTTTTCTCTTTTCATATGCAGACGAGGGTTGAAGCCAACTTTGACCAACTGCTTGGATGACATCACCATATGCAAATCCATCTGCGGCAGGCCTTCCCCCAGGAATGCTTGCACTAGTTGTTGCATTTGGTTTGTTGTTTGGGGGTGCTTCAGTATTAGGCAGCCTTCTGCCCTCCCATGTTCATCTGAAAATATATGTTCTCCCTGCAGTTGTTGTCCCAAGATGAGAGTTCCCTTGTGCTGCCTCAGTTGAATCTCCTTTACTTGACAGAGATGTGCATGAGCAGCGGCCCTCCCCAGCCCTATTCCAAATCATACTTATTTTGCATAGGAGATACCATGGTCATGAAGATTTTTCTCCCAGGGTGAGGTTCATTCATTGCATTTTGGGTATGCTGACCCCTGTGATTTCCCCAAATGTGGGAAACTCGACTGCATTATTTGTGGTAGTGGGAGGCTGTGTTTGTGATTTCTTCTGGTCAGCTCTGGTAAAAGTCAGATTTCTTTGTTTCAGATTTTCCTTTAGCCTTGTTCTTCTTTCGAGAGTTCCCTTGTGCTGCCTCAGTTGGATCTCCTTCACTTAACAGGGGGGTGCCCGAGCAGCGACCCTCCCCAGCTCTAGCCCAACTCCTACTTACCTGCCAGGTGAGATACTATGATCATGAAGGTGCTTCTCCCAGGGCAAGGCTCACCCATTGCACTCTGGGTGTGCTGCCCCTGCGATTTCCCCAAATGTGGGAAACTTGACTGCATAATTTGTGTTTCCCCTGGTCGGCTCTCGTATAATTCAGATCTCTTTGTCTCAGATCTCTCTCCAGCCTAGTTTGCTGTCTGTTTCCACTTCTCTTTTCTTCAGCCGCTCCCTTCTATACCCTTGTGCACTATCCTGACTTCTCCTCCCGTCTGCTTACTTTGTGCCTTCCAATGCACAATGCAAACTACAGGTAGTGCTGCAGGGCCCACACCCTTTTACTTGCCTTACAGAGCGTCTCTGGAGCTGTTACAGTGCCCAGCTGCTGCAAGAAATCTGCTTGAATGCTTCAGGGGATGGGACATGGCCAACATGAGCCCCACACCAAAGGAGGGTGGAGCAGAAGGCTGCCTAATACTGAAGCACCCCCAAACAACAAACCAAATGCAACAACTAGTGCAAGCATTCCTGGGGGAAGGCCTGCCGCAGATGGATTTGTGGTGATGTCATCCAAGCAGTTGGTCAAAGGTGGCTTCAACCCTCGTCTGCATATGAAAACAGAAAAGGGGCGTGCAGGGCATGGTGGCCTTTTGCGGCGCTTGACTGACCCCTAGTTTGCATTAAACACCTCCACCCTCCTTCGGTGTGGGGCTCATGTTGGCTATGCCCCAGCCCCTGAAGCATTCAAGCTGATTTCTTGCAGCAGCTGGCCACTGTAACAGCTCCAGAGCTGCTCTGTAAGGCAAGTAAAAGGGTGTGGGCCCTGCAGCACTACCTGTAGTTTGCATTGTGCATTGGAAGGCACAAAGTAAGCAGACGGGAGGAGAAGTCAGGATAGTGCACAAGGGTATAGAAGGGAGCGGCTGAAGAAAAGAGAAGTGGAAACAGACAGCAAACTAGGCTGGAGAGAGACCTGAGACAAAGAGATCTGAATTATACGAGAGCCGACCAGGGGAAACACAAATTATGCAGTCAAGTTTCCCACATTTGGGGAAATCGCAGGAGCAGCACACCCAGAGTACAATGGGTGAGCCTTGCCCTGGGAGAAGCACCTTCATGATCATAGTATCTCACCTGGCAGGTAAGTAGGAGTTGGGCTAGAGCTGGGGAGGGTCGCTGCTCGGGTACCCCCCTGTAAAGTGAAGGAGATCCAACTGAGGCAGCACAAGGGAACTCTCGAAAGAAGAACAAGGCTAAAGGAAAATCTGAGACAAAGAAATCTGACTTTTACCAGAGCTGACCAGAAGAAATCACAAACACAGCCTCCCACTACCACAAATAATGCAGTCAAGTTTCCCACATTTGGGGAAATCACAGGGGTCAGCATACCCAAAATGCAATGAATAAACCTCACCCTGGGAGAAAAATCTTCATGACCATGGTATCTCCTATGCAAAATAAGTATGATTTGGAATAGGGCTGGGGAGGGCCGCTGCTCATGCACATCTCTGTCAAGTAAAGGAGATTTAACTGAGGCAACACAAGGGAACTCTCATCTGGGGACAACAACTGCAGGGAGAACATATATTTTCAGATGAACATGGGAGGGCAGAAGGCTGCCTAATACTGAAGCACCCCCAAACAACAAACCAAATGCAACAACTAGTGCAAGCATTCCTGGGGGAAGGCCTGCCGCAGATGGATTTGCATATGGTGATGTCATCCAAGCAGTGGGTCAAAGTTGGCTTCAACCCTCGTCTGCATATGAAAAGAGAAAAGGGGCGTGCAGGGCATGGTGGCCTTTTGCGGCGCTTGGCTGACCCCTAGTTTGCATTAAACACCTCCACCCTCCTTTGGTGTGGGGCTCATGTTGGCTATGCCCCAGCCCCTGAAGCATTCAAGCTGATTTCTTGCAGCAGCTGGGCACTGTAACAGCTCCAGAGCTGCTCTGTAAGGCAAGTAAAAGGGTGTGGGCCCTGCAGCACTACCTGTAGTTCGCATTGTGCGTTGGAAGGCACAAAGTAAGCAGACAGGAGGAGAAGTCAGGATAGTGCGCAAGGGCATAGAAGGGAGCGGCTCAAGAAAAGAGAAGTGGAAACAGACAGCAAACTAGGCTGGAGAGAGACCTGAGACAAAGAGATCTGAATTATACGAGAGCCGACCAGGGGAAACACAAATTATGCAGTCAAGTTTCCCACATTTGGGGAAATCGCAGGAGCAGCACACCCAGAGCAATGGGTGAGCCTTGCCCTGGGAGAAGCACCTTCATGATCATAGTATCTCACCTGGCAGGTAAGTAGGAGTTGGGCTAGAGCTGGGGAGGGTCGCTGCTCGGGTACCCCCCTGTAAAGTGAAGGAGATCCAACTGAGGCAGCACAAGGGAACTCTCGAAAGAAGAACAAGGCTAGAGGAAAATCTGAGACAAAGAAATCTGACTTTTACCAGAGCTGACCAGAGGAAAGCACAAACACAGTCCCCCACTACCACAAATAATGCAGTCAAGTTTCCCACATTTGGGGAAATCACAGGGGTCAGCATACCCAAAATGCAATGAATGAACCTCACCCTGGGAGAAAAATCTTCATGACCATGGTATCTCCTATGCAAAATAAGTATGATTTGGAATAGGGCTGGGGAGGGCCGCTGCTCATGCACATCTCTGTCAAGTAAAGGAGATTCAACTGAGGCAGCAAAAGGGAACTCTCATCTTGGGACAACAACTGCAGGGAGAACACATATTTTCAGATGAACATGGGAGGGCAGAAGGCTGCCTAATACTGAAGCACCCCCAAACAACAAACCAAATGCAACAACTAGTGCAAGCATTCCTGAGGGAAGGCCTGCCGCAGATGGATTTGCATATGGTGATGTCATCCAAGCAGTGGGTCAAAGTTGGCTTCAACCCTCCTCTGCATATGAAAACAGAAAAGGGGCGTGCAGGGCATGGTGGCCTTTTGCGGCGCTTGTCTGACCCCTAGTTTGCATTAAACACCTCCACCCTCCTTCGGTGTGGGGCTCATGTTGGCTATGCCCCAGCCCCTGAAGCATTCAAGCTGATTTCTTGCAGCAGCTGGGCACTGTAACAGCTCCAGAGCTGCTCTGTAAGGCAAGTAAAAGGGTGTGGGCCCTGCAGCACTACCTGTAGTTTGCATTGTGCATTGGAAGGCACAAAGTAAGCAGACGGGAGGAGAAGTCAGGATAGTGCACAAGGGTATAGAAGGGAGCGGCTGAAGAAAAGAGAAGTGGAAACAGACAGCAAACTAGGCTGGAGAGAGACCTGAGACAAAGAGATCTGAATTATACGAGAGCCGACCAGGGGAAACACAAATTATGCAGTCAAGTTTCCCACATTTGGGGAAATTGCAGGAGCAGCACACCCAGAGTACAATGGGTGAGCCTTGCCCTGGGAGAAGCACCTTCATGATCATAGTATCTCACCTGGCAGGTAAGTAGGAGTTGGGCTAGAGCTGGGGAGGGTCGCTGCTCGGGTACCCCCCTGTAAAGTGAAGGAGATCCAACTGAGGCAGCACAAGGGAACTCTCGAAAGAAGAACAAGGCTAAAGGAAAATCTGAGACAAAGAAATCTGACTTTTACCAGAGCTGACCAGAGGAAAGCACAAACACAGTCTCCCACTACCACAAATAATGCAGTCAAGTTTCCCACATTTGGGGAAATCACAGGGGTCAGCATACCCAAAATGCAATGAATGAACCTCACCCTGGGAGAAAAATCTTCATGACCATGGTATCTCCTATGCAAAATAAGTATGATTTGGAATAGGGCTGGGGAGGGCCGCTGCTCATGCACATCTCTGTCAAGTAAAGGAGATTCAACTGAGGCAGCACAAGGGAACTCTCATCTTGGGACAACAACTGCAGGGAGAACACATATTTTCAGATGAACATGGGAGGGCAGAAGGCTGCCTAATACTGAAGCACCCCCAAACAACAAACCAAATGCAACAACTAGTGCAAGCATTCCTGGGGGAAGTTCTGCAGAAGACGGATTTGCATACGGTGATGTCATCCAAGCAGTGGGTCAAAGTTGGCTTCAACCCTCATCTGCATATGAAAAGAGAAAAGGGGCGTGCAGGGCATGGCGGCCTTTTGCGGTGCTTGGATGACCCCTAGTTCGCATTAAACACCTCCACCCTCCTTTGGTGTGGGGCTCATGTTGGCCATGCCCCATCCCCTGAAGCATTCAAGCTGATTTCTTGCAGCAGCTGGGCACTGTAACAGCTCCAGAGCTGCTCTGTAAGGCAAGTAAAAGGGTGTGGGCCCTGCAGCACTACCTGTAGTTTGCATTGTGCATTGGAAGGCACAAAGTAAGCAGACGGGAGGAGAAGTCAGGATAGTGCACAAGGGTATAGAAGGGAGCGGCTGAAGAAAAGAGAAGTGGAAACAGACAGCAAACTAGGCTGGAGAGAGACCTGTGACAAAGAGATCTGAATTATACGAGAGCCGACCAGGGGAAACACAAATTATGCAGTCAAGTTTCCCACATTTGGGGAAATCGCAGGAGCAGCACACCCAGAGTACAATGGGTGAGCCTTGCCCTGGGAGAAGCACCTTCATGATCATAGTATCTCACCTGGCAGGTAAGTAGGAGTTGGGCTAGAGCTGGGGAGGGTCGCTGCTCGGGTACCCCCCTGTAAAGTGAAGGAGATCCAACTGAGGCAGCACAAGGGAACTCTCGAAAGAAGAACAAGGCTAAAGGAAAATCTGAGACAAAGAAATCTGACTTTTACCAGAGCTGACCAGAGGAAAGCACAAACACAGTCTCCCACTACCACAAATAATGCAGTCAAGTTTCCCACATTTGGGGAAATCACAGGGGTCAGCATACCCAAAATGCAATGAATGAACCTCACCCTGGGAGAAAAATCTTCATGACCATGGTATCTCCTATGCAAAATAAGTATGATTTGGAATAGGGCTGGGGAGGGCCGCTGCTCATGCACATCTCTGTCAAGTAAAGGAGATTCAACTGAGGCAGCACAAGGGAACTTTCATCTGGGGACAACAACTGCAGGGAGAACACATATTTTCAGATGAACATGGGAGGGCAGAAGGCTGCCTAATACTGAAGCACCCCCAAACAACAAACCAAATGCAACAACTAGTCCAAGCATTCCTGGGGGAAGTTCTGCAGAAGACGGATTTGCATACGGTGATGTCATCCAAGCAGTGGGTCAAAGTTGGCTTCAACCCTCATCTGCATATGAAAAGAGAAAAGGGGCGTGCAGGGCATGGCGGCCTTTTGCGGTGCTTGGATGACCCCTAGTTCGCATTAAACACCTCCACCCTCCTTTGGTGTGGGGCTCATGTTGGCCATGCCCCAGCCCCTGAAGCATTCAAGCTGATTTCTTGCAGCAGCTGGGCACTGTAACAGCTCCAGAGCTGCTCTGTAAGGCAAGTAAAAGGGTGTGGGCCCTGCAGCACTACCTGTAGTTTGCATTGTGCATTGGAAGGCACAAAGTAAGCAGATGGGAGGAGAAGTCAGGATAGTGCACAAGGGTATAGAAGGGAGCGGCTGAAGAAAAGAGAAGTGGAAACAGACAGCAAACTAGGCTGGAGAGAGACCTGAGACAAAGAGATCTGAATTATACGAGAGCCGACCAGGGGAAACACAAATTATGCAGTCAAGTTTCCCACATTTGGGGAAATCGCAGGGGCAGCACACCCAGAGTGCAATGGGTGAGCCTTGCCCTGGGAGAAGCACCTTCATGATCATAGTATCTCACCTGGCAGGTAAGTAGGAGTTGGGCTAGAGCTGGGGAAAGTCGCTGTTCGGGCACCCCCCTGTCAAGTGAAAGAGATCCAACTGAGGCAGCACAAGGGAACTCTCGAAAGAAGAACAAGGCTAGAGGAAGATCTGAGACAAAGAAATCTGACTTTTTCCAGAGCTGACCAGAGGAAAGCACAAACACAGTCCCCCACTACCACAAATAATGCAGTCGAGTTTCCCACATTTGGGGAAATCACAGGGGTCAGCATACCCAAAATGCAATGAATGAACCTCACCCTGGGAGAACAATCTTCATGACCATGGTATCTCCTATGCAAAATAAGTATGATTTGGGATAGGGCTGGGGAGGGCCGCTGCTCATGCACATCTCTGTCAAGTAAAGGAGATTCAACTGAGGCAGCACAAGGAAACTCTCATCTGGGGACAACAACTGCAGGGAGAACACATATTTTCAGATGAACATGGGAGGGCAGAAGGCTGCCTAATACTGAAGCACCCCCAAACAACAAACCAAATGCAACAACTATTACAAGCATTCCTGGGGGAAGTTCTGCAGAAGACGGAATTGCATACGGTGATGTCATCCAAGCAGTGGGCCAAAGTTGGCTGGAACCCTCATCTGCATATGAAAAGAGAAAAGGGGTATGCAGGGCATGGCGGCCTTTTGCGGCGCTTGGATGACCCTTAGTTCGCATTAAACACCCCCACCCTCCTTCGGTGTGGGGCTCATGTTGGCCATGCCCCATCCCCTGAAGCATTCAAGCTGATTTCTTGCAGCAGCTTGGCACTGTAACAGCTCCAGAGCTGTTCTGTTAGGCAAGTAAAAGGGTGTGGGCCCTGCAGCACTACCTGTAGTTTGCATTGCGCATTGGAAGGCACAAAGTAAGCAGACAGGAGGAGAAGTCAGGATAGTGCACAAGGGTATAAAAGGGAGCGGCTCAAGAAAAGAGAAGTTGAAACAGACAGCAAACTAGGCTGGAGAGAGACCTGAGACAAAGAGATCTGAATTATACGAGACCTGACCAGGGGAAACACAAATTATGCAGTCAAGTTTCCCACATTTGGGGAAATCGCAGGGGCAGCACACCCAGAGTGCAATGGGTGAGCCTTGCCCTGGGAGAAGCACCTTCATGATCATAGTATCTCACCTGGCAGGTAAGTAGGAGTTGGGCTAGAGCTGGGGAGGGTCGCTGCTCGGGCACCCCCCTGTCAAGTGAAGGAGATCCAACTGAGGCAGCACAAGGAAACTCTCGAAAGAAGAACAAGGCTAGAGGAAGATCTGAGACAAAGAAATTTGACTTTTACCAGAGCTGACCAGAGGAAAACACAAACACAGTCCCCCACTACCAACAAATAAAGCAGTCGCGTTTCCCACATTTGGGGAAATCACAGGGGTCAGCATACCCAGAATGCAATGAATGAACCTCACCCTGGGAGAGTAATCTTCATGACCATGGTATCTCCTATGCAAAATAAGTATGATTTGGGATAGGGCTGGGGAGGGCCGCTGCTCATGCACATCTCTGTCAAATAAAGGAGATTCAACTGAGGCAGCACAAGGGAACTCTCATCTGGGGACAACAACTGCAGGGAGAACACATATTTTCAGATGAACATGGGAGGGCAGAAGGCTGCCTAATACTGAAGCACCCCCAAACAACAAACCAAATGCAACAACTAGTGCAAGCATTCCTGGGGTAAGTTCTGCAGAAGACGGATTTGCATACGGTGATGTCATCCAAGCAGTGGGTCAAAGTTGGCTTCAACCCTCATCTGCATATGAAAAGAGAAAAGGGGCGTGCAGGGCATGGCGGCCTTTTGCGGTGCTTGGATGACCCCTAGTTCGCATTAAACACCCCCACCCTCCTTTGGTGTGGGGCTCATGTTGGCCATGCCCCATCCCCTGAAGCATTCAAGCTGATTTATTGCAGCAGCTGGGCACTGTAACAGCTCCAGAGCTGCTCTGAACGGCAAGTAAAAGGGTGTGGGCCCTGCAGCACTACCTGTAGTTTGCATTGTGCATTGGAAGGCACAAAGTAAGCAGACGGGAGAAGTCAGGATAGTGCGCAAGGGCATAGAAGGGAGCGGCTCAAGAAAAGAGAAGTTGAAACAGACAGCAAACTAGGCTGGAGAGAGACCTGAGACAAAGAGATCTGAATTATACGAGAGCCGACCAGGGGAAACACAAATTATGCAGTCAAGTTTCCCACATTTGGGGAAATCGCAGGAGCAGCACACCCAGAGTGCAATGGGTGAGCCTTGCCCTGGGAGAAGCACCTTCCTGATTATAGTATCTCACCTGGCAGGTAAGTAGGAGTTGGGCTAGAGCTTGGGAGGGTCGCTGCTCGGGCACCCCCCTGTCAAGTGAAGGAGATCCAACTGAGGCAGCACAAGGAAACTCTCGAAAGAAGAACAAGGCTAGAGGAAGATCTGAGACAAAGAAATCTGACTTTTACCAGAGCTGACCAGAGGAAAGCACAAACACAGTCCCCCACTACCACAAATAATGCAGTCGAGTTTCCCAAATTTGGGGAAATCACAGGGGTCAGCATACCCAGAATGCAATGAATGAACCTCACCCTGGGAGAACAATCTTCATGACCATGGTATCTCCTATGCAAAATAAGTATGATTTGGGATAGGGCTGGGGAGGGCCGCTGCTCAGGCACATCTCTGTCAAGTAAAGGAGATTCAACTGAGGCAGCACAAGGGAACTCTCATCTGGGGACAACAACTGCAGGGAGAACACATATTTTCAGATGAACATGGGAGGACAGAAGGCTGCCTTATACTGAAGCACCCCCAAACAACAAACCAAATGCAACAACTAGTAAAAGCATTCCTGGGTGAAGGTCTGCAGAAGACGGATTTGCATACGGTGATGTCATCCAAGCAGTGGGCCAAAGTTGGCTGGAACCCTCATCTGCATATGAAAAGAGAAAAGGGTTATGCAGGGCATGGCGGCCTTTTGCGGCGCTTGGATGACCCCTAGTTCGCATTAAACACCTCCACCCTCCTTCGGTGTGGGGCTCATGTTGGCTATGCCCCAGCCCCTGAAGCATTCAAGCTGATTTCTTGCAGCAGCTGGGCACTGTAACAGCTCCAGAGCTGCTCTGTAAGGCAACTAAAAGGGTGTGGGCCCTGCAGCACTACCTGTAGTTCGCATTGTGCGTAGGAAGGCACAAAGTAAGCAGACGGGAGAAGTCAGGATAGTGCGCAAGGGCATAGAAGGGAGCGGCTCAAGAAAAGAGAAGTGGAAACAGACAGCAAACTAGGCTGGAGAGAGACCTGAGACAAAGAGATCTGAATTATACGAGAGCCGACCAGGGGAAACACAAATTATGCAGTCAAGTTTCCCACATTTGGGGAAATCGCAGGGGAAGCACACCCAGAGTGCAATGGGTGAGCCTTGCCCTGGGAGAAGCACCTTCATGATCATAGTATCTCACCTGGCAGGTAAGTAGGAGTTGGGCAAGAGCTGGGGAGGGTCGCTGCTCGGGCACCCCCCTGTCAAGTGAAGGAGATCCAACTGAGGCAGCACAAAGGAACTCTCGAAAGAAGAACAAGGCTAGAGGAAGATCTGAGACAAAGAAATCTGACTTTTACCAGAGCTGACCAGAAGAAAGCACAAACACAGTCCCCCCACTACCAACAAATAAAGCAGTCGCGTTTCCCACATTTGGGGAAATCACAGGGGTCAGCATACCCAGAATGCAATGAATGAACCTCACCCTGGGAGAGTAATCTTCATGACCATGGTATCTCCTATGCAAAATAAGTATGATTTGGGATAGGGCTGGGGAGGGCCGCTGCTCATGCACATCTCTGTCAAGTAAAGGAGATTCAACTGAGGCAGCACAAGGGAACTCTCATCTGGGGACAACAACTGCAGGGAGAACACATATTTTCAGATGAACATGGGAGGGCAGAAGGCTGCCTAATACTGAAGCACCCCCAAACAACAAACCAAATGCAACAACTAGTGCAAGCATTCCTGGGGGAAGGCCTGCAGCAGATGGATTTGCATACGGTGATGTCATCCAAGCAGTGGGTCAAAGTTGGCTTCAACCCTCGTCTGCATATGAAAAGAGAAAAGGGGCGTGCAGGGCATGGCGGCCTTTTGCGACGCTTGGATGACCCCTAGTTCGCATTAAACACCTCCACCCTCCTTCGGTGTGGGGCTCATGTTGGCTATGCCCCAGCCCCTGAAGCATTCAAGCTGATTTCTTGCAGCAGCTGGGCACTGTAACAGCTCCAGAGCTGCTCTGTACGGCAAGTAAAAGGGTGTGGGCCCTGCAGCACTACCTGTAGTTTGCATTGTGCATTGGAAGGCACAAAGAAAGCAGACAGGAGGAGAAGTCAGGATAGTGCACAAGGGTATAAAAGGGAGGGGCTCATGAAAAAAGAAGTGGAAACAGACAGCAAATTAGGCTGGAGAGAGACCTGAGACAAAGAGATCTGAATTATACGAGAGCCGACCAGGGGAAACACAAATTATGCAGTCAAGCTTCCCACATTTGGGGAAATCAGAGTGCAATGGGTGAGCCTTGCCCTGGGAGAAGCACCTTCATGATCATAGTATCTCACCTGGCAGGTAAGTAGGAGTTGGGCTAGAGCTGGGGAGGGTCGCTGCTCGGGTACCCCCCTGTCAAGTGAAAGAGATCCAACTGAGGCAGCACAAGGGAACTCTCGAAAGAAGAACAAGGCTAGAGGAAGATCTGAGACAAATAAATCTGACTTTTACCAGAGCTGACCAGAGGAAAGCACAAACACAGTCCCCCACTACCACAAATAATGCAGTCGAGTTTCCCACATTTGGGGAAATCACAGGGGTCAGCATACCCAGAATACAATGAATGAACCTCACCCTGGGAGAACAATCTTCATGACCATGGTATCTCCTATGCAAAATAAGTATGATTTGGGATAGGGCTGGGGAGGGCCGCTGCTCAGGCACATCTCTGTCAAGTAAAGGAGATTCAACTGAGGCAGCACAAGGGAACTCTCATCTGGGGACAACAACTGCAGGGAGAACACATATTTTCAGATGAACATGGGAGGGCAGAAGGCTGCTTAATACTGAAGCACCCCCAAACAACAAACCAAATGCAACAACTAGTGCAAGCATTCCTGGGGGAAGGCCTGCAGCAGATGGATTTGCATACGGTGATGTCATCCAAGCAGTGGGTCAAAGTTGGCTTCAACCCTCGTCTGCATATGAAAAGAGAAAAGGGGCGTGCAGGGCATGGCGGCCTTTTGCGGCGCTTGGATGACCCCTAGTTCACATTAAACACCTCCACCCTCCTTCGGTGTGGGGCTCATGTTGGCTATGCCCCAGCCCCTGAAGCATTCGAGCTGATTTCTTGCAGCAGCTGGGCACTGTAACAGCTCCAGAGCTGCTCTGTACGGCAAGTAAAAGGGTGTGGGCCCTGCAGCACTACCTGTAGTTTGCATTGTGCATTGGAAGGCACAAAGTAAGCAGACAGGAGGAGAAGTCAGGATAGTGCACAAGGGTATAAAAGGGAGGGGCTCATGAAAAAAGAAGTGGAAACAGACAGCAAACTAGGCTGGAGAGAGACCTGAGACAAAGAGATCTGAATTATACGAGAGCTGACCAGGGGAAACACAAATTATGCAGTCAAGCTTCCCACATTTGGGGAAATCGCAGGGGCACCACACCCAGAGTGCAATGGGTGAGCCTTGCCCTGGGAGAAGCACCTTCATGATCAAAGTATCTCACCTGGCAGGTAAGTAGGAGTTGGGCTAGAGCTGAGGAGGGTCGCTGCTCTGGCACCCCCCTGTCAAGTGAAAGAGATCCAACTGAGGCAGCACAAGGGAACTCTCGAAAGAAGAACAAGGCTAGAGGAAGATCTGAGACAAATAAATCTGACTTTTACCAGAGCTGTCCAGAGGAAAGCACAAACACAGTCCCCCACTACCACAAATAATGCAGTCGAGTTTCCCACATTTGGGGAAATCACAGGGGTCAGCATACCCAGAATGCAATGAATGAACCTCACCCTGGGAGAACAATCTTCATGACCATGGTATCGCCTATGCAAAATAAGTATGATTTTGGATAGGGCTGGGGAGGGCCGCTGCTCAGGCACATCTCTGTCAAGTAAAGGAGATTCAACTGAGGCAGCACAAGGGAACTCTCATCTGGGGACAACAACTGCAGGGAGAACACATATTTTCAGATGAACATGGGAGGGCAGAAGGCTGCCTAATACTGAAGCACCCCCAAACAACAAACCAAATGCAACAACTAGTGCAAGCATTCCTGGGGGAAGTTCTGCAGAAGACGGATTTGCATACGGTGATGTCATCCAAGCAGTGGGTCAAAGTTGGCTTCAACCCTCATCTGCATATGAAAAGAGAAAAGGGGCGTGCAGGGCATGGCGGCCTTTTGCGGCGCTTGGATGACCCCTAGTTCGCATTAAACACCTCCACCCTCCTTCGGTGTGGGGCTCATGTTGGCTATGCCCCAGCCCCTGAAGCATTCAAGCTGATTTCTTGCAGCAGCTGGGCACTGTAACAGCTCCAGAGCTGCTCTGAACGGCAAGTAAAAGGGTGTGGGCCCTGCAGCACTACCTGTTGTTTGCATTGTGCATTGGAAGGCACAAAGTAAGCAGACGGGAGAAGTCAGGATAGTGCGCAAGGGCATAGAAGGGAGCGGCTCAAGAAAAGAGAAGTTGAAACAGACAGCAAACTAGGCTGGAGAGAGACCTGAGACAAAGAGATCTGAATTATATGAGAGCCGACCAGGGGAAACACAAATTATGCAGTCAAGTTTCCCACATTTGGGGAAATCGCAGGAGCAGCACACCCAGAGTGCAATGGGTGAGCCTTGCCCTGGGAGAAGCACCTACATGATCATAGTATCTCACCTGCCAGGTAAGTAGAAGTTGGGCTAGAGCTGGGGAGGGTCGCTGCTCGGGTACCCCCCTGTCAAGTGAAGGAGATCCAACTGAGGCAGCACAAGGGAACTCTCGAAAGAAGAACAAGGCTAGAGGAAGATCTGAGACAAATAAATCTGACTTTTACCAGAGCTGACCAGAGGAAAGCACAAACACAGTCCCCCACTACCACAAATAATGCAGTCGAGTTTCCCACATTTGGGGAAATCACAGGGGTCAGCATACCCAGAATGCAATGAATGAACCTCACCCTGGGAGAACAATCTTCATGACCATGGTATCTCCTATGCAAAATAAGTATGATTTGGGATAGGGCTGGGGAGGGCCGCTGCTCAGGCACATCTCTGTCAAGTAAAGGAGATTCAACTGAGGCAGCACAAGGGAACTCTCATCTGGGGACAACAACTGCAGGGAGAACACAAATTTTCAGATGAACATGGGAGGGCAGAAGGCTGCCTAATAATGAAGCACCCCCAAACAACAAACCAAATGCAACAACTAGTGCAAGCATTCCTGGGGGAAGGCCTGCAGCAGATGGATTTGCATACGGTGATGTCATCCAAGCAGTGGGTCAAACAACAAACCAAATGCAACAACTAGTGCAAGCATTCCTGGGGGAAGGCCTGCAGCAGATGGATTTGCATACGGTGATGTCATCCAAGCAGTGGGTCAAAGTTGGCTTCAACCCTCGTCTGCATATGAAAAGAGAAAAGGGGCGTGCAGGGCATGGCGGCCTTTTGCGGCGCTTGGATGACCCCTAGTTCGCATTAAACACCTCCACCCTCCTTCGGTGTGGGGCTCATGTTGGCTATGCCCCAGCCCCTGAAGCATTCAAGCTGATTTCTTGCAGCAGCTGGGCACTGTAACAGCTCCAGAGCTACTCTGTACGGCAAGTAAAAGGGTGTGGGCCCTGCAGCACTACCTGTAGTTTGCATTGTGCATTGGAAGGCACAAAGTAAGCAGGCAAGGTCCAGAGAACAGTTAGAGGTCGGAGTAGCACTATCTCAAGTAGTACTACGACAGCACGGATGGATTCTAAATATTCCAAAATCGCAGCTGATTCCGACGACACGTCTGCTGTTCCTAGGGATGATTCTGGACACAGTACAGAAAAAGGTGTTTCTCCCGGAGGAGAAAGCCAAGGAGTTATCCGACATAGTCAGGAACCTCCTAAGACCAGGCCAAGTGTCAGTACAATGCACAATGGTCCTGGGAAAGATGGTGGCTTCTTACGAAGCGATTCCATTCGGCAGATTCCATGCAAGAACTTTTCAGTGGGATCTGCTGGACAAATGGTCCGGATCGCATCTTCAAATGCATCAGCGGATAACCCTGTCTCCAAGGACAAGGATGTCTCTCCTGTGGTGGTTACAGAGTGCTCATCTCCTAGAGGGCCGCAGATTCGGCATTCAGGATTGGGTCCTGGTGACCACGGATGCCAGCCTGAGAGGCTGGGGAGCAGTCACACAGGGAAGAAATTTCCTGGGCTTGTGGTCAAGCATGGAAACGTCACTTCACATAAATATCCTGGAACTAAGGGCCATTTACAATGCCCTAAGTCAGGCAAGACCTCTGCTTCAGGGTCAGCCGGTGTTGATCCAGTCGGACAACATCACGGCAGTCGCCCACGTAAACAGACAGGGCGGCACAAGAAGCAGGAGGGCAATGATGGAAGTGGCAAGGATTCTTCGCTGGGCGGAGAATCATGTGATAGCACTGTCAGCAGTGTTCATTCCGGGAGTGGACAACTGGGAAGCAGACTTCCTCAGCAGACACGATCTTCACCCGGGGGAGTGGGGACTTCACCCAGAAGTCTTCCACATGATTGTGAACCGTTGGGAAAAACCAAAGGGTGGACATGATGGCGTCCCGCCTCAACAAAAAGCTGGACAGATATTGCGCCAGGTCAAGGGACCCTCAGGCAATAGCTGTGGACTCTCTGGTAACACCGTGGGTGTACCAGTCAGTGTATGTGTTCCCTCCTCTTCCTCTCATACCAAAAGTACTGAGAATCATAAGAAGGAGAGGAGTAAAGACTATACTCGTGGCTCCGGATTGGCCAAGAAGGACTTGGTACCCGGAAATTCAAGAGATGCTCACGGAAGACCCGTGGCCTCTACCTCTAAGAAAGGACCTGCTCCAGCAGGGACCATGTCTGTTCCAAGACTTACCGCGGCTGCGTTTGACGGCATGGCGGTTGAACGCCGGATCCTGAAGGAAAAAGGCATTCCGGATGAAGTCATCCCTACCCTGATCAAAGCCAGGAAGGATGTAACCATACAACATTATCACCGTATTTGGCGTAAATATGTTGCGTGGTGCGAGGCCAGGAAGGCCCCTACAGAGGAATTTCAACTGGGTCGTTTCCTGCATTTCCTGCAAACAGGACTGTCTATGGGCCTCAAATTAGGGTCCATTAAGGTTCAAATTTCGGCCCTGTCAATATTCTTCCAAAAAGAACTGGCTTCTGTTCCTGAAGTTCAGACGTTTGTCAAGGGAGTACTGCATATACAGCCTCCTTTTGTGCCTCCAGTGGCACCTTGGGATCTCAATGTAGTTTTGGGATTCCTAAAATCACATTGGTTTGAACCACTCACCACTGTGGACTTAAAATATCTCACATGGAAAGTGGTAATGCTGTTAGCCCTGGCTTCAGCCAGGCGTGTCTCAGAATTGACCAAAACAAAAAACTGCAACAAACGAGCGCCTAATCATCAAAATAAAAAGTGAAAACCAATACGTGTTTCATAGAATTAAATAATCACAATTTTATGTTCCTGATAGTCTGCGCTTGCCGGAATACTATGTGTAGTATTGTGGTGATAGCATAGAAAAAGAACAAACGGCTGCGCTGAATATCAGGAACGAAACATGATGTACAGAGAGCCAACGTAAAAAATAACAATGTTTATTAATAAAACATATAAAAAGATTAATTGTCAAATAACCGGTGAAAAATATATACAAATATATATAAGAACAGTCACTAGACGTGAACTAGTGGTATATTGTAATGACTCAGCTTATTGGGGTGAAAAGTTCAGTGATTCACTTGTTAGATAGTTGATAAATACCAGGTGTGTTGGTAGGATCCTAATGAATAAAAAAGTCCCTCAGTTGAAATTGATATTCAATACCTTTCCAAAATGGGCTGGTAAGAGCCGAGCGTCCTCGGCTTCAATGTCCTGCAATGCCCATATACGCTGTGCAGCGGAAAGGAATGGACCGTCTCTCTCACAACCCGGTCGTGGCGGCGTGTGCGCTGAAGCCGCTGATGTCGGATGCTGTAGAAGGAGGGTGCAGCGGGGACCAAGGAACACCTGGAAGATTTCACCTGAGCTGAGTGTGGATAGGGGCGGGTCCTGACGCGTTTCGTCACGTTCACGTGACTTTCTCAAAGGTAGAATGTTCTTATATATATTTATATATATTTTTCACCGGTTATTTGACAATTAATCTTTTTATATGTTTTATTAATAAACATTGTTATTTTTTACGTTGGCTCTCTGTACATCGTGTCTCAGAATTGGCGGCTTTATCCTATAAAAGCCCTTACCTAATTTTTCATATGTGGTGCCTGCGGCTACTAGGGACTTGGAGGATTCCAAGTTGCTGGACGTAGTCAGGGCCCTGAAAATATATGTTTCCAGGACGGCTGGAGTCAGAAAATCTGATTCGCTGTTTATCCTGTATGCACCCAGCAAGCTGGGTGCTCCTGCTTCTAAGCAGACGATTGCTCGTTGGATTTGTAGTACAATTCAGCTTGCACATTCTGTGGCAGGCCTGCCACAGCCAAAATCTGTAAAAGCCCATTCCACACGGAAAGTGGGCTCATCTTGGGCGGCTGCCCGAGGGGTCTCGGCTTTACAACTTTGCCGAGCAGCTACTTGGTCAGGGGAAAACATGTTTGCTAAATTCTACAAATTTGATACCCTGGCTGAGGAGGACCTGGAGTTCTCTCATTCGGTGCTGCAGAGTCATCCGCACTCTCCCACCCGGTTGGGAGCTTTGGTATAATCCCCATGGTCCTTTCGGAGTCCCCAGCATCCACTAGGACGTTAGAGAAAATAAGAATTTACTTACCGATAATTCTATTTCTCATAGTCCATAGTGGATGCTGGGCGCCCATCCCAAGTGCGGATTGTCTGCATTACTTGTACATAGTTATTGTTACAAAAATCGGGTTATTGTTGTTGTGAGCCATCTTTTCAGAGGCTCCTTCTGTTATCATGCTGTTAACTGGGTTCAGATCACAAGTTGTACGGTGTGATTGGTGTGGCTGGTATGAGTCTTACCCGGGATTCAAAATCCTTCCTTATTGTGTACGCTCGTCCGGGCACAGTATCCTAACTGAGGCTTGGAGGAGGGTCATAGGGGGAGGAGCCAGTGCACACCAGCTAGTCCTAAAGCTTTTACTTTGTGCCCAGTCTCCTGCGGAGCCGCTATTCCCCATGGTCCTTTCGGAGTCCCCAGCATCCACTACGGACTATGAGAAATAGAATTATCGGTAAGTAAATTCTTATTTTCTGGACTGTGTCCAGGATCATCCTTAGGAATAGAAGACGTGTCGTCGGAATCAGCTGCGATTTTGGAATATTAAGAATCCAACCGTGCTGCCGCAACACTACTTGAGATAGTGCTACCCCGACTACCAACTGTTCCCTGGATCTTGCCCTTATCCGGAGATCGTCCAAGTAAGGGATAATTAAAACTCCCTTCCTTCGAAGGAGTATCATCATTTCGGCCATTACTTTGGTAAAGACCCGGGGTGCCGTGGACAAACCAAACGGCAGCGTCTGAAACTGATAGTGACAGTTCTGTACCACAAACCTGAGGTACCCTTGGTGAGAAGGGTAATTTGGGACATGGAGATAAGCATCCTTGATGTCCAGAGACACCATATAATCCCCTTCTTCCCGGTTTGCCATCACCGCTCTGAGTGACTCCATCTTGAATTTGAACCTTTGTATGTAAGTGTTCAAGGATTTCAGATTTAAATTAGGTCTCACCGAGCCGTCCGGCTTCGGTACCACAAACAGCGTGGAATAATACCCCTTTCCCTGTTGTAGGAGGGGTACCTTGATTATCACCTGCTGGGAATACAGCTTGTGAATGGCTTCCCATACCGCCTCCCTGTCGGAGGGAGACGTCGGTAAAGCAGACTTTAGGAAAACGGCGAAGGGGAGACGTCTCGAATTCCAATTTGTACCCCTGAGATACCACCTGAAGGATCCAGGGGTCCACCTGTGAGTGAGCCCACTGCACGCTGAAATTTATGAGACGGGCCCCCACCGTTTCTGTTCCTGGGAACTGGCTGTTTGCTGCAGCCTTTTTCCTCTCCCTCTGCCACGGGGCAGAAATGAGGAGCCTTTTGCCCGCTTGCCCTTATGGGGCCCAAAGGACTGCGCCTGATAATACGGCGTCTTCTTATGTTGAGAGGCTACCTGGGGTAAAAATGTGGATTTCCCAGCCGTTGCCGTGGCCACCAGGTCTGTTAGACCTACCCCAAATAACTCCTCCCTTTTATAAGGCGATACTTCCATATGCCTTTTGGAATCAGCATCACCTGACCACTGTCTTGTCCATAACCCTCTTCTGGCAGAAATGGACAGCGCACTTACTCTTGATGCCAGTCGGCAAATATCCCTCTGTGCATCACGCATATATAGAAAGCATCTTTTAAATGCTCTATAGTCAGTAATATACTGTCCCTATCTAGGGTATCAATATTGTCAGTCAGGGAATCCGACCAAGCCACCCCAGCACTGCACATCCAGGCTGAGGCGATTGCTGGTCGCAGTATCACACCCGTGTGAGTGTATATACATTTTAGGATATTTTACTGCTTTCTGTCAGCAGGTTCCTTAAGGGCGGCCGTATCCGGGGACGGTAGTGCCACCTGTTTAGACAAGCGTGTGAGCGCTTTATTCACCCTAGGGGGTGTTTCCCAATGTGCCCTATCCTCTGGCGGGAAGGGGTATGATGCTAATAACTTTTTAGGAATTAACAGTTTTTATCGGGGGAAACCCACGCATCATCACACACTTCATTTAATTCCTCAGATGCAGGAAAAACTACAGGCAGTTTTTTCTCACCCAACATAATACCCTTTTTAGTGGTACTGGTATTATCAGAAATGTGTAAAAACATTTTCCATAGCCTCAATCATGTAACGTGTGGCCCTACTGGAAGTCACATTCGTCTCTTAATCGTCGACACTGGAATCAGTATCCGTGTTGGCGTCTGTATCTGCCATCTGCGGTAATGGGCGTTTTAGAGCCCCTGATGGCTTTTGAGACACCTGGACAGGCACAGGCTGAGTAGCCGGCTGTCTCATGTCATCAATCTTTTGTAAAGAGCTGACACTGTCACGTAATTCCTTCCATAAGCTCAGCCACTCAGGTGTCGACTCCCTAGGGGGTGACAACTCCATTACAGGCAATTGCTCCGCCTCCACACCATTTTCCTCCTCATACATGTCGACACAATCGTACCGACACACACACACACAGGGAATGCTCTGATAGAGGACAGGACCCCACTAGCCCTTTGGGGAGACAGAGGGAGAGTATGCCAGCACACACCAGAGCGCTATATATATATATATATATACAGGGATAACCTTATATAAGTGTTTTTCCCCTTATAGCTGCTGTATTGTTATACTACGCCTAATTAGTGCCCCCCTCTCTTTTTTAACCCCTTTCTGTAGTGTAGTAACTGCAGGGGAGAGCCAGGGAGTTTCCCTCCAACGGAGCTGTGAGAGAAAATGGCGCCAGTGTGCTGAGGAGATAGGCTCCGCCCCCTTCTCGGCGGCCTTTTCTCCCGTTTTTCTGTGGAATCTGCCAGGGGTTAAAATTCATCCATATAGCCCTGGGGGCTATATGTGATGTATTTTCGCCAGCCAAGGTGTTTCTATTGCTGCTCAGGGTGCCCCCCCCTAGCGCCCTGCACCCTCAGTGACCGAAGTGTGAAGTGTGCTGAGGAGCAATGGCGCACAGCTGCAGTGCTGTGCGCTACCTTGGTGAAGACAGGATGTCTTCTGCCGCCGATTTTCCGGACCTCTTCTTGCTTCTGGCTCTGTAAGGGGGCCGGCGGCGCGGCTCTGGGACCGAGCTCCGAGGCTGGGCCTGTGTTCGGTCCCTCTGGAGCTAATGGTGTCCAGTAGCCTAAGAAGCCCAATCCACTCTGCACGCAGGTGAGTTCGCTTCTTCTCCCCTTAGTCCCTCGATGCAGTGAGCCTGTTGCCAGCAGGTCTCACTGAAAATAAAAAACCTAAAACTAAACTTTCACTAAGAAGCTCAGGAGAGCCCCTAGTGTGCACCCTTCTCGGCCGGGCACAAAAATCTAACTGAGGCTTGGAGGATTGTCATAGGGGGAGGAGCCAGTGCACACCAGGTAGTCCTAAAGCTTTACTTTTGTGCCCAGTATCCTGCGGAGCCGCTAATCCCCATGGTCCTTACGGAGTTCCCAGCATCCACTAGGACGTCAGAGAAACACTGATAGAGTACATTATATTTATGAATTAATTGCTTCCAGATTCTGCAGCAGCATCATCAGCACCACCAGTGTTACTCACAGTCACTTCACACTGACTGCTGCACAACACATCACTTAATTTCCGGGCCGCCCGCCACCTGGTGAAGAGACATGGGAGATGAAGGACCAGCAGTGCCACGTTGAGCGGAAGTATTGTGAATTAGTTACCCACACACTCCTTGTGACACCTGCTCCCCGTCTGCCCTCCCACCCGCCGCCTGCCGTCCGGAACCCGCACTGACAAGTAAGTCTCAGCAGAATGTGTCTGCCAGCAGCTCCCAGTCCCTCCTAGAGGAACACTGCCAGTGGTGTGGCGGCCGCGGCACACTAGGACTGAGAGACCGCAGCAGGAGGAAAGCACAGGTGGGCGGGAGGAGAGCATGGGCGGACATCACCACGTCACATTGCAAGGTGACGCCAGTCCCCCCAGTGAGGCCGCCGACGAATGCACTCAGCATAGTATTAGCAGCAGGCAGAGGGGGGTCGGGTGCAGCGGTGGTGGGAGGTACGGAAATGAGCTGCAGGCTAGGCTCCACCGATCACACAGTCAGCGATCACTGTGCTACAGCAAGCGTGGCGTGCAGCGGTGCTGGACATTAGGGAGTGCCTGTGCGCCCAGGCACCCCCTGTACGCACGCCTATGCGCTACCACCCCCCATATGCCACACTACATCACTATGCTACAGCCCTCCCATATGCTGCACTTCATAATTACACTATACCCCCCATACAACATACTACATCACCACACTACACTACTCACAATAAAATTAAAACATCCCAGTTCCTCATTCTTAATGAGCTCACGTGAGTTCTCTCCCCAACGGAGCTCCAGACCAAGTAACAATGAAGACACCAGCAGCGTGTAGGGGGCAGGCCTGGTCCACTTGTCAGGAGAGAGCAGTCACAGGAGGGTAAGAAGGGGGCGGGGCCTAGTCCTACAGACGGGAGAGAGCACAGACAGGAGAGAGCAAGGTACAGGGGTAGAAGGGGACGGAGCCTATTCTTACAGGCTTTCAAAATTCGACTTTAAAATTCGACATTTGACAAATTCGACTTTTCTGCAATGGTACAAATGCGGCAATTCGACAAAAGTATATTCAATTGAAGTTTGTAAATTCGACAACAGTGCTTTTAAACAGTAAATTCGTCATTTTCAATCCGCCACACTTTGCTGGCGGAATCTAATAAAAAAAATTTAAAAACATGTTTTTTTTTTTGCAGTTTTTTTTTTTTGGTAATAGCATATCTATTTATATTAGAAGGGATTAGGTACTTGGTTTGTCTTTTTTGGAGGCACAAGTATTATTTATATATTTTTTAAAATATTATTTATTTTTAAATGGAATGTGAAAAACCCGAAAAAAAAATTGCGTGGGTCCCCCCTCCAAAGCATAACCAGCCTCGGGCTCTTCGAGCCGGTCCTGGTTCTAAAAATCCGGGGGAAAAACGGACAGGGGATCCCCCGTATTTTTAAAACCAGCACCGGGCTCTGCGCCTGGTGCTGGTGCAAAAAATACGGGGGACAAAAAGAGTAGGGGTCCCCCGTATTTTTTACACCAGCATCGGGCTCCACTAGCTGGACAGATAATGCCACAGCCGGGGGTCACTTTTATACAGTGCCCTGCGGCCGTGGCATTAAATATCCAACTAGTCACCCCTGGCCGGGGTACCCTGGGGGAGTGGTGACCCCTTCAATCAAGGGGTCCCCCCCCCAGCCACCTAAGGGCCAGGGGTGAAGCCCGAGGCTGTCCCCCCCATCCAAGGGCTGCGGATGGGAGGCTGATAGCCTTGAGAAAATTTAAAGAATATTGTTTTTTCTAGTAGTACTACAAGTCCCAGCAAGCCTCCCCCGCAAGCTGGTACTTGGAGAACCACAAGTACCAGCATGCAGGAGAAAAACGGGCCCGCTGGTACCTGTAGTTCTACTGGGGAAAAAATACCCAAATAAAAACAGGACACAGACACCGTGAAAGTATAACTTTATTTCCCACCTGCCGACACACACATACTTACCTATGTTGACATGAAGCAGTCGGTCCTCTTCTCCAAGTAGAATCCACGGGTACCTGAAAATAAAAGATAATTATACTCACCTGATCCAGGTTCCAGATTAAATCCACGTACTTGGCAAAACAACAAACCGAACACCCGGACCAGACGGACTGAAAGGGGTCCCATGTTTACACATGGGATCCCTTTCCACGAATGCAGACATCCGAATCTCGCGAGAATCCAACAGCGGGATGATGACGTTCGTGCGCGCTCAGGCTAGCCGAGCAAGGCGGGAAGGTTCGAACCTGCCTCGGACCCGTGTAAAATGGGTGAAGTTCGGGGGGTTCGGATTCCGACGAACCGAACCCACTCATCACTAGTATGTACGTGAGTGTCAGGTGCCGTGCGCGTACATACGTGTCAGTGCCGTGCGTGTACGTACGTGTGTGTCAAGTGTCGTACGTGTACGTGTGTGTGTGTGTGTGTGTCAGGTGGCGCGTACCTACATGTGTGTATGTCAGGTGCTGTGCATGTGTGTACGTACAGGCGTGTGTCAGGTGCCGCGCGTGTACGTACGTGTGTGTGTGTGTGCAAAAGAGAGATATCGGCAAGGAAAAGCTGTATTTTACCTTTGCATTTTTCTCCCAAACGAAGGACACTAGAATGAAAATTTTAAAGCCTCCTGTTAGTGCTTCATCTACACGTTATAGCCCAGAATTTTACAATGCCTATCTCTTTGCAAAAGAGAGATATCGGCAAGGAAAAGCAGTATTGTACCTTTGCATTTTTCTACCAAACGAAGGACACTAGAATGAAAATTTAAAAGCCTCCTGTTAGTGCTTCATCTACACGGTATAGCCCTGAATTTTCCAATGCCTAGCTCTTTGCAAAAGAGAGATATTGGCAAGGAAAAGCTGTATTGTACCTTTGCATTTTTCTACCAAACGAAGGACACTAGAATGAAAATTTAAAAGCCTCCTGTTAGTGCTTCATCTACACGGTATAGCCCTGAATTTTCCAATGACTAGCTCTTTGCAAAAGAGAGATATTGGCAAGGAAAAGCTGTATTGTACCTTTGCATTTTTCTCCCAAACGAAGGACACTAGAATGAAAATTTTAAAGCCTCCTGTTAGTGCTTCATCTACACGTTATAGCCCTGAATTTTCCAATGCCTATCTCTTTGCAAAAGAGAGATATCGGCAAGGAAAAACTGTATTGTACCTTTGCATTTTTCTCCCAAACGAAAGACACTAGAATGAAAATTTTAAAGCCTCCTGTTAGTGCTTCATCTACACGTTATAGCCCTGCATTTTCCAATGCCTATCTCTTTGCAAAAGAGAGATATCGGCAAGGAAAAGCAGCATTGTACCTTTGCATTTTTCTCCCAAACGAAAGACACTAGAATGAAAATTGTAAAGCCTCCTGTTAGTGCTTCATCTACACGTTATAGCCCTGCATTTTCCAATGCCTAGCTCTTTGCAAAAGAGAGATATTGGCAAGGAAAAGCTGTATTGTACCTTTGCATTTTTCTCCCAAACGAAGGACACTAGAATGAAAATTTTAAAGCCTCCTGTTAGTGCTTCATCTACACGTTATAGCCCTGAATTTTCCAATGCCTATCTCTTTGCAAAAGAGAGATATCGGCAAGGAAAAGCTGTATTGTACCTTTGCATTTTTCTCCCAAACTAAAGACACTAGAATGAAAATTTTAAAGCCTTCTGTTAGTGCTTCATCTACACGTTATAGCCCTGAATTTTCCAATGCCTAGCTCTTTGCAAAAGAGAGATATCGGCAAGGAAAAGCTGTATTGTACCTTTGCATTTTTCTCCCAAACGAAAGACACTAGAATGAAAATTTTAAAGCCTCCTGTTAGTGCTTCATCTACACGTTATAGCCCTGAATTTTCCAATGCCTATCTCTTTGCAAAAGAGAGATATCGGCAAGGAAAAGCTTTATTGTACCTTTGCATTTTTCTCCCAAATGAAGGACACTAGAATTAAAATTTTAAAGCCTCCTATTAGTGCTTCATCTACACGTTATAGCCCTGAATTTTCCAATGCCTATCTCTTTGCAAAAGAGAGATATCGGCAAGGAAAAGCTGTATTTTACCTTTGCATTTTTCTCCCAAACGAAGGACACTAGAATGAAAATTTTAAAGCCTCCTGTTAGTGCTTCATCTACACGTTATAGCCCAGAATTTTCCAATGCCTATCTCTTTGCAAAAGAGAGATATCGGCAAGGAAAAGCAGTATTGTACCTTTGCATTTTTCTACCAAACGAAGGACACTAGAATGAAAATTTAAAAGCCTCCTGTTAGTGCTTCATCTACACGGTATAGCCCTGAATTTTCCAATGCCTAGCTCTTTGCAAAAGAGAGATATTGGCAAGGAAAAGCTGTATTGTACCTTTGCATTTTTCTCCCAAACGAAGGACACTAGAATGAAAATTTTAAAGCCTCCTGTTAGTGCTTCATCTACACGTTATAGCCCTGAATTTTCCAATGCCTATCTCTTTGCAAAAGAGAGATATCGGCAAGGAAAAACTGTATTGTACCTTTGCATTTTTCTCCCAAACGAAAGACACTAGAATGAAAATTTTAAAGCCTCCTGTTAGTGCTTCATCTACACGTTATAGCCCTGCATTTTCCAATGCCTATCTCTTTGCAAAAGAGAGATATCGGCAAGGAAAAGCAGCATTGTACCTTTGCATTTTTCTCCCAAACGAAAGACACTAGAATGAAAATTGTAAAGCCTCCTGTTAGTGCTTCATCTACACGTTATAGCCCTGCATTTTCCAATGCCTAGCTCTTTGCAAAAGAGAGATATTGGCAAGGAAAAGCTGTATTGTACCTTTGCATTTTTCTCCCAAACGAAGGACACTAGAATGAAAATTTTAAAGCCTCCTGTTAGTGCTTCATCTACACGTTATAGCCCTGAATTTTCCAATGCCTAGCTCTTTGCAAAAGAGAGATATCGGCAAGGAAAAGCTGTATTGTACCTTTGCATTTTTCTCCCAAACGAAAGACACTAGAATGAAAATTTTAAAGCCTCCTGTTAGTGCTTCATCTACACGTTATAGCCCTGAATTTTCCAATGCCTATCTCTTTGAAAAAGAGAGATATCGGCAAGGAAAAGCTTTATTGTACCTTTGCATTTTTCTCCCAAATGAAGGACACTAGAATTAAAATTTTAAAGCCTCCTATTAGTGCTTCATCTACACGTTATAGCCCTGAATTTTCCAATGCCTATCTCTTTGCAAAAGAGAGATATCGGCAAGGAAAAGCTGTATTTTACCTTTGCATTTTTCTCCCAAACGAAGGACACTAGAATGAAAATTTTAAAGCCTCCTGTTAGTGCTTCATCTACACGTTATAGCCCAGAATTTTCCAATGCCTATCTCTTTGCAAAAGAGAGATATCGGCAAGGAAAAGCATTATTGTACCTTTGCATTTTTCTACCAAACGAAGGACACTAGAATGAAAATTTAAAAGCCTCCTGTTAGTGCTTCATCTACACGGTATAGCCCTGAATTTTCCAATGCCTAGCTCTTTGCAAAAGAGAGATATTGGCAAGGAAAAGCTGTATTGTACCTTTGCATTTTTCTCCCAAACGAAGGACACTAGAATGAAAATTTTAAAGCCTCCTGTTAGTGCTTCATCTACACGTTATAGCCCTGAATTTTCCAATGCCTATCTCTTTGCAAAAGAGAGATATCGGCAAGGAAAAACTGTATTGTACCTTTGCATTTTTCTCCCAAACGAAAGACACTAGAATGAAAATTTTAAAGCCTCCTGTTAGTGCTTCATCTACACGTTATAGCCCTGCATTTTCCAATGCCTATCTCTTTGCAAAAGAGAGATATCGGCAAGGAAAAGCAGCATTGTACCTTTGCATTTTTCTCCCAAACGAAAGACACTAGAATGAAAATTGTAAAGCCTCCTGTTAGTGCTTCATCTACACGTTATAGCCCTGCATTTTCCAATGCCTAGCTCTTTGCAAAAGAGAGATATTGGCAAGGAAAAGCTGTATTGTACCTTTGCATTTTTCTCCCAAACGAAGGACACTAGAATGAAAATTTTAAAGCCTCCTGTTAGTGCTTCATCTACACGTTATAGCCCTGAATTTTCCAATGCCTATCTCTTTGCAAAAGAGAGATATCGGCGAGGAAAAACTGTATTGTACCTTTGCATTTTTCTCCCAAACGAAAGACACTAGAATGAAAATTTTAAAGCCTCCTGTTAGTGCTTCATCTACACGTTATAGCCCTGAATTTTCCAATGCCTAGCTCTTTGCAAAAGAGAGATATCGGCAAGGAAAAGCTGTATTGTACCTTTGCATTTTTCTCCCAAAAGAAGGACACTAGAATGAAAATTTTAAAGCCTCCTATTAGTGCTTCATCTACACGTTATAGCCCTGAATTTTCCAATGCCTATCTCTTTGCAAAAGAGAGATATCGGCAAGGAAAAGCTGTATTGTACCTTTGCATTTTTCTCCCAAACGAAGGACACTAGAATGAAAATTTTAAAGCCTCCTGTTAGTGCTTCATCTACACGTTATAGCCCAGAATTTTCCAATGCCTATCTCTTTGCAAAAGAGAGATATCGGCAAGGAAAAGCTGTATTGTACCTTTGCATTTTTCTCCCAAACGAAAGACACTAGAATGAAAATTTTAAAGCCTCCTGTTAGTGCTTCATCTACACGTTATAGCCCTGAATTTTTCAATGCCTATCTCTTTGCAAAAGAGAGATATTGGCAAGGAAAAGCTGTATTGTACCTTTGCATTTTTCTTCCAAACGAAGGACACTAGAATGAAAATGTTTAAGCCTCCTGTTAGTGCTTCATCTACACGTTATAGCCCTGAATTTTCCAATGCCTATCTCTTTGCAAAAGAGAGATATCGGCAAGGAAAAGCTGTATTGTACCTTTGCATTTTTCTCCCGAACGAAAGACACTAGAATGAAAATTGTAAAGCCTCCTGTTAGTGCTTCATCTACACGTTATAGCCCTGCATTTTCCAATGCCTAGCTCTTTGCAAAAGAGAGATATTGGCAAGGAAAAGCTGTATTGTACCTTTGCATTTTTCTCCCAAACGAAAGACACTAGAATGAAAATTTTAAAGCCTCCTGTTAGTGCTTCATCTACACGTTATAGCCCTGAATTTTCCAATGCTTATCTCTTTGCAAAAGAGAGATATCGGCAAGGAAAAGCAGCATTGTACTTTTGCATTTTTCTCCCAAACGAAAGACACTAGAATGAAAATTTTAAAGCCTCCTGTTAGGCCATCATCTACACGACATAGCCCTGAATTTTCCAATGCGCAGCTCTTTGCAAAAGAGAGATATTGGCAAGGAAAAGCTGTCTTGTACCTTTGCATTTTTCTCCCAAACGAAGGACACTAGAAAGAAAATTTTAAAGCCTCCTGTTAGGCCATCATCTACACGACATAGCCCTGAGTTTTCCAATGCGCAGCTCTTTGCAAAAGAGAGATATTTGCAAGGAAAAGCTGTCTTGTACCATTGCATTTTTCTCCCAAACGAAGGACACTAGAAAGAACATTTTAAAGCCTCCTGTTAGGCCATCATCTACACGACATAGCCCTGAATTTTCCAATGCGCAGCTCTTTGCAAAAGAGAGATATTGGCAAGGAAAAGCTGTCTTGTACCTTTGCATTTTTCTCCCAAACGAAGGTCACTAGAAAGAAAATTTTAAAGCCTCCTGTTAGGCCATCAACTACACGACATAGCCCTGAATTTTCCAATGCGCAGCTCTTTGCAAAAGAGAGATATTGGCAAGGAAAAGCTGTCTTGTACCATTGCATTTTTCTCCCAAACGAAGGACACTAGAAAGAACATTTTAAAGCCTCCTGTTAGGCCATCATCTACACGACATAGCCCTGAATTTTCCAATGCGTAGCTCTTTGCAAAAGAGAGATATTGGCAAGGAAAAGCTGTCTTGTACCTTTGCATTTTTCTCCCAAACGAAGGACACTAGAAAGAAAATTTTAAAGCCTCCTGTTAGGCCATCATCTACACGACATAGCCCTGAATTTTCCAATGCGTAGCTCTTTGCAAAAGAGAGATATTGGCAAGGAAAAGCTGTCTTGTACCTTTGCATTTTTCTCCCAAACGAAGGACACTAGAAAGAAAATTTTAAAGCCTCCTGTTAGGCCATCATCTACACGACATAGCCCTGAATTTTCCAATGCGCAGCTCTTTGCAAAAGAGAGATATTGGCAAGGAAAAGCTGTCTTGTACCATTGCATTTTTCTCCCAAACGAAGGACACTAGAAAGAAAATTTTAAAGCCTCCTGTTAGGCCATCATCTACACGACATAGCCCTGAATTTTCCAATGCGTAGCTCTTTGCAAAAGAGAGATATTGGCAAGGAAAAGCTGTCTTGTACCGTTGCATTTTTCTCCCAAACGAAGGACACTAGAAAGAAAATTTTAAAGCCTCCTGTTAGGACATCATCTACACGACATAGCCCTGAATTTTCCAATCCGTAGCTCTTTGCAAAAGAGAGATATTGGCAAGGAAAAGCTGTCTTGTACCTTTGCATTTTTCTCCCAAACGAAGGACACTAGAAAGAAAATTTTAAAGCCTCCTGTTAGGCCATCATCTACACGACATAGCCCTGAATTTTCCAATGCGCAGCTCTTGGCAAGGAAAAGCTGTCTTGTACCATTGCATTTTTCTCCCAAACGAAGGACACTAGAAAGAAAATTTTAAAGCCTCCTGTTAGTGCTTCATCTACACGTTATAGCCCTGAATTTTCCAATGCCTAGCTCTTTGCAAAAGAGAGATATCGGCAAGGAAAAGCTGTATTGTACCTTTGCATTTTTCTCCCAAACGAAAGACACTAGAATGAAAATTTTAAAGCCTCCTGTTAGTGCTTCATCTACACGTTATAGCCCTGAATTTTCCAATGCCTATCTCTTTGCAAAAGAGAGATATCGGCAAGGAAAAGCTGTATTGTACCTTTGCATTTTTCTCCCAAACGAAAGACACTAGAATGAAAATTGTAAAGCCTCCTGTTAGTGCTTCATCTACACGTTATAGCCCTGAATTTTCCAATGCCTAGCTCTTTGCAAAATAGAGATATTGGCAAGGAAAAGCTGTATTGTACCTTTGCATTTTTCTCCCAAACGAAGGACACTAGAATGAAAATTTTAAAGCCTCCTGTTAGTGCTTCATCTACACGTTATAGCCCTGAATTTTCCAATGCCTATCTCTTTGCAAAAGAGAGATATCGGCAAGGAAAAGCTGTATTGTACCTTTGCATTTTTCTCCCAAACTAAAGACACTAGAATGAAAATTTTAAAGCCTTCTGTTAGTGCTTCATCTACACGTTATAGCCCTGAATTTTCCAATGCCTAGCTCTTTGCAAAAGAGAGATATCGGCAAGGAAAAGCTGTATTGTACCTTTGCATTTTTCTCCCAAACGAAAGACACTAGAATGAAAATTTTAAAGCCTCCTGTTAGTGCTTCATCTACACGTTATAGCCCTGAATTTTCCAATGCCTATCTCTTTGCAAAAGAGAGATATCGGCAAGGAAAAGCTTTATTGTACCTTTGCATTTTTCTCCCAAATGAAGGACACTAGAATTAAAATTTTAAAGCCTCCTATTAGTGCTTCATCTACACGTTATAGCCCTGAATTTTCCAATGCCTATCTCTTTGCAAAAGAGAGATATCGGCAAGGAAAAGCTGTATTTTACCTTTGCATTTTTCTCCCAAACGAAGGACACTAGAATGAAAATTTTAAAGCCTCCTGTTAGTGCTTCATCTACACGTTATAGCCCAGAATTTTCCAATGCCTATCTCTTTGCAAAAGAGAGATATCGGCAAGGAAAAGCAGTATTGTACCTTTGCATTTTTCTACCAAACGAAGGACACTAGAATGAAAATTTAAAAGCCTCCTGTTAGTGCTTCATCTACACGGTATAGCCCTGAATTTTCCAATGCCTAGCTCTTTGCAAAAGAGAGATATTGGCAAGGAAAAGCTGTATTGTACCTTTGCATTTTTCTCCCAAACGAAGGACACTAGAATGAAAATTTTAAAGCCTCCTGTTAGTGCTTCATCTACACGTTATAGCCCTGAATTTTCCAATGCCTATCTCTTTGCAAAAGAGAGATATCGGCAAGGAAAAACTGTATTGTACCTTTGCATTTTTCTCCCAAACGAAAGACACTAGAATGAAAATTTTAAAGCCTCCTGTTAGTGCTTCATCTACACGTTATAGCCCTGCATTTTCCAATGCCTATCTCTTTGCAAAAGAGAGATATCGGCAAGGAAAAGCAGCATTGTACCTTTGCATTTTTCTCCCAAACGAAAGACACTAGAATGAAAATTGTAAAGCCTCCTGTTAGTGCTTCATCTACACGTTATAGCCCTGCATTTTCCAATGCCTAGCTCTTTGCAAAAGAGAGATATTGGCAAGGAAAAGCTGTATTGTACCTTTGCATTTTTCTCCCAAACGAAGGACACTAGAATGAAAATTTTAAAGCCTCCTGTTAGTGCTTCATCTACACGTTATAGCCCTGAATTTTCCAATGCCTAGCTCTTTGCAAAAGAGAGATATCGGCAAGGAAAAGCTGTATTGTACCTTTGCATTTTTCTCCCAAACGAAAGACACTAGAATGAAAATTTTAAAGCCTCCTGTTAGTGCTTCATCTACACGTTATAGCCCTGAATTTTCCAATGCCTATCTCTTTGAAAAAGAGAGATATCGGCAAGGAAAAGCTTTATTGTACCTTTGCATTTTTCTCCCAAATGAAGGACACTAGAATTAAAATTTTAAAGCCTCCTATTAGTGCTTCATCTACACGTTATAGCCCTGAATTTTCCAATGCCTATCTCTTTGCAAAAGAGAGATATCGGCAAGGAAAAGCTGTATTTTACCTTTGCATTTTTCTCCCAAACGAAGGACACTAGAATGAAAATTTTAAAGCCTCCTGTTAGTGCTTCATCTACACGTTATAGCCCAGAATTTTCCAATGCCTATCTCTTTGCAAAAGAGAGATATCGGCAAGGAAAAGCATTATTGTACCTTTGCATTTTTCTACCAAACGAAGGACACTAGAATGAAAATTTAAAAGCCTCCTGTTAGTGCTTCATCTACACGGTATAGCCCTGAATTTTCCAATGCCTAGCTCTTTGCAAAAGAGAGATATTGGCAAGGAAAAGCTGTATTGTACCTTTGCATTTTTCTCCCAAACGAAGGACACTAGAATGAAAATTTTAAAGCCTCCTGTTAGTGCTTCATCTACACGTTATAGCCCTGAATTTTCCAATGCCTATCTCTTTGCAAAAGAGAGATATCGGCAAGGAAAAACTGTATTGTACCTTTGCATTTTTCTCCCAAACGAAAGACACTAGAATGAAAATTTTAAAGCCTCCTGTTAGTGCTTCATCTACACGTTATAGCCCTGCATTTTCCAATGCCTATCTCTTTGCAAAAGAGAGATATCGGCAAGGAAAAGCAGCATTGTACCTTTGCATTTTTCTCCCAAACGAAAGACACTAGAATGAAAATTGTAAAGCCTCCTGTTAGTGCTTCATCTACACGTTATAGCCCTGCATTTTCCAATGCCTAGCTCTTTGCAAAAGAGAGATATTGGCAAGGAAAAGCTGTATTGTACCTTTGCATTTTTCTCCCAAACGAAGGACACTAGAATGAAAATTTTAAAGCCTCCTGTTAGTGCTTCATCTACACGTTATAGCCCTGAATTTTCCAATGCCTAGCTCTTTGCAAAAGAGAGATATCGGCAAGGAAAAGCTGTATTGTACCTTTGCATTTTTCTCCCAAACGAAAGACACTAGAATGAAAATTTTAAAGCCTCCTGTTAGTGCTTCATCTACACGTTATAGCCCTGAATTTTCCAATGCCTATCTCTTTGAAAAAGAGAGATATCGGCAAGGAAAAGCTTTATTGTACCTTTGCATTTTTCTCCCAAATGAAGGACACTAGAATTAAAATTTTAAAGCCTCCTATTAGTGCTTCATCTACACGTTATAGCCCTGAATTTTCCAATGCCTATCTCTTTGCAAAAGAGAGATATCGGCAAGGAAAAGCTGTATTTTACCTTTGCATTTTTCTCCCAAACGAAGGACACTAGAATGAAAATTTTAAAGCCTCCTGTTAGTGCTTCATCTACACGTTATAGCCCAGAATTTTCCAATGCCTATCTCTTTGCAAAAGAGAGATATCGGCAAGGAAAAGCATTATTGTACCTTTGCATTTTTCTACCAAACGAAGGACACTAGAATGAAAATTTAAAAGCCTCCTGTTAGTGCTTCATCTACACGGTATAGCCCTGAATTTTCCAATGCCTAGCTCTTTGCAAAAGAGAGATATTGGCAAGGAAAAGCTGTATTGTACCTTTGCATTTTTCTCCCAAACGAAGGACACTAGAATGAAAATTTTAAAGCCTCCTGTTAGTGCTTCATCTACACGTTATAGCCCTGAATTTTCCAATGCCTATCTCTTTGCAAAAGAGAGATATCGGCAAGGAAAAACTGTATTGTACCTTTGCATTTTTCTCCCAAACGAAAGACACTAGAATGAAAATTTTAAAGCCTCCTGTTAGTGCTTCA
Source organism: Pseudophryne corroboree (assembly GCF_028390025.1). Classification (NCBI taxonomy): domain Eukaryota; kingdom Metazoa; phylum Chordata; class Amphibia; order Anura; family Myobatrachidae; genus Pseudophryne; species Pseudophryne corroboree. The sequence goes on from NW_026970004.1 coordinate 269,351, forward strand.
TCTACACGTTATAGCCCTGCATTTTCCAATGCCTATCTCTTTGCAAAAGAGAGATATCGGCAAGGAAAAGCAGCATTGTACCTTTGCATTTTTCTCCCAAACGAAAGACACTAGAATGAAAATTGTAAAGCCTCCTGTTAGTGCTTCATCTACACGTTATAGCCCTGAATTTTCCAATGCCTATCTCTTTGCAAAAGAGAGATATCGGCAAGGAAAAACTGTATTGTACCTTTGCATTTTTCTCCCAAACGAAAGACACTAGAATGAAAATTTTAAAGCCTACTGTTAGTGCTTCATCTACACGTTATAGCCCTGAATTTTCCAATGCCTAGCTCTTTGCAAAAGAGAGATATTGGCAAGGAAATGCTGTATTGTACCTTTGCATTTTTCTCTCAAACGAAGGACACTAGAATGAAAATTTTAAAGCCTACTGATAGTGCTTCATCTGCACGTTATAGCCCTGAATTTTCCAATGCCTAGCTCTTTGCAAAAGAGAGATATCGGCAAGGAAAAGCTGTATTGTACCTTTGCATTTTTCTCCCAAACGAAAGACACTAGAATGAAAATTTTAAAGCCTCCTGTTAGTGCTTCATCTACACGTTATAGCCCTGAATTTTCCAATGCCTATCTCTTTGCAAAAGAGAGATATCGGCAAGGAAATGCTGTATTGTACCTTTGCATTTTTCTCCCAAACGAAAGACACTAGAATGAAAATTTTAAAGCCTCCTGTTAGTGCTTCATCTACACGGTATAGCCCTGAATTTTCCAATGCCTAGCTCTTTGCAAAAGAGAGATATCGGCAAGGAAAAGCAGCATTGTACCTTTGCATTTTTCTCCCAAACGAAAGACACTAGAATGAAAATTGTAAAGCCTCCTGTTAGTGCTTCATCTACACGTTATAGCCCTGCATTTTCCAATGCCTAGCTCTTTGCAAAAGAGAGATATTGGCAAGGAAAAGCTGTATTGTACCTTTGCATTTTTCTCCCAAACGAAAGACACTAGAATGAAAATTTAAAAGCCTCCTGTTAGTGCTTCATCTACACGGTATAGCCCTGAATTTTCCAATGCCTAGCTCTTTGCAAAAGAGAGATATCGGCAAGGAAAAGCAGCATTGTACCTTTGCATTTTTCTCCCAAACGAAAGACACTAGAATGAAAATTGTAAAGCCTCCTGTTAGTGCTTCATCTACACGTTATAGCCCTGCATTTTCCAATGCCTAGCTCTTTGCAAAAGAGAGATATTGGCAAGGAAAAGCTGTATTGTACCTTTGCATTTTTTCTCTCAAACGAAAGACACTAGAATGAAAATTTTAAAGCCTCCTGTTAGTGCTTCATCTTCACGTTATAGCCCTGCATTTTCAAATGCCTATCTCTTTGCAAAAGAGAGATATCGGCAAGGAAAAGCAGCATTGTACTTTTGCATTTTTCTCCCAAACGAAGGACACTAGAATGAAAATTTAAAAGCCTCCTGTTAGTGCTTCATCTACACGGTATAGCCCTGAATTTTCCAATGCCTAGCTCTTTGCAAAAGAGAGATATTGGCAAGGAAAAGCTGTATTGTACCTTTGCATTTTTCTCCCAAACGAAGGACACTAGAATGAAAATTTAAAAGCCTCCTGTTAGTGCTTCATCTACACGTTATAGCCCTGAATTTTCCAATGCCTATCTCTTTGCAAAAGAGAGATATCGGCAAGGAAAAGCTGTATTGTACCTTTGCATTTTTCTCCCAAACGAAGGACACTAGAATGAAAATTTAAAAGCCTCCTGTTAGTGCTTCATCTACACGTTATAGCCCTGAATTTTCCAATGCCTATCTCTTTGCAAAAGAGAGATATCGGCAAGGAAAAACTGTATTGTACCTTTGCATTTTTCTCCCAAACGAAAGACACTAGAATGAAAATTTTAAAGCCTCCTGTTAGTGCTTCATCTACACGTTATAGCCCTGAATTTTCCAATGCCTAGCTCTTTGCAAAAGAGAGATATTGGCAAGGAAATGCTGTATTGTACCTTTGCATTTTTCTCTCAAACGAAGGACACTAGAATGAAAATTTTAAAGCCTACTGTTAGTGCTTCATCTACACGTTATAGCCCTGAATTTTCCAATGCCTAGCTCTTTGCAAAAGAGAGATATCGGCAAGGAAAAGCTGTATTGTACCTTTGCATTTTTCTCCCAAACGAAAGACACTAGAATGAAAATTTTAAAGCCTCCTGTTAGTGCTTCATCTACACGGTATAGCCCTGAATTTTCCAATGCCTAGCTCTTTGCAAAAGAGAGATATCGGCAAGGAAAAGCAGCATTGTACCTTTGCATTTTTCTCCCAAACGAAAGACACTAGAATGAAAATTGTAAAGCCTCCTGTTAGTGCTTCATCTACACGTTATAGCCCTGCATTTTCCAATGCCTAGCTCTTTGCAAAAGAGAGATATTGGCAAGGAAAAGCTGTATTGTACCTTTGCATTTTTCTCCCACACGAAAGACACTAGAATGAAAATTTTAAAGCCTCCTGTTAGTGCTTCATCTACACATTATAGCCCTGAATTTTCCAATGCCTAGCTCTTTGCAAAAGAGAGATATTGGCAAGGAAAAGCTGTATTGTACCTTTGCATTTTTCTCCCAAACGAAGGACACTAGAATGAAAATTTTAAAGCCTACTGTTAGTGCTTCATCTACACGTTATAGCCCTGAATTTTCCAATGCCTAGCTCTTTGCAAAAGAGAGATATCGGCAAGGAAAAGCTGTATTGTACCTTTGCATTTTTCTCCAAAACGAAAGACACTAGAATGAAAATTTTAAAGCCTCCTGTTAGTGCTTCATCTACACGTTATAGCCCTGAATTTTCCAATGCCTATCTCTTTGCAAAAGAGAGATATCGGCAAGGAAAAGCTGTATTGAACCTTTGCATTTTTCTCCCAAACGAAGGACACTAGAATGAAAATTTTAAAGCCTCCTATTAGTGCTTCATCTACACGTTATAGCCCTGAATTTTCCAATGCCTATCTCTTTGCAAAAGAGAGATATCGGCAAGGAAAAGCTGTATTGTACCTTTGCATTTTTCTCCCAAACGAAGGACACTAGAATGAAAATTTTAAAGCCTCCTGTTAGTGCTTCATCTACACGTTATAGCCCTGAATTTTCCAATGCCTATCTCTTTGCAAAAGAGAGATATCGGCAAGGAAAAGCTGTATTGTACCTTTGCATTTTTCTCCCAAACGAAAGACACTAGAATGAACATTTTAAAGCCTCCTGTTAGTGCTTCATCTACACGTTATAGCCCTGAATTTTCCAATGCCTATCTCTTTGCAAAAGAGAGATATCGGCAAGGAAATGCTGTATTGTACCTTTGCATTTTTCTCCCAAACGAAAGACACTAGAATGAAAATTTTAAAGCCTCCTGTTAGTGCTTCATCTACACGGTATAGCCCTGAATTTTCCAATGCCTAGCTCTTTGCAAAAGAGAGATATTGGCAAGGAAAAGCTGTATTGTACCTTTGCATTTTTCTCCCAAACGAAGGACACTAGATTGAAAATTTTAAAGCCTCCTATTAGTGCTTCATCTACACGTTATAGCCCTGAATTTTCCAATGCCTATCTCTTTGCAAAAGAGAGATATCGGCAAGGAAAAGCTGTATTGTACCTTTGCATTTTTCTCCCAAACGAAGGACACTAGAATTAAAATTTTAAAGCCTCCTGTTAGTGCTTCATCTACACGTTATAGCCCTGAATTTTCCAATGCCTATCTCTTTGCAAAAGAGAGATATCGGCAAGGAAAAGCTGTATTGTACCTTTGCATTTTTCTCCCAAACGAAGGACACTAGAATGAAAATTTAAAAGCCTCCTGTTAGTGCTTCATCTACACGTTATAGCCCTGAATTTTCCAATGCCTATCTCTTTGCAAAAGAGAGATATCGGCAAGGAAAAGCTGTATTGTACCTTTGCATTTTTCTCCCAAACGAAGGACACTAGAATGAAAATTTAAAAGCCTCCTGTTAGTGCTTCATCTACACGTTATAGCCCTGAATTTTCCAATGCCTATCTCTTTGCAAAAGAGAGATATCGGCAAGGAAAAACTGTATTGTACCTTTGCATTTTTCTCCCAAACGAAAGACACTAGAATGAAAATTTTAAAGCCTACTGTTAGTGCTTCATCTACACGTTATAGCCCTGAATTTTCCAATGCCTAGCTCTTTGCAAAAGAGAGATATTGGCAAGGAAATGCTGTATTGTACCTTTGCATTTTTCTCTCAAACGAAGGACACTAGAATGAAAATTTTAAAGCCTACTGATAGTGCTTCATCTACACGTTATAGCCCTGAATTTTCCAATGCCTAGCTCTTTGCAAAAGAGAGATATCGGCAAGGAAAAGCTGTATTGTACCTTTGCATTTTTCTCCCAAACGAAAGACACTAGAATGAAAATTTTAAAGCCTCCTGTTAGTGCTTCATCTACACGTTATAGCCCTGAATTTTCCAATGCCTATCTCTTTGCAAAAGAGAGATATCGGCAAGGAAATGCTGTATTGTACCTTTGCATTTTTCTCCCAAACGAAAGACACTAGAATGAAAATTTTAAAGCCTCCTGTTAGTGCTTCATCTACACGGTATAGCCCTGAATTTTCCAATGCCTAGCTCTTTGCAAAAGAGAGATATCGGCAAGGAAAAGCAGCATTGTACCTTTGCATTTTTCTCCCAAACGAAAGACACTAGAATGAAAATTGTAAAGCCTCCTGTTAGTGCTTCATCTACACGTTATAGCCCTGCATTTTCCAATGCCTAGCTCTTTGCAAAAGAGAGATATTGGCAAGGAAAAGCTGTATTGTACCTTTGCATTTTTCTCCCAAACGAAAGACACTAGAATGAAAATTTAAAAGCCTCCTGTTAGTGCTTCATCTACACGGTATAGCCCTGAATTTTCCAATGCCTAGCTCTTTGCAAAAGAGAGATATCGGCAAGGAAAAGCAGCATTGTACCTTTGCATTTTTCTCCCAAACGAAAGACACTAGAATGAAAATTGTAAAGCCTCCTGTTAGTGCTTCATCTACACGTTATAGCCCTGCATTTTCCAATGCCTAGCTCTTTGCAAAAGAGAGATATTGGCAAGGAAAAGCTGTATTGTACCTTTGCATTTTTTCTCTCAAACGAAAGACACTAGAATGAAAATTTTAAAGCCTCCTGTTAGTGCTTCATCTTCACGTTATAGCCCTGCATTTTCAAATGCCTATCTCTTTGCAAAAGAGAGATATCGGCAAGGAAAAGCAGCATTGTACTTTTGCATTTTTCTCCCAAACGAAGGACACTAGAATGAAAATTTAAAAGCCTCCTGTTAGTGCTTCATCTACACGGTATAGCCCTGAATTTTCCAATGCCTAGCTCTTTGCAAAAGAGAGATATTGGCAAGGAAAAGCTGTATTGTACCTTTGCATTTTTCTCCCAAACGAAGGACACTAGAATGAAAATTTTAAAGCCTCCTGTTAGTGCTTCATCTGCACGTTATAGCCCTGAATTTTCCAATGCCTATCTCTTTGCAAAAGAGATATATTGGCAAGGAAAAGCTGTATTGTACCTTTGCATTTTTTCTCTCAAACGAAAGACACTAGAATGAAAATTTTAAAGCCTCCTGTTAGTGCTTCATCTACACGTTATAGCCCTGAATTTTCCAATGCCTATCTCTTTGCAAAAGAGAGATATCGGCAAGGAAAAGCTGTATTGTACCTTTGCATTTTTCTCCCAAACGAAGGACACTAGAATGAAAATTTAAAAGCCTCCTGTTAGTGCTTCATCTACACGGTATAGCCCTGAATTTTCCAATGCCTAGCTCTTTGCAAAAGAGAGATATTGGCAAGGAAAAGCTGTATTGTACCTTTGCATTTTTCTCCCAAACGAAGGACACTAGAATGAAAATTTTAAAGCCTCCTGTTAGTGCTACATCTGCACGTTATAGCCCTGAATTTTCCAATGCCTATCTCTTTGCAAAAGAGATATATTGGCAAGGAAAAACTGTATTGTACCTTTGCATTTTTCTCCTAAACGAAAGACACTAGAATGAAAATTTTAAAGCCTCCTGTTAGTGCTTCATCTACACGTTATAGCCCTGAATTTTCCAATGCCTAGCTCTTTGCAAAAGAGAGATATTGGCAAGGAAAAGCTGTATTATACCTTTGCATTTTTCTCCCAAACGAAAGACACTAGAATGAAAATTTTAAAGCCTACTGTTAATGCTTCATCTACACGTTATAGCCCTGAATTTTCCAATGCCTAGCTCTTTGCAAAAGAGAGATATCGGCAAGGAAAAGCTGTATTGTACCTTTGCATTTTTCTCCCAAACGAAAGACACTAGAATGAAAATTTTAAAGCCTCCTGTTAGTGCTTCATCTACACGTTATAGCCCTGAATTTTCCAATGCCTATCTCTTTGCAAAAGAGAGATATCGGCAAGGAAAAGCTGTATTGTACCTTTGCATTTTTCTCCCAAACGAAGGACACTAGAATGAAAATTTTAAAGCCTCCTATTAGTGCTTCATCTACACGTTATAGCCCTGAATTTTCCAATTCCTATCTCTTTGCAAAAGAGAGATATCGGCAAGGAAAAGCTGTATTGTACCTTTGCATTTTTCTCCCAAACGAAGGACACTAGAATAAAAATTTTAAAGCCTCCTGTTAGTGCTTCATCTACACGTTATAGCCCTGAATTTTCCAATGCCTATCTCTTTGCAAAAGAGAGATATCGGCAAGGAAAAGCTGTATTGTACCTTTGCATTTTTCTCCCAAACGAAAGACACTAGAATGAAAATTTTAAAGCCTCCTGTTAGTGCTTCATCTACACGTTATAGCCCTGCATTTTCCAATGCCTATCTCTTTGCAAAAGAGAGATATCGGCAAGGAAAAGCTGCATTGTACTTTTGCATTTTTCTCCCAAACGAAAGACACTAGAATGAAAATTTTAAAGCCTCCTGTTAGTGCTTCATCTACACGTAATAGCCCTGAATTTTCCAATGCCTATCTCTTTACAAAAGAGAGATATCGGCAAGGAAATGCTGTATTGTACCTTTGCATTTTTCTCCCAAACGAAAGACACTAGAATGAAAATTTTAAAGCCTCCTGTTAGTGCTTCATCTACACGTTATAGCCCTGCATTTTCCAATGCCTAGCTCTTTGCAAAAGAGAGATATTGGCAAGGAAAAGCTGTATTGTACCTTTGCATTTTTCTCCCAAACGAAAGACACTAGAATGAAAATTTTAAAGCCTCCTGTTAGTGCTTCATCTACGCGTTATAGCCCTGAATTTTCCAATGCCTATCTCTTTGCCAAAGAGAGATATCGGCAAGGAAAAACTGTATTGTACCTTTGCATTTTTCTCCCAAACGAAAGACACTAGAATGAAAATTTTAAAGCCTCCTGTTAGTGCTTCATCTACACGTTATAGCCCTGAATTTTCCAATGCCTATCTCTTTGCCAAAGAGAGATATCGGCAAGGAAAAACTGTATTGTACCTTTGCATTTTTCTCCCAAACGAAAGACACTAGAATTAAAATTTTAAAGCCTCCTGTTAGTGCTTCATCTACACGTTATAGCCCTGAATTTTCCAATGCCTATATCTTTGCAAAAGAAAGATATCGGCAAGGAAAAGCTGTATTGTACCTTTGCATTTTTCTCCCAAACGAAGGACACTAGAATGAAAATTTAAAAGCCTCCTGTTAGTGCTTCATCTACACGGTATAGCCCTGAATTTTCCAATGCCTAGCTCTTTGCAAAAGAGAGATATTGGCAAGGAAAAGCTGTATTGTACCTTTGCATTTTTCTCCCAAACGAAAGACACTAGAATTAAAATTTTAAAGCCTACTGTTAGTGCTTCATCTACACGTTATAGCCCTGAATTTTCCAATGCCTAGCTCTTTGCAAAAGAGAGATATCGGCAAGGAAAAGCTGTATTGTACCTTTGCATTTTTCTCCCAAACGAAAGACACTAGAATGAAAATTTTAAAGCCTCCTGTTAGTGCTTCATCTACACGTTATAGCCCTGAATTTTCCAATGCCTATCTCTTTGCAAAAGAGAGATATCGGCAAGGAAAAGCTGTATTGTACCTTTGCATTTTTCTCCCAAACGAAGGACACTAGAATGAAAATTTAAAAGCCTCCTGTTAGTGCTTCATCTACACGTTATAGCCCTGAATTTTCCAATGCCTAGCTCTTTGCAAAAGAGAGATATTGGCAAGGAAAAGCTGTATTGTACCTTTGCATTTTTCTCCCAAACGAAGGACACTAGAATGAAAATTTTAAAGCCTCCTGTTAGTGCTTCATCTACACGTAATAGCCCTGAATTTTCCAATGCCTAGCTCTTTGCAAAAGAGAGATATCGGCAAGGAAAATCTGTATTGTACCTTTGCATTTTTCTCCCAAACGAAAGACACTAGAATGAAAATTTTAAAGCCTCCTGTTAGTGCTTCATTTACACGTTATAGCCCTGCATTTTCCAATTGCTATCTCTTTGCAAAAGAGAGATATCGGCAAGGAAAAGCTGCATTGTACTTTTGCATTTTTCTCCCAAACGAAAGACACTAGAATGAAAATTTTAAAGCCTCCTGTTAGTGCTTCATCTACACGTAATAGCCCTGAATTTTCCAATGCCTATCTCTTTACAAAAGAGAGATATCGGCAAGGAAATGCTGTATTGTACCTTTGCATTTTTCTCCCAAACGAAAGACACTAGAATGAAAATTTTAAAGCCTCCTGTTAGTGCTTCATCTACACGTTATAGCCCTGCATTTTCCAATGCCTAGCTCTTTGCAAAAGAGAGATATTGGCAAGGAAAAGCTGTATTGTACCTTTGCATTTTTCTCCCAAACGAAAGACACTAGAATGAAAATTTTAAAGCCTCCTGTTAGTGCTTCATCTACGCGTTATAGCCCTGAATTTTCCAATGCCTATCTCTTTGCCAAAGAGAGATATCGGCAAGGAAAAACTGTATTGTACCTTTGCATTTTTCTCTCAAACGAAAGACACTAGAATGAAAATTTTAAAGCCTCCTGTTAGTGCTTCATCTACACGTAATAGCCCTGAATTTTCCAATGCCTATCTCTTTACAAAAGAGAGATATCGGCAAGGAAATGCTGTATTGTACCTTTGCATTTTTCTCCCAAACGAAAGACACTAGAATGAAAATTTTAAAGCCTCCTGTTAGTGCTTCATCTACACGTTATAGCCCTGCATTTTCCAATGCCTAGCTCTTTGCAAAAGAGAGATATTGGCAAGGAAAAGCTGTATTGTACCTTTGCATTTTTCTCCCAAACGAAAGACACTAGAATGAAAATTTTAAAGCCTCCTGTTAGTGCTTCATCTACGCGTTATAGCCCTGAATTTTCCAATGCCTATCTCTTTGCCAAAGAGAGATATCGGCAAGGAAAAACTGTATTGTACCTTTGCATTTTTCTCCCAAACGAAGGACACTAGAATGAAAATTTAAAAGCCTCCTGTTAGTGCTTCATCTACACGTTATAGCCCTGCATTTTCAAATGCCTATCTCTTTGCAAAAGAGAGATATCGGCAAGGAAAAGCAGCATTGTACTTTTGCATTTTTCTCCCAAACGAAAGACACTAGAATGAAAATTTTAAAGCCTCCTGTTAGTGCTTCATCTACACGTTATAGCCCTGAATTTTCCAATGCCTAGCTCTTTGCAAAAGAGAGATATCGGCAAGGAAAAGCTGTATTGTACCTTTGCATTTTTCTCCCAAACGAAGGACACTAGAATGAAAATTTTAAAGCCTCCTGTTAGTGCTTCATCTACACGTTATAGCCCTGAATTTTCCAATGCCTATCTCTTTGCAAAAGAGAGATATCGGCAAGGAAAAGCTGTATTGTACCTTTGCATTTTTCTCCCAAACGAAAGACACTAGAATGAAAATTTTAAAGCCTCCTGTTAGTGCTTCATCTACACGTTATAGCCCTGAATTTTCCAATGCCTATCTCTTTGCAAAAGAGAGATATCGGCAAGGAAAAGCTGTATTGTACCTTTGCATTTTTCTCCCAAACGAAAGACACTAGAATGAAAATTTTAAAGCCTCCTGTTAGGGCTTCATCTACACGTTATAGCCCTGAATTTTCCAATGCCTATCTCTTTGCAAAAGAGAGATATCGGCAAGGAAAAGCTGTATTGTACCTTTGCATTTTTCTCCCAAACGAAGGACACTAGAATGAAAATTTAAAAGCCTCCTGTTAGTGCTTCATCTACACGGTATAGCCCTGAATTTTCCAATGCCTAGCTCTTTGCAAAAGAGAGATATTGGCAAGGAAAAGCTGTATTGTACCTTTGCATTTTTCTCCCAAACGAAGGACACTAGAATGAAAATTTTAAAGCCTCCTGTTAGTGCTTCATCTGCACGTTATAGCCCTGAATTTTCCAATGCCTATCTCTTTGCAAAAGAGATATATTGGCAAGGAAAAACTGTATTGTACCTTTGCATTTTTCTCCTAAACGAAAGACACTAGAATGACAATTTTAAAGCCTCCTGTTAGTGCTTCATCTACACGTTATAGCCCTGAATTTTCCAATGCCTAGCTCTTTGCAAAAGAGAGATATTGGCAAGGAAAAGCTGTATTGTACCTTTGCATTTTTCTCCCAAACGAAAGACACTAGAATGAAAATTTTAAAGCCTACTGTTAATGCTTCATCTACACGTTATAGCCCTGAATTTTCCAATGCCTATCTCTTTGCAAAAGAGAGATATCGGCAAGGAAAAGCTGTATTGTACCTTTGCATTTTTCTCCCAAACGAAGGACACTAGAATGAAAATTTTAAAGCCTCCTATTAGTGCTTCATCTACACGTTATAGCCCTGAATTTTCCAATTCCTATCTCTTTGCAAAAGAGAGATATCGGCAAGGAAAAGCTGTATTGTACCTTTGCATTTTTCTCCCAAACGAAGGACACTAGAATAAAAATTTTAAAGCCTCCTGTTAGTGCTTCATCTACACGTTATAGCCCTGAATTTTCCAATGCCTATCTCTTTGCAAAAGAGAGATATCGTCAAGGAAAAGCTGTATTGTACCTTTGCATTTTTCTCCCAAACGAAAGACACTAGAATGAAAATTTTAAAGCCTCCTGTTAGTGCTTCATCTACACGTTATAGCCCTGAATTTTCCAATGCCTATCTCTTTGCAAAAGAGAGATATCGGCAAGGAAATGCTGTATTATACCTTTGCATTTTTCTCCCAAACGAAAGACACTAGAATGAAAATTTTAAAGCCTCCTGTTAGTGCTTCATCTACACGTTATAGCCCTGCATTTTCCAATGCCTATCTCTTTGCAAAAGAGAGATATCGGCAAGGAAAAGCTGCATTGTACTTTTGCATTTTTCTCCCAAACGAAAGACACTAGAATGAAAATTTTAAAGCCTCCTGTTAGTGCTTCATCTACACGTAATAGCCCTGAATTTTCCAATGCCTATCTCTTTACAAAAGAGAGATATCGGCAAGGAAATGCTGTATTGTACCTTTGCATTTTTCTCCCAAACGAAAGACACTAGAATGAAAATTTTAAAGCCTCCTGTTAGTGCTTCATCTACACGTTATAGCCCTGAATTTTCCAATGCCTATCTCTTTGCAAAAGAGAGATATCGGCAAGGAAAAGCTGTATTGTACCTTTGCATTTTTCTCCCAAACGAAAGACACTAGAATGAAAATTTTAAAGCCTCCTGTTAGTGCTTCATCTACACGTTATAGCCCTGAATTTTCCAATGCCTATCTCTTTGCCAAAGAGAGATATCGGCAAGGAAAAACTGTATTGTACCTTTGCATTTTTCTCCCAAACGAAAGACACTAGAATTACAATTTTAAAGCCTCCTGTTAGTGCTTCATCTACACGTAATAGCCCTGAATTTTCCAATGCCTATCTCTTTACAAAAGAGAGATATCGGCAAGGAAATGCTGTATTGTACCTTTGCATTTTTCTCCCAAACGAAAGACACTAGAATGAAAATTTTAAAGCCTCCTGTTAGTGCTTCATCTACACGTTATAGCCCTGCATTTTCCAATGCCTATCTCTTTGCAAAAGAGAGATATCGGCAAGGAAAAGCTGCATTGTACTTTTGCATTTTTCTCCCAAACGAAAGACACTAGAATGAAAATTTTAAAGCCTCCTGTTAGTGCTTCATCTACACGTTATAGCCCTGAATTTTCCAATGCCTATCTCTTTGCCAAAGAGAGATATCGGCAAGGAAAAACTGTATTGTACCTTTGCATTTTTCTCCCAAACGAAAGACACTAGAATTAAAATTTTAAAGCCTCCTGTTAGTGCTTCATCTACACGTTATAGCCCTGAATTTTCCAATGCCTATCTCTTTGCAAAAGAGAGATATCGGCAAGGAAAAGCTGTATTGTACCTTTGCATTTTTCTCCCAAACGAAGGACACTAGAATGAAAATTTAAAAGCCTCCTGTTAGTGCTTCATCTACACGGTATAGCCCTGAATTTTCCAATGCCTAGCTCTTTGCAAAAGAGAGATATTGGCAAGGAAAAGCTGTATTGTACCTTTGCATTTTTCTCCCAAACGAAAGACACTAGAATGAAAATTTTAAAGCCTACTGTTAGTGCTTCATCTACACGTTATAGCCCTGAATTTTCCAATGCCTAGCTCTTTGCAAAAGAGAGATATCGGCAAGGAAAAGCTGTATTGTACCTTTGCATTTTTCTCCCAAACGAAAGACACTAGAATGAAAATTTTAAAGCCTCCTGTCAGTGCTTCATCTACACGTTATAGCCCTGAATTTTCCAATGCCTATCTCTTTGCAAAAGAGAGATATCGGCAAGGAAAAGCTGTATTGTACCTTTGCATTTTTCTCCCAAACGAAGGACACTTGAATGAAAATTTAAAAGCCTCCTGTTAGTGCTTCAACTACACGGTATAGCCCTGAATTTTCCAATGCCTAGCTCTTTGCAAAAGAGAGATATTGGCAAGGAAAAGCTGTATTGTACCTTTGCATTTTTCTCCCAAACGAAGGACACTAGAATGAAAATTTTAAAGCCTCCTGTTAGTGCTTCATCTACACGTTATAGCCCTGAATTTTCCAATGCCTAGCTCTTTGCAAAAGAGAGATATCGGCAAGGAAAATCTGTATTGTACCTTTGCATTTTTCTCCCAAACGAAAGACACTAGAATGAAAATTTTAAAGCCTCCTGTTAGTGCTTCATCTACACGTTATAGCCCTGCATTTTCCAATGCCTATCTCTTTGCAAAAGAGAGATATTGGCAAGGAAAAGCTGTATTGTACCTTTGCATTTTTCTCCCAAACGAAAGACACTAGAATGAAAATTTTAAAGCCTACTGTTAGTGCTTCATCTACACGTTATAGCTCTGAATTTTCCAATGCCTAGCTCTTTGCAAAAGAGAGATATCGGCAAGGAAAAGCTGTATTGTACCTTTGCATTTTTCTCCCAAACGAAAGACACTAGAATGAAAATTTTAAAGCCTCCTGTTAGTGCTTCGTCTACACGTTATAGCCCTGAATTTTCCAATGCCTATCTCTTTGCAAAAGAGAGATATCGGCAAGGAAAAGCTGTATTGTACCTTTGCATTTTTCTCCCAAACGAAGGACACTAGAATGAAAATTTTAAAGCCTCCTATTAGTGCTTCATCTACACGTTATAGCCCTGAATTTTCCAATGCCTATCTCTTTGCAAAAGAGAGATATCGGCAAGGAAAAGCGGTATTGTACCTTTGCATTTTTCTCCCAAACGAAAGACACTAGAATGAAAATTTTAAAGCCTCCTGTTAGTGCTTCATCTACACGTTATAGCGCTGCATTTTCCAATGCCTATCTCTTTGCAAAAGAGAGATATCGGCAAGGAAAAGCTGCATTGTACTTTTGCATTTTTCTCCCAAACGAAAGACACTAGAATGAAAAATTTAAAGCCTCCTGTTAGTGCTTCATCTACACGTAATAGCCCTGAATTTTCCAATGCCTATCTCTTTGCAAAAGAGAGATATCGGCAAGGAAATGCTGTATTGTACCTTTGCATTTTTCTCCCAAACGAAAGACACTAGAATGAAAATTTTAAAGCCTCCTGTTAGTGCTTCATCTACACGTTATAGCCCTGCATTTTCCAATGCCTATCTCTTTGCAAAAGAGAGATATCGGCAAGGAAAAGCTGCATTGTACTTTTGCATTTTTCTCCCAAACGAAAGACACTAGAATGAAAATTTTAAAGCCTCCTGTTAGTGCTTCATCTACACGTTATAGCCCTGAATTTTCCAATTCCTATCTCTTTGCAAAAGAGAGATATCGGCAAGGAAAAGCTGTATTGTACCTTTGCATTTTTCTCCCAAACGAAGGACACTAGAATGAAAATTTTAAAGCCTCCTATTAGTGCTTCATCTACACGTTATAGCCCTGAATTTTCCAATGCCTATCTCTTTGCAAAAGAGAGATATCGGCAAGGAAAAGCTGTATTGTACCTTTGCATTTTTCTCCCAAACGAAGGACACTAGAATGAAAATTTTAAAGCCTCCTATTAGTGCTTCATCTACACGTTATAGCCCTGAATTTTCCAATGCCTATCTCTTTGCAAAAGAGAGATATCGGCAAGGAAAAGCTGTATTGCACCTTTGCATTTTTCTCCCAAACGAAGGACACTAGAATGAAAATTTTAAAGCCTCCTGTTAGTGCTTAATCTACATGTTATAGCCCTGAATTTTCCAATGCCTATCTCTTTGCAAAAGAGAGATATCGGCAAGGAAATGCTGTATTGTACCTTTGCATTTTTCTCCCAAACGAAAGACACTAGAATGAAAATTTTAAAGCCTCCTGTTAGTGCTTCATCTACACGTTATAGCCCTGCATTTTCCAATGCCTATCTCTTTGCAAAAGAGAGATATCGGCAAGGAAAAGCTGCATTGTACTTTTGCATTTTTCTCCCAAACGAAAGACACTAGAATGAAAATTTTAAAGCCTCCTGTTAGTGCTTCATCTACACGTAATAGCCCTGAATTTTCCAATGCCTATCTCTTTGCAAAAGAGAGATATCGGCAAGGAAATGCTGTATTGTACCTTTGCATTTTTCTCCCAAACGAAAGACACTAGAATGAAAATTTTAAAGCCTCCTGTTAGTGCTTCATCTACACGTTATAGCCCTGCATTTTCCAATGCCTATCTCTTTGCAAAAGAGAGATATCGGCAAGGAAAAGCTGCATTGTACTTTTGCATTTTTCTCCCAAACGAAAGACACTAGAATGAAAATTTTAAAGCCTCCTGTTAGTGCTTCATCTACACGTTATAGCCCTGAATTTTCCAATGCCTATCTCTTTGCAAAAGAGAGATATCGGCAAGGAAAAGCTGTATTGTACCTTTGCATTTTTCTCCCAAACGAAGGACACTAGAATAAAAATTTTAAAGCCTCCTGTTAGTGCTTCATCTACACGTTATAGCCCTGAATTTTCCAATGCCTATCTCTTTGCAAAAGAGAGATATCGGCAAGGAAAAGCTGTATTGTACCTTTGCATTTTTCTCCCAAACGAAGGACACTAGAATGAAAATTTTAAAGCCTCCTGTTAATGCTTCATCTACACGTTATAGCCCTGAATTTTCCAATGCCTATCTCTTTGCAAAAGAGAGATATCGGCAAGGAAAAGCTGTATTGTACCTTTGCATTTTTCTCCCAAACGAAAGACACTAGAATGAAAATTTTAAAGCCTCCTGTTAGTGCTTCATCTACTTGTTATAGCCCTGAATTTTCCAATGCCTATCTCTTTGTTATCATGCTGTTAACTGGGTTCAGATCACAAGTTGTACGGTGTGATTGGTGTGGCTGGTATGAGTCTTACCCGGGATTCAAAATCCTTCCTTATTGTGTACGCTCGTCCGGGCACAGTATCCTAACTGAGGCTTGGAGGAGGGTCATAGGGGGAGGAGCCAGTGCACACCAGCTAGTCCTAAAGCTTTTACTTTGTGCCCAGTCTCCTGCGGAGCCGCTATTCCCCATGGTCCTTTCGGAGTCCCCAGCATCCACTACGGACTATGAGAAATAGAATTATCGGTAAGTAAATTCTTATTTTCTGGACTGTGTCCAGGATCATCCTTAGGAATAGAAGACGTGTCGTCGGGATCAGCTGCGATTTTGGAATATTAAGAATCCAACCGTGCTGCCGCAACACTACCTGAGATAGTGCTACCCCGACTACCAACTGTTCCCTGGATCTTGCCCTTATCCGGAGATCGTCCAAGTAAGGGATAATTAAAACTCCCTTCCTTCGAAGGAGTATCATCATTTCGGCCATTACTTTGGTAAAGACCCGGGGTGCCGTGGACAAACCAAACGGCAGCGTCTGAAACTGATAGTGACAGTTCTGTACCACAAACCTGAGGTACCCTTGGTGAGAAGGGTAATTTGGGACATGGAGATAAGCATCCTTGATGTCCAGAGACACCATATAATCCCCTTCTTCCCGGTTTGCCATCACCGCTCTGAGTGACTCCATCTTGAATTTGAACCTTTGTATGTAAGTGTTCAAGGATTTCAGATTTAAATTAGGTCTCACCGAGCCGTCCGGCTTCGGTACCACAAACAGCGTGGAATAATACCCCTTTCCCTGTTGTAGGAGGGGTACCTTGATTATCACCTGCTGGGAATACAGCTTGTGAATGGCTTCCCATACCGCCTCCCTGTCGGAGGGAGACGTCGGTAAAGCAGACTTTAGGAAAACGGCGAAGGGGAGACGTCTCGAATTCCAATTTGTACCCCTGAGATACCACCTGAAGGATCCAGGGGTCCACCTGTGAGTGAGCCCACTGCACGCTGAAATTTATGAGACGGGCCCACACCGTTTCTGTTCCTGGGAACTGGCTGTTTGCTGCAGCCTTTTTCCTCTCCCTCTGCCACGGGGCAGAAATGAGGAGCCTTTTGCCCGCTTGCCCTTATGGGGCCCAAAGGACTGCGCCTGATAATACGGCGTCTTCTTATGTTGAGAGGCTACCTGGGGTAAAAATGTGGATTTCCCAGCCGTTGCCGTGGCCACCAGGTCTGTTAGACCTACCCCAAATAACTCCTCCCTTTTATAAGGCGATACTTCCATATGCCTTTTGGAATCAGCATCACCTGACCACTGTCTTGTCCATAACCCTCTTCTGGCAGAAATGGACAGCGCACTTACTCTTGATGCCAGTCGGCAAATATCCCTCTGTGCATCACGCATATATAGAAAGCATATTGTAAATGCTCTATAGTCAGTAATATACTGTCCCTATCTAGGGTATCAATATTGTCAGTCAGGGAATCCGACCAAGCCACCCCAGCACTGCACATCCAGGCTGAGGCGATTGCTGGTCGCAGTATCACACCCGTGTGAGTGTATATACATTTTAGGATATTTTACTGCTTTCTGTCAGCAGGTTCCTTAAGGGCGGCCGTATCCGGGGACGGTAGTGCCACCTGTTTAGACAAGCGTGTGAGCGCTTTATTCACCCTAGGGGGTGTTTCCCAATGTGCCCTATCCTCTGGCGGGAAGGGGTATGATGCTAATAACTTTTTAGGAATTAACAGTTTTTATCGGGGGAAACCCACGCATCATCACACACTTCATTTAATTCCTCAGATGCAGGAAAAACTACAGGCAGTTTTTTCTCACCCAACATAATACCCTTTTTAGTGGTACTGGTATTATCAGAAATGTGTAAAAACATTTTCCATAGCCTCAATCATGTAACGTGTGGCCCTACTGGAAGTCACATTCGTCTCTTAATCGTCGACACTGGAATCAGTATCCGTGTCGGCGTCTGTATCTGCCATCTGCGGTAACGGGCGTTTTAGAGCCCCTGATGGCTTTTGAGACACCTGGACAGGCACAGGCTGAGTAGCCGGCTGTCTCATGTCATCAATCTTTTGTAAAGAGCTGACACTGTCACGTAATTCCTTCCATAAGCTCAGCCACTCAGGTGTTGACTCCCTAGGGGGTGACAACTCCATTACAGGCAATTGCTCCGCCTCCACACCATTTTCCTCCTCATACATGTCGACACAATCGTACCGACACACAGCACACACACAGGGAATGCTCTGATAGAGGACAGGACCCCACTAGCCCTTTGGGGAGACAGAGGGAGAGTATGCCAGCACACACCAGAGCGCTAATAATATATATACAGGGATAACCTTATATAAGTGTTTTTCCCCTTATAGCTGCTGTATTGTTATACTACGCCTAATTAGTGCCCCCCTCTCTTTTTTAACCCCTTTCTGTAGTGTAGTAACTGCAGGGGAGAGCCAGGGAGCTTCCCTCCAACGGAGCTGTGAGA
This sequence comes from Pseudophryne corroboree, assembly GCF_028390025.1. Taxonomy (NCBI): domain Eukaryota; kingdom Metazoa; phylum Chordata; class Amphibia; order Anura; family Myobatrachidae; genus Pseudophryne; species Pseudophryne corroboree. Next base: position 287,623 of record NW_026970004.1, read on the forward strand.
GAAAATGGCGCCAGTGTGCTGAGGAGATAGGCTCCGCCCCCTTCTCGGCGGCCTTTTCTCCCGTTTTTCTGTGGAATCTGGCAGGGGTTAAAATTCATCCATATAGCCCTGGGGGCTATATGTGATGTATTTTCGCCAGCCAAGGTGTTTCTATTGCTGCTCAGGGCGCCCCCCCCTAGCGCCCTGCACCCTCAGTGACCGAAGTGTGAAGTGTGCTGAGGAGCAATGGCGCACAGCTGCAGTGCTGTGCGCTACCTTGGTGAAGACAGGATGTCTTCTGCCGCCGATTTTCCGGACCTCTTCTTGCTTCTGGCTCTGTAAGGGGGCCGGCGGCGCGGCTCTGGGACCGAGCTCCGAGGCTGGGCCTGTGTTCGGTCCCTCTGGAGCTAATGGTGTCCAGTAGCCTAAGAAGCCCAATACACTCTGCACGCAGGTGAGTCCGCTTCTTCTCCCCTTAGTCCCTCGATGCAGTGAGCCTGTTGCCAGCAGGTCTCACTGAAAATAAAAAACCTAAAACTAAACTTTCACTAAGAAGCTCAGGAGAGCCGCTAGTGTGCACCCTTCTCGGCCGGGCACAAAAATCTAACTGAGGCTTGGAGGCTTGTCATAGGGGGAGGAGCCAGTGCACACCAGGTAGTCCTAAAGCTTTACTTTTGTGCCCAGTCTCCAGCGGAGCCGCTAATCCCCATGGTCCTTATGGAGTTCCCAGCATCCACTAGGACGTCAGAGAAACACTGATAGAGTACATTATATTTATGAATTAATTGCTTCCAGATTCTGCAGCAGCATCATCAGCACCACCAGTGTTACTCACAGTCACTTCACACTGACTGCTGCACAACACATCACTTAATTTCCGGGCCGCCCGCCACCTGGTGAAGAGACATGGGAGATGAAGGACCAGCAGTGCCACGTTGAGCGGAAGTATTGTGAATTAGTTACCCACACACTCCTTGTGACACCTGCTCCCCGTCTGCCCTCCCACCCGCCGCCTGCCGTCCGGAACCCGCACTGACAAGTAAGTCTCAGCAGAATGTGTCTGCCAGCAGCTCCCAGTCCCTCCTAGAGGAACACTGCCAGTGGTGTGGCGGCCGCGGCACACTAGGACTGAGAGACCGCAGCAGGAGGAAAGCACAGGTGGGCGGGAGGAGAGCATGGGCGGACATCACCATGTCACATTGCAAGGTGACGCCAGTCCCCCCAGTGAGGCCGCCGACGAATGCACTCAGCATAGTATTAGCAGCAGGCAGAGGGGGGTTGGGTGCAGCGGTGGTGGGAGGTACGGAAATGAGCTGCAGGCTAGGCTCCACCGATCACACACTCAGCGATCACTGTGCTACAGCAAGCGTGGCGTGCAGCGGTGCTGGACATTAGGGAGTGCCTGTGCGCACCAGGCACCCCCTGTACGCACGCCTATGCGCTACCACCACCCATATGCCACACTACATCACTATGCTACAGCCCTCCCATATGCTGCACTTCATAATTACACTATACCCCCCATACAACATACTACATCACCACACTACACTACTCACAATAAAATTAAAACATCCCAGTTCCTCATTCTTAATGAGCTCACGTGAGTTCTCTCCCCAACGGAGCTCCAGACCAAGTAACAATGAAGACACCAGCAGCGTGTAGGGGGCAGGCCTGGTCCACTTGTCAGGAGAGAGCAGTCACAGGAGGGTAAGAAGGGGGCGGGGCCTAGTCCTACAGACGGGAGAGAGCACAGACAGGAGAGAGCAAGGTACAGGGGTAGAAGGGGACGGAGCCTATTCTTACACGCTTTCAAAATTCGACTTTAAAATTCGACATTTGACAAATTCGACTTTTCTGCAATGGTACAAATGCGGCAATTCGACAAAAGTATATTCAATTGAAGTTTGTAAATTCGACAACAGTGCTTTTAAACAGTAAATTCGTCATTTTCAATCCGCCACACTTTGCTGGCGGAATCTAATAAAAAATTTTTAAAAACATGTTTTTTTTTTGCAGTTTTTTTTTTTTGGTAATAGCATATCTATTTATATTAGAAGGGATTAGGTACTTGGTTTGTCTTTTTTGGAGGCACAAGTATTATTTATATATTTTTTAAAATATTATTTATTTTTTAAATGGAATGTGAAAAACCCGAAAAAAAATTGCGTGGGTCCCCCCTCCAAAGCATAACCAGCCTCGGGCTCTTCGAGCCGGTCCTGGTTCTAAAAATCTGGGGGAAAAACGGACAGGGGATCCCCCATATTTTTAAAACCAGCACCGGGCTCTGCGCCTGGTGCTGGTGCAAAAAATACGGGGAACAAAAAGAGTAGGGGTCCCCCGTATTTTTTACACCAGCATCGGGCTCCACTAGCTGGACAGATAATGCCACAGCCGGGGGTCACTTTTATACAGTGCCCTGCGGCCGTGGCATTAAATATCCAACTAGTCACCCCTGGCCGGGGTACCCTTGGGGAGTGGGGACCCCTTCAATCAAGGGGTCCCCCCCAGCCACCCAAGGGCCAGGGGTGAAGCCCGAGGCTGTCCCCCCCATCCAAGGGCTGCGGATGGGAGGCTGATAGCCTTGAGAAAATTTAAATAATATTGTTTTTTCTAGTAGTACTACAAGTCCCAGCAAGCCTCCCCCGCAAGCTGGTACTTGGAGAACCACAAGTACCAGCATGCAGGAGAAAAACGGGCCCGCTGGTACCTGTAGTTCTACTGGGGAAAAAATACCCAAATAAAAACAGGACACAGACACCGTAAAAATTTAACTTTATTTCCCACCTGCCGACACACCCATACTTACCTATGTTGACATGAAGCAGTCGGTCCTCTTCTCCAAGTAGAATCCACGGGTACCTGAAAATAAAAGATAATTATACTCACCTGATCCAGGTTCCAGATTAAATCCACGTACTTGGCAAAACAACAAACCGAACACCCGGACCAGACGGACTGAAAGGGGTCCCATGTTTACACATGGGATCCCTTTCCACGAATGCAGACATCCGAATCTCGCGAGAATCCGACAGCGGGATGATGACGTTCGTGCGCGCTCGGGCTAGCCGAGCAAGGCGGGAAGGTTCGAACCTGCCTCGGACCCGTGTAAAATGGGTGAAGTTCGGGGGGTTCGGATTCCGACGAACCGAACCCACTCATCACTAGTATGTACGTGAGTGTCAGGTGCCATGCGCGTACATACGTGTCAGTGCCGTGCGTGTACGTACGTGTGTGTCAAGTGTCGTGCGTGTACGTGTGTGTGTGTGTGTCAGGTGGCGCGTACCTACATGTGTGTATGTCAGGTGCTGTGCATGTGTGTACGTACAGGCGTGTGTCAGGTGCCGCGCGTGTACGTACGTGTGTGTGTGTGCCAGGAGCCGCGCGTGTACATGCGTGTGGGTGTCAGGAGCCGTGCGTATACGTACATACGTGTAGGTGTCAGGTGCCGTGCGTATACGTATATACGTGTGTGTGTCAGGAGCCGCGCGTGTTCGTACATGTGTGTGTGTGTCAGGAGCCACGCGTGTGTGTGTGTGTGTCAGGAGCCGCGCGTGTTCGTACATGTGTGTCAGGTGCCGCACGTGTATGTGTGTGTGTGTGTTAAATTCCGCGTGTGTACGTACGTATGTGTGTGCCTGGAGCCGCGCGTGTACATACATGTGTGTGTGTGTCAGATGCTGTACGTGTATGTGTGTGTCTCAGGTGCTGCACGTGTATATGTGTGTATCTCAGGTGCTGCATTTGTATGCGTCAGCTGCCACGTGGGTGTCAGGTGTTGAGCGTGTATGTGTTTGTGTCGCATCTGTATGTGTGTGACTGTCAGGTGCTGCACGTGTATGTGTGTGTCAGGTGCTGCATGTATATATGTGTGTGTTAGGTGCTGTTCATGTATGTGGGAGTGGCAGGTGCTACATGTGTATATATGTGTGAGTGGCAGGTGCTGCGTGTGTATACGAGTGTGTGTGAGGTGCTGCGAGTGTATGTGTGTGTTAGGTGCTCTGAGTGTATATGATTGTGTGTCAGGTGCTGTGCGTGTGTGCGTTAAATGCCACATGTATGTATGTATGTGTGTCAGGTGCTGCGTGTGTGTGTGGGTGTGTCAGGTGCTGCATGTCTGTGTGTGTGGGTGTGTCAGGTGCTGCATGTGTGTGTGTGTGTGTCTGTCAGGTGCTGCATGTGTGTGTCAGGTGCTGCATGTCTGCGTGTGTGTCAGGCGCTGCATGTCTGTGTCAGGTGCTGCGTGTGTGTGTGTGTGTGTCAGGTGCTGTGTGTGTGTGTGTGTGTGTGTGTCAGGTGCTGCGTGTCTGCGTGTGTGTGTCAGGTGCTGCGTGTCTGCGTGTGTGTGTCAGGTGCTGCGTGTGTGTGTGTGTGTGTCAGGTGCTGCGTGTCTGCGTGTGTGTGTCAGGTGCTGCATGTCTGCGTGTGTGTGTCAGGCGTTGCATGTCTGTGTGTCAGGTGCTGCGTGTGTGTGTGTCAGGTACTGTGTGTGTGTGTCAGGTGCTGCGTGCCGTGTGCGTGTGTCAGGTGCGTGAGTGTGCGTGTGTCAGGTGCGTGAGTGTGTGTGTGTCAGGTGCGTGAGTGTGTGTGTGTGTCAGGTGCGTGAGTGTGTGTGTCAGGTGCGTGAGTGTGTGTGTGTCAGGCGCTGCGTGTCTGTGTGTGTCAGGCGCTGCGTGTCTGTGTGTGTAAGGCGCTGCGTGTGAGTGTGTGCGTGTGTGTCAGGTCCGTGTGAGTGTCAGGTGCTGCGTCTGTGTGTGTGTCAGGTGCTGCGTGTGTGTCAGGCGCTGCGTGTGCGTGTGTCAGGCGCTGCAGGGAGGGCGGGGGGGACGGACAGCAGGGAGGGCGGGGGGGGGACGGACACACAGCAGGGAGGGCGGGGGGAGAACGGACACACAGCAGAGAGGAGGAGGGGGGGTGGCCGGACACAGCGGGAGGAGGGGGGGTGGCCGGACACAGCGGGAGGAGGGGGGTGGCCGGACACAGCGGGAGGAGGGGGGGTGGCCGGACACAGCGGGAGGAGAGGGGGTGGCCGGACACAGCGGGAGGGGGGGTGGCCGGACACAGCGGGAGGGGGGGGTGGCCGGACACAGCGGGAGGGGGGGGTGGACGGACACAGCGGGAGGGGGGGGTGGCCGGACACAGCGGGAGGGGGGGGTAACCGGACACAGCGGGAGGAGGGGAGGGTGGCCGGACACAGCGGGAGGGGGGGGTGGCCAGACACAGCGGGAGTGGGGGGTGGTCGGACACAGCGGGAGGGGGGGGTGGCCGGACACAGCGGGAGGGGGGGGTGGACGGACACAGCGAGAGGGGGGGGTGGCCGGACACAGCGGGAGGGGGGGGTGGCCGGACACAGCGGGAGGAGGGGAGGGTGGCCGGACACAGCGGGAGGAGGGGAGGGTGGCCGGACACACAGCAGGGAGGGCGCGGGGGGGAACACACTGCAGGGAGGAGGGGGGGGGACACACAGCAGGGAGGGCAAGGGGGGGGCGACGGACACACAGCAGGGGGGGGGGAGGGAGACGGACACACAGCAGGGAGGGCGAGAGGGGGAGGGGGGGGTGACTGGTGACCATAGAGACCTTGATAAATACCGCATACTGCACGGAGGGAGGGCCGGACACAGCGGGAGGAGGAGGAGGGAGGAGTGGCCGGACACAGCTGCCCGAGGCGCCTCCTACTGCCAGCCGCACTACAGACGCGGGGAGGAGACGCAGGCAGCCACCAGGGAAGGTCCGGCGGGCGGCCGGGCACACAGCGGGCGAGCGGGCGGGCGAGCGGGCGGGCGGGCGGGCGGGAGGGGAGGGTGGCCGGGCGGGCGGGAGGGGAGGGTGGCCGGACACGCGGGGGAGAAGTGGAAGCTGGGTACACAGCGGTGGGCTGCCTGACAGAACTCACCCAGTGCTACGCAGCTCCTGCGATCTCCTCCCGCTTCATGGACCTCAATGAACTCACACGCCGGGAACCGCTGGCTGTCCTCCTGCAGCTCCACGTGACTCCTTCCCGCTCTGTCTCCTCGTGCCCAACTGCCAGAGCTACTCTCTGTACACCCCCTGCTGGCGGTCACTGCGCAGGCGCAACAAATTGAAATGTCCTATCTCTATAATGGGGCATATTTCTCTTAATTAAAAAAACCCTATAACTTTCTGAAAAACCACAACCCCAAAAGGCACTACACTGGGGCATACTCTATCTAGTAAAACAAACCCCAAGTCTTAATTCGTCCTCTATCCTGACTTATGCCTTCCCAAAAAAATCTTCATTCACTCTATGGGAAAACGTTGTCAAAAAGCCACAGAGGGAGTGGCAGAAAAAAACTGACAGTTGGAAATTTAGCTTACTCCCAATTCCTCATTTTTTATTATTTTGCCCTGAAATTTGTCCTGCAGCAGCGGGTGACGATTCTACGCGTCCATACCAAATTTCAGCTCAGTACGTCCAATCAGTTTTGAGGTGTAGCCCCTCAAACACCATGCCCCCATCTCAGAAGTTCCCTATGGGAGAATTCCGTTTGTTCGATTCAGCCTTAATATAAGGGCACGACCGTGCCCTTATAATTGACTGTATTGTTTTCTTTCAAAAATCCACTTAATTTTCTTTACCCGATTATTAAAATGGTAATTGACAAAAACAAACTACATTGTCACCAGAAGAGCAATACAAAATGTACAAGTGATATATTAAAATCATCTTTCCAGCTTGAATTTCAATGATGCATTGGGGCAACGATTTTGTGAGAAACATCTTCACCCTTAAATAAAGATTTTCTTAATTCCTTACCTGTGTGCTAATTAGATATCACCTTGTTTTCACATTAAACAGACTTCCACATGAGAAAACAGCAAAGATGCAGTGGCGTTAATGTTTCCTGGTGTCAACCTGTATTATTTCCGTAGATATTGAAATGAGGATGCATCTTGCTGCCTTTCCAATGAAGCAAGTTTAATTTAGTAATAGGTGAAAAACCATCCCTACAAAGATGTTAATCAGATACTTGGCTTTGTGGACACTTTTCAGAGAACAAATTTGTTATCATAAAAATTAAGCCAGAAAATGAAGAGCTGTTTAATCACTCAATTGGATTTTTCTGCCAGCATTTTTCTTTTTCTCTGCAACCCACTGCTAAATTGTGCTTCCTAGCTGTTTTTTTATAAAATCACTTAATCAAATCTAACTCTGATTACATCAGAGAAGGCCAGGTACCCTACACCATAAGAGGGGGTTTGCAATTTTGACTTGTCTACTTAAATATCACCAAAATCTGATCACAAGGTCAATTACGTCCCTGGGTGGGATTGAACCACCAACCTTTTGATTAATAGCTGAACACACTAACCGATTGCGCCACAGAGACACTTTGCAAAAACTATATACTGACAAAGACTAATAAGCATTCATCTAGAACGTTTCCTAGAAAAACTTTAAAAAGTCAATAATCTGGAGAGTTTTTGTAAGATGTTTCTTCCAGCAACCAATGAAGAAACACATTGGTACTTTCGCATGATGAGTGAGTGCTTCAGGATCTCTTGCACTTACATGTGCAGCAGAGTACTGCAATGGAAGCATGCTGGGCCCATAACCCAGAGGTAGGCAGATTGAAACTATCCTTTGCTATATGCATTTTTTTTTGTTCATTAAAGTAATCCAAAACTGGGATTGATATTTTAGCTTTTATTTTTACTTAAAGTACAATAACTTTTACCATTTTAATTTGTTTTAATAGTATATTGACAGTATTGTTTTCTTTCAAAAATCCACTTAATTTTCTTTACCCTATTATTAAAATGGTAATTGACAAAAACAAACTACATTGTCACCAGAAGAGCAATACAAAATGTACAAGTGATATATTAAAATCATCTTTCCAGCTTGAATTTCAATGATGCATTGGGGCAACGATTTTGTGAGAAACATCTTCACCCTTAAATAAATATTTTCTTAATTCCTTACCTGTGTGCTAATTAGATATCACCTTGTTTTCACATTAAACAGACTTCCACATGAGAAAGCAGCAAGGATGCAGTGGCGTTAATGTTTCCTGGTGTCAACCTGTATTATTTCAGTAGATATTGAAATGAGGATGCATCTTGCTGCCTTTCCAATGAAGCAAGTTTAATTTAGTAATAGGTGAAAAACCATCCCTACAAATATGTTAATCAGATACTTGGCTTTGTGGACACTTTTCAGAGAACAAATTAGTTAGCATAAAAATAAAGCCAGAAAATGAAGAGCTGTTTAATCACTCAATTGGATTTTTCTGCCAGCATATTTCTTTTTCTCTGCAACCCACTGCTAAATTGTGCTTCCTAGCTGTTTTTATAAAATCACTGAATCAAATCTAACTCTGATTACATCAGAGAAGGCCAGGTACCCTACACCATAACAGGGGGTTTGAAATTTTGACTTGTCTACTTAAAGATCACCAAAATCTGATAACAAGGTCAATTAAGTCCCTGGGTGGAATTGAACCACCAACCTTTTGGTTAATAGCCTTACACACTAACTGATTGCACCACAGCAACACTTTGCAAAAGTAGATACTGACAAAGGCTAATAAGCATTCATCTAGAACGATTCCTAGAAACATTTTAAAAAGTCAATAATGTGGAGAGTTTTTGTAAGATGTTTCTTCCATCAACCAATGAAGAAACACATTGGTACTTTCCCATGATGAGTGAGTGCTTCAGGATCTCTTGCACTTACATGTGCAGCAGAGTACTGTAATGGAAGCATGCTGGGTCCATAACCCAGAGGTAGGCAGATTGAAACTATCCTCTGCTATATGCATTTTTTTTTGTTAATTAAAGTAATCCAAAACTGGGATTGATATTTTTGCTCTTTTATTTTTACTTAAAGTACAATAACTTTTACCATTTTAATTTGTTTTAATAGTATATTGACAGTATTGTTTTCTTTCAAAAATCCAATTAATTTTCTTTACCCGATTATTAAAATGGTAATTGACAAAAACAAACTACATTGTCACCAGAAGAGCAATACAAAATGTACAAGTGATATATTAAAATCATCTTTCCAGCTTGAATTTCAATGATGCATTGGGGCAACGATTTTGTGAGAAACATCTTCACCCTTAAATAAAGATTTTCTTAATTCCTTACCTGTGTGCTAATTAGATATCTCCTTGTTTTCACATTAAACAGACTTCCACATGAGAAAGCAGCAAGGATGCAGTGGCGTTGATGTTTCCTGGTGTCAACCTGTATTATTTCAGTAGATATTGAAATGAGGATGCATCTTGCTGCCTTTCCAATGAAGCAAGTTTAATTTAGTAATAGGTGAAAAACCATCCCTACAAAGATGTTAATCAGATACTTGGCTTTGTGGACACTTTTCAGAGAACAAATTTGTTAGCATAAAAATAAAGCCAGAAAATGAAGAGCTGTTTAATCACTCAATTGGATTTTTTTGCCAGCATATTTCTTTTTCTCTGCAACCCACTGCTAAATTGTGCTTCCTAGCTGTTTTTATAAAATCACTGAATCAAATCTAATTCTGATTACATCAGAGAAGGCCAGGTACCCTACACCATAACAGGGGTATTCGAAATTTTGACTTGTCTACTTAAAGATCAACAAAATCTGATAACAAGGTCAATTACGTCCCTGGGTGGGATTGAACCACCAACCTTTTGGTTAATTGCCGTACACACTAACTGATTGCGCCACAGCGATACTTTTCAAAAGTACATACTGACAAAGGCTAATAAGCATTCATCTAGAACGTTTCCTATAAAAACTTTAAATAGTCAATAATCTGGAGAGTTTTTGTAAGATGTTTCTTCCATCAACCAATGAAGAAACACATTGGTACTTTCCCATGATGAGTGAGTGCTTCAGGATCTCTTGCACTTACATGTGCAGCAGAGTACTGTAATGGAAGCATGCTGGGTCCATAACCCAGAGGTAGGCAGATTGAAACTATCCTCTGCTATATGCATTTTTTTTTGTTAATTAAAGTAATCCAAAACTGGGATTGACATTTTTGCTCTTTTATTTTTACTTAAAGTACAATAACTTTTACCATTTTAATTTGTTTTAATAGTATATTGACAGTATTGTTTTCTTTCAAAAATCCAATTAATTTTCTTTACCCGATTATTAAAATGGTAATTGACAAAAACAAACTACATTGTCACCAGAAGAGCAATACAAAATGTACAAGTGATATATTAAAATCATCTTTCCAGCTTGAATTTCAATGATGCATTGGGGCAACGATTTTGTGAGAAACATCTTCACCCTTAAATAAAGATTTTCTTAATTCCTTACCTGTGTGCTAATTAGATATCACCTTGTTTTCACATTAAACAGACTTCCACATGAGAAAACAGCAAAGATGCAGTGGCGTTAATGTTTCCTGGTGTCAACCTGTATTATTTCCGTAGATATTGAAATGAGGATGCATCTTGCTGCCTTTCCAATGAAGCATGTTTAATTTAGTAATAGGTGAAAAACCATCCCTACAAAGATGTTAATCAGATACTTGGCTTTGTGGACACTTTTCAGAGAACAAATTTGTTATCATAAAAATAAAGCCAGAAAATGAAGAGCTGTTTAATCACTCAATTGGATTTTTCTGCCAGCATTTTTCTTTTTCTCTGCAACCCACTGCTAAATTGTGCTTCCTAGCTGTTTTTTTATAAAATCACTTAATCAAATCTAACTCTGATTACATCAGAGAAGGCCAGGTACCCTACACCATAAGAGGGGGTTTGCAATTTTGACTTGTCTACTTAAATATCACCAAAATCTGATCACAAGGTCAATTACGTCCCTGGGTGGGATTGAACCACCAACCTTTTGATTAATAGCTGAACACACTAACCGATTGCGCCACAGAGACACTTTGCAAAAAGTACATACTGACAAAGACTAATAAGCATTCATCTAGAACGTTTCCTAGAAAAACTTTAAAAAGTCAATAATCTGGAGAGTTTTTGTAAGATGTTTCTTCCAGCAACCAATGAAGAAACACATTGGTACTTTCGCATGATGAGTGAGTGCTTCAGGATCTCTTGCACTTACATGTGTAGCAGAGTACTGCACTGGAAGCATGCTGGGCCCATAACCCAGAGGTAGGCAGATTGAAACTATCCTTTGCTATATGCATTTTTTTTTGTTCATTAAAGTAATCCAAAACTGGGATTGATATTTTAGCTTTTATTTTTACTTAAAGTACAATAACTTTTACCATTTTAATTTGTTTTAATAGTATATTGACAGTATTGTTTTCTTTCAAAAATCCAATTAATTTTCTTTACCCGATTATTAAAATGGTAATTGACAAAAACAAACTACATTGTCACCAGAAGAGCAATACAAAATGTACAAGTGATATATTAAAATCATCTTTCCAGCTTGAATTTCAATGATGCATTGGGGCAACGATTTTGTGAGAAACATCTTCACCCTTAAATAAAGATTTTCTTAATTCCTTACCTGTGTGCTAATTAGATATCACCTTGTTTTCACATTAAACAGACTTCCATATGAGAAAACAGCAAAGATGCAGTGGCTTGGATTTTTGAAAGAAAACAATACTGTCAATATACTATTAAAACAAATTAAAATGGTAAAAGTTATTGTACTTTAAGTAAAAATAAAAGCTAAAATATCAATCCCAGTTATGAATTACTTTAATGTACAAAAAAATAATGCATATAGCAAAGGATAGTTTCAATCTGCCTACCTCTGGGTTATGGGCCCAGCATGCTTCCATTGCAGTACTCTGCTGCACATGTAAGTGCAAGAGATCCTGAAGCACTCACTCATCATGCGAAAGTACCAATGTGTTTCTTCATTGGTTGCTGGAAGAAACATCTTACAAAAACTCTCCAGATTATTGACTTTTTAAAGTTTTTCTAGGAAACGTTCTAGATGAATGCTTATTAGTCTTTGTCAGTATGTATTTTCTGCAAAGTGTCTCTGTGGCGCAATCGGTTAGTGTGTTCAGCTATTTATCAAAAGGTTGGTGGTTCAATCCCACCCAGGGACGTAATTGACCTTGTGATCAGATTTTGGTGATATTTAAGTAGACAAGTCAAAATTGCAAACCCCCTCTTATGGTGTAGGGTACCTGGCCTTCTCTGATGTAATCAGAGTTAGATTTGATTAAGTGATTTTATAAAAAAAACAGCTAGGAAGCACAATTTAGCAGTGGGTTGCAGAGAAAAAGAAAAATGCTGGCAGAAAAATCCAATTGAGTGATTAAACAGCTCTTCATTTTCTGGCTTTATTTTTATGATAACAAATTTGTTCTCAGAAAAGTGTCCACAAAGCCAAGTATCTGATTAACATCTTTGTAGGGATGGTTTTTCACCTATTACTAAATTAAACTTGCTTCATTGGAAAGGCAGCAAGATGCATCCTCATTTCAATATCTACGGAAATAATACAGGTTGACACCAGGAAACATTAACGCCACTGCATCTTTGCTGTTTTCTCATGTGGAAGTCTGTTTAATATGAAAACAAGGTGATATCTAATTAGCACACAGGTAAGGAATTAAGAAAATCTTTATTTAAGGGTGAAGATGTTTCTCACAAAATCGTTGCCCCAATGCATCATTGAAATTCAAGCTGGAAAGATGATTTTAATATATCACTTGTACATTTTGTATTGCTCTTCTGGTGACAATGTAGTTTGTTTTTGTCAATTACCATTTTAATAATCGGGTAAAGAAAATTAATTGGATTTTTGAAAGAAAACAATACTGTCAATATACTATTAAAACAAATTAAAATGGTAAAAGTTATTGTACTTTAAGTAAAAATAAAAGAGCAAAAATATCAATCCCAGTTTTGGATTACTTTAATTAACAAAAAAAAATGCATATAGCAGAGGATAGTTTCAATCTGCCTACCTCTGGGTTATGGACCCAGCACTTCCATTACAGTACTCTGCTGCACATGTAAGTGCAAAAGATCCTGAAGCACTCACTCATCATGGGAAAGTACCAATGTGTTTCTTCATTGGTTGATGGAAGAAACATCTTACAAAAACTCTCCACATTATTGACTTTTTAAAATGTTTCTAGGAATCGTTCTAGATGAATGCTTATTAGCCTTTGTCAGTATGGACTTTCGCAAAGTGTTGCTGTGGCGCAATCAGTTAGTGTGTAAGGCTATTAACCAAAAGGTTGGTGGTTCAACCCACCCAGAGACTTAATTGACCTTGTTATCAGATTTTGGTGATCTTTAAGTAGACAAGTCAAAATTTCAAACCCCCTGTTATGGTGTAGGGTACCTGGCCTTCTCTGATGTAATCAGAGTTAGATTTGATTCAGTGATTTTATAAAAACAGCTAGGAAGCACAATTTAGCAGTGGGTTGCAGAGAAAAAGAAATATGCTGGCAGAAAAATCCAATTGAGTGATTAAACAGCTCTTCATTTTCTGGCTTTATTTTATGCTAACAAATTTGTGCTCTGAAAAGTGTCCACAAAGCCAAGTATCTGATTAACATCTTTGTAGGGATGGTTTTTCACCTATTATTAAATTAAACTTGCTTCATTGGAAAGGCAGCAAGTGATGTCATCCAAGCAGTGGGTCAAAGTTGGCTTCAAACCTCGTCTGCTTATGAAAAGAGAAAAGGGGTATGCAGGGCATGGCGGCCTTTTGCGGTGCTTGGATGACCCCTAGTTCGCATTAAATAATGCAGTCGAGTTTCCCACATTTGGGGAAATCACAGGGGTCAGCATACCCAGAATGCAATGAATGAACCGCTCCCTGGGAGAACAGTCTTCATGACCATGGTATCTCCTATGCAAAATAAGTATGATTTGGGATAGGGCTGGGGAGGGCCGCTGCTCAGGCACATCTCTGTCAAGTAAAGGAGATTCAACTGAGGCAGCACAAGGGAACTCTCATCTGGGGACAACAACTGCAGGGAGAACACATATTTTCAGATGAACATGGGAGGGCAGAAGGCTGCCTAATACTGAAGCACCCCCAAACAACAAACCAAATGCAACAACTAGTGCAAGCATTCCTGGGGGAAGGCCTGCAGCAGATGGATTTGCATATGGCGATGTCATCCAAGCAGTGGGTCAAAGTTGGCTTCAACCCTCGTCTGCATATGAAAAGAGAAAAGGGGCGTGCAGGGCATGGCGGCCTTTTGCGGCACTTGGATGACCCCTAGTTCACATTTCTTGCAGCAGCTGGGCACTGTAACAGCTCCAGAGCTGCTCTGTAAGGCAAGTAAAAGGGTGTGGGCCCTGCAGCACTACCTGTAGTTCGCATTGTGCGAGACCCCTAGTTCGCATTAAACACCCCCACCCTCCTTCGGTGTGGGGCTCATGTTGGCCATGCCCCAGCCCCTGAAGCATTCACGCTGATTTCTTGCAGCAGCTGGGCACTGTAACAGCTCAAGAGCTGCTCTGTAAGGCAAGTAAAAGGGTGTGGGCCCTGCAGCACTACCTGTAGTTTGCATTGTGCTTTGGAAGGCACAAAGTAAGCAGACGGGAAGAGAAGTCAGGATAGTGCACAAGGGTATAGACGGGAGGGGCTCAAGAAAAAAGAAGTGGAAACAGACAGCAAACTAGGCTTCCAATGCACAATGCAAACTACAGGTAGTGCTGCAGGGCCCACACCCTTTTACTTGCCTTACAGAGCAGCTCTGGAGCTGTTTAATCACTCAATTGGATTTTTCTGCCAGCATAATTTTTCTCTTACGTCCTAGAGGATGCTGGGGACTCCGTAAGGACCATGGGGGATAGACGGGCTCCGCAGGAGACATGGGCACTTTAAGAAAGACTTTAGATCTGGGTGTGCACTGGCTCCTCCCTCTATGCCCCTCCTCCAGACCTCAGTTTACTACTGTGCCCAGAGGAGACTGGGTGCTTTTCAGGGAGCTCTCCTGAGTTTCCTGACAGAAAGTATATTTGTTAGATTTTTTTATTTTCAGGGAGCCTGCTGGCAACAGACTCCCTGCATCGAGGGGCGGAGGGGAGAGACGCACACCTACTTCTGTGAGTTGATAGGCTCTGCTTCTTAGGCTACTGTACAGCATTAGCTCCAGAGGTATCGGTACGCAGGTCTCACCCTCGCCGTCCGTCCCAGCGCCGCGCCGCCGTCCCCCTCGCAGAGCCGGAAGATAGAAGCCGGGTGAGTATGAGAAGAAAAGAAGACTTCAGAGGCGGCGGAAGACTTCATGATCTTCACTGAGGTAACGCACAGCAGTAAAGCTGTGCTCCATTGCTCCCATACACCTCTCACACGGCAGTCAGTGTAAGGGTGAAGGGCGCAGGGGGGACGCCCTGGGCAGCAATATAGACCTCTCTTTGGCAAAATAAATATATATGCAGCTAGGCACTGTATATATATATAAGAGCCCCCGCCTTTTTTTTACTATATTTGAGCGGGACAGAAGCCCGTCGCAGAGGGGGTGGGGCTTCTCCCTCAGCACTCACCAGCGCCATTTTCTCCACAGCACCGCTGAGGGGAAGCTCCATGGACTCTCCCCTGCTTATACCACGGTAGAAAGAGGGTCTTAAAGAAGAGGGGGGCACATAATTAGGCGCATATATATATGGAAATACAGCGCTACTGGGTAAACATAAAATTATTGTGTTTTTTTCCTGGGTCATATAGCGCTGGGGTGTGTGCTGGCATACTCTCTCTCTCTGTCTCTCCAAAGGGCCTTGTTGGGGAACTGTCCTCAGATAAGAGGATTCCCTGAGTGTATGGTGTGTCGGTACACGTGTGTCGACATGTCTGAGGTAGAAGGCTCTCCTAGAGAGGAGCAGGAGCAAATTAATGTGGTGTCTCCATCGACAACGCCGACACCTGACTGGATGGATATGTGGAATGTTTTAAGTGCTAATGTAAACTTATTACACAAGAGATTAGACAAAGCTGAAGCTAGGGAACAGTCAGGGAGTCAACCCATGCCTGTCCCTATGTCGCAGGGACCTTCGGGGTCTCAAAAGCGCCCACTATCCCAAATAGTTGACACAGATACCGACACGGATTCTGACTCCAGTGTCGACTACGATGATGCAAAGTTACAGCCAAAATTGGCTAAATGTATTCGATATATGATTATTGCACTAAAAGATGTTTTGCACATCACAGAGTCCCCTGTCCCTGACACGAGGGTACACATGTATAAGGGAAAGAAACCTGAGATAACCTTTCCCCCCTCACATGAGTTGAACGAATTATGTGAAAAAGCTTGGGAATCTCCAGACAAAAAGCTGCAGATTCCCAAAAGGATTCTTATGGCGTATCCTTTCCCGCCAATGGACAGGATACGGTGGGAATCCTCCCCTAGGGTGGATAAAGCATTGACACGCTTATCCAAAAAGGTAGCGCTGCCATCCCAGGATACGGCTACCATCAGGGACCCTGCTGACCGCAAGCAGGAGGTTACCCTAAAGTCCATTTACACACATTCTGGTACCTTACTCAGACCGGCAATTGCGTCGGCCGGGGTTGTAGCGCGGTGGCAGCGGAATTGCAGACCCGTCCTCAATTCCTGCTAAAAGTGGAATCATCCTTTCATATGAACCAACCTATTGTGATGCCTGTGGCTACGCGTGACTTGGAGGATTCCGAGTCCCTTGATGTGGTCAGGGCTTTGAAAATTTACGTGGCCAGAACGGCTAGAGTCAGAAAAACAGAAGCACTGTTTGTCCTGTATGCAGCCAACAAGATTGGCACCCCTGCTTCAAAGCAGACTATTGCTCTCTGGATCTGTAACACGATTCAGCAGGCGCATTCTATGGCGGCAAATCCATCTGCGAACTACAGGTAGTGCTGCAGGGCCCACACCCTTTTACTTGCCTTACAGAGCAGCTCTGGAGCTGTTACAGTGCCCAGCTGCTGCAAGAATTCAGCTTGAATGCTTCAGGGGCTGGGGCACAGCCAACATGAGCCCCACACCAAAGGAGGGTGGAGGTGTTTAATGCAAACTAGGGGTCAGCCAAGCGCCGCAAAAGGCCACCATGCCCTGCACGCCCCTTTTCTCTTTTCATATGCAGACGAGGGTTGAAGCCAACTTTGACCAACTGCTTGGATGACATCACCATATGCAAATCCATCTGCGGCAGGCCTTCCCCCAGGAATGCTTGCACTAGTTGTTGCATTTGGTTTGTTGTTTGGGGGTGCTTCAGTATTAGGCAGCCTTCTGCCCTCCCATGTTCATCTGAAAATATATGTTCTCCCTGCAGTTGTTGTCCCAAGATGAGAGTTCCCTTGTGCTGCCTCAGTTGAATCTCCTTTACTTGACAGAGATGTGCATGAGCAGCGGCCCTCCCCAGCCCTATTCCAAATCATACTTATTTTGCATAGGAGATACCATGGTCATGAAGATTTTTCTCCCAGGGTGAGGTTCATTCATTGCATTTTGGGTATGCTGACCCCTGTGATTTCCCCAAATGTGGGAAACTCGACTGCATTATTTGTGGTAGTGGGAGGCTGTGTTTGTGATTTCTTCTGGTCAGCTCTGGTAAAAGTCAGATTTCTTTGTTTCAGATTTTCCTTTAGCCTTGTTCTTCTTTCGAGAGTTCCCTTGTGCTGCCTCAGTTGGATCTCCTTCACTTAACAGGGGGGTGCCCGAGCAGCGACCCTCCCCAGCTCTAGCCCAACTCCTACTTACCTGCCAGGTGAGATACTATGATCATGAAGGTGCTTCTCCCAGGGCAAGGCTCACCCATTGCACTCTGGGTGTGCTGCCCCTGCGATTTCCCCAAATGTGGGAAACTTGACTGCATAATTTGTGTTTCCCCTGGTCGGCTCTCGTATAATTCAGATCTCTTTGTCTCAGATCTCTCTCCAGCCTAGTTTGCTGTCTGTTTCCACTTCTCTTTTCTTCAGCCGCTCCCTTCTATACCCTTGTGCACTATCCTGACTTCTCCTCCCGTCTGCTTACTTTGTGCCTTCCAATGCACAATGCAAACTACAGGTAGTGCTGCAGGGCCCACACCCTTTTACTTGCCTTACAGAGCGTCTCTGGAGCTGTTACAGTGCCCAGCTGCTGCAAGAAATCTGCTTGAATGCTTCAGGGGATGGGACATGGCCAACATGAGCCCCACACCAAAGGAGGGTGGAGCAGAAGGCTGCCTAATACTGAAGCACCCCCAAACAACAAACCAAATGCAACAACTAGTGCAAGCATTCCTGGGGGAAGGCCTGCCGCAGATGGATTTGTGGTGATGTCATCCAAGCAGTTGGTCAAAGGTGGCTTCAACCCTCGTCTGCATATGAAAACAGAAAAGGGGCGTGCAGGGCATGGTGGCCTTTTGCGGCGCTTGACTGACCCCTAGTTTGCATTAAACACCTCCACCCTCCTTCGGTGTGGGGCTCATGTTGGCTATGCCCCAGCCCCTGAAGCATTCAAGCTGATTTCTTGCAGCAGCTGGCCACTGTAACAGCTCCAGAGCTGCTCTGTAAGGCAAGTAAAAGGGTGTGGGCCCTGCAGCACTACCTGTAGTTTGCATTGTGCATTGGAAGGCACAAAGTAAGCAGACGGGAGGAGAAGTCAGGATAGTGCACAAGGGTATAGAAGGGAGCGGCTGAAGAAAAGAGAAGTGGAAACAGACAGCAAACTAGGCTGGAGAGAGACCTGAGACAAAGAGATCTGAATTATACGAGAGCCGACCAGGGGAAACACAAATTATGCAGTCAAGTTTCCCACATTTGGGGAAATCGCAGGAGCAGCACACCCAGAGTACAATGGGTGAGCCTTGCCCTGGGAGAAGCACCTTCATGATCATAGTATCTCACCTGGCAGGTAAGTAGGAGTTGGGCTAGAGCTGGGGAGGGTCGCTGCTCGGGTACCCCCCTGTAAAGTGAAGGAGATCCAACTGAGGCAGCACAAGGGAACTCTCGAAAGAAGAACAAGGCTAAAGGAAAATCTGAGACAAAGAAATCTGACTTTTACCAGAGCTGACCAGAAGAAATCACAAACACAGCCTCCCACTACCACAAATAATGCAGTCAAGTTTCCCACATTTGGGGAAATCACAGGGGTCAGCATACCCAAAATGCAATGAATAAACCTCACCCTGGGAGAAAAATCTTCATGACCATGGTATCTCCTATGCAAAATAAGTATGATTTGGAATAGGGCTGGGGAGGGCCGCTGCTCATGCACATCTCTGTCAAGTAAAGGAGATTTAACTGAGGCAACACAAGGGAACTCTCATCTGGGGACAACAACTGCAGGGAGAACATATATTTTCAGATGAACATGGGAGGGCAGAAGGCTGCCTAATACTGAAGCACCCCCAAACAACAAACCAAATGCAACAACTAGTGCAAGCATTCCTGGGGGAAGGCCTGCCGCAGATGGATTTGCATATGGTGATGTCATCCAAGCAGTGGGTCAAAGTTGGCTTCAACCCTCGTCTGCATATGAAAAGAGAAAAGGGGCGTGCAGGGCATGGTGGCCTTTTGCGGCGCTTGGCTGACCCCTAGTTTGCATTAAACACCTCCACCCTCCTTTGGTGTGGGGCTCATGTTGGCTATGCCCCAGCCCCTGAAGCATTCAAGCTGATTTCTTGCAGCAGCTGGGCACTGTAACAGCTCCAGAGCTGCTCTGTAAGGCAAGTAAAAGGGTGTGGGCCCTGCAGCACTACCTGTAGTTCGCATTGTGCGTTGGAAGGCACAAAGTAAGCAG
Source organism: Pseudophryne corroboree (assembly GCF_028390025.1). Lineage (NCBI taxonomy): Eukaryota > Metazoa > Chordata > Amphibia > Anura > Myobatrachidae > Pseudophryne > Pseudophryne corroboree. The sequence continues at coordinate 307,237 of NW_026970004.1, forward strand.
ACAGGAGGAGAAGTCAGGATAGTGCGCAAGGGCATAGAAGGGAGCGGCTCAAGAAAAGAGAAGTGGAAACAGACAGCAAACTAGGCTGGAGAGAGACCTGAGACAAAGAGATCTGAATTATACGAGAGCCGACCAGGGGAAACACAAATTATGCAGTCAAGTTTCCCACATTTGGGGAAATCGCAGGAGCAGCACACCCAGAGCAATGGGTGAGCCTTGCCCTGGGAGAAGCACCTTCATGATCATAGTATCTCACCTGGCAGGTAAGTAGGAGTTGGGCTAGAGCTGGGGAGGGTCGCTGCTCGGGTACCCCCCTGTAAAGTGAAGGAGATCCAACTGAGGCAGCACAAGGGAACTCTCGAAAGAAGAACAAGGCTAGAGGAAAATCTGAGACAAAGAAATCTGACTTTTACCAGAGCTGACCAGAGGAAAGCACAAACACAGTCCCCCACTACCACAAATAATGCAGTCAAGTTTCCCACATTTGGGGAAATCACAGGGGTCAGCATACCCAAAATGCAATGAATGAACCTCACCCTGGGAGAAAAATCTTCATGACCATGGTATCTCCTATGCAAAATAAGTATGATTTGGAATAGGGCTGGGGAGGGCCGCTGCTCATGCACATCTCTGTCAAGTAAAGGAGATTCAACTGAGGCAGCAAAAGGGAACTCTCATCTTGGGACAACAACTGCAGGGAGAACACATATTTTCAGATGAACATGGGAGGGCAGAAGGCTGCCTAATACTGAAGCACCCCCAAACAACAAACCAAATGCAACAACTAGTGCAAGCATTCCTGAGGGAAGGCCTGCCGCAGATGGATTTGCATATGGTGATGTCATCCAAGCAGTGGGTCAAAGTTGGCTTCAACCCTCCTCTGCATATGAAAACAGAAAAGGGGCGTGCAGGGCATGGTGGCCTTTTGCGGCGCTTGTCTGACCCCTAGTTTGCATTAAACACCTCCACCCTCCTTCGGTGTGGGGCTCATGTTGGCTATGCCCCAGCCCCTGAAGCATTCAAGCTGATTTCTTGCAGCAGCTGGGCACTGTAACAGCTCCAGAGCTGCTCTGTAAGGCAAGTAAAAGGGTGTGGGCCCTGCAGCACTACCTGTAGTTTGCATTGTGCATTGGAAGGCACAAAGTAAGCAGACGGGAGGAGAAGTCAGGATAGTGCACAAGGGTATAGAAGGGAGCGGCTGAAGAAAAGAGAAGTGGAAACAGACAGCAAACTAGGCTGGAGAGAGACCTGAGACAAAGAGATCTGAATTATACGAGAGCCGACCAGGGGAAACACAAATTATGCAGTCAAGTTTCCCACATTTGGGGAAATTGCAGGAGCAGCACACCCAGAGTACAATGGGTGAGCCTTGCCCTGGGAGAAGCACCTTCATGATCATAGTATCTCACCTGGCAGGTAAGTAGGAGTTGGGCTAGAGCTGGGGAGGGTCGCTGCTCGGGTACCCCCCTGTAAAGTGAAGGAGATCCAACTGAGGCAGCACAAGGGAACTCTCGAAAGAAGAACAAGGCTAAAGGAAAATCTGAGACAAAGAAATCTGACTTTTACCAGAGCTGACCAGAGGAAAGCACAAACACAGTCTCCCACTACCACAAATAATGCAGTCAAGTTTCCCACATTTGGGGAAATCACAGGGGTCAGCATACCCAAAATGCAATGAATGAACCTCACCCTGGGAGAAAAATCTTCATGACCATGGTATCTCCTATGCAAAATAAGTATGATTTGGAATAGGGCTGGGGAGGGCCGCTGCTCATGCACATCTCTGTCAAGTAAAGGAGATTCAACTGAGGCAGCACAAGGGAACTCTCATCTTGGGACAACAACTGCAGGGAGAACACATATTTTCAGATGAACATGGGAGGGCAGAAGGCTGCCTAATACTGAAGCACCCCCAAACAACAAACCAAATGCAACAACTAGTGCAAGCATTCCTGGGGGAAGTTCTGCAGAAGACGGATTTGCATACGGTGATGTCATCCAAGCAGTGGGTCAAAGTTGGCTTCAACCCTCATCTGCATATGAAAAGAGAAAAGGGGCGTGCAGGGCATGGCGGCCTTTTGCGGTGCTTGGATGACCCCTAGTTCGCATTAAACACCTCCACCCTCCTTTGGTGTGGGGCTCATGTTGGCCATGCCCCATCCCCTGAAGCATTCAAGCTGATTTCTTGCAGCAGCTGGGCACTGTAACAGCTCCAGAGCTGCTCTGTAAGGCAAGTAAAAGGGTGTGGGCCCTGCAGCACTACCTGTAGTTTGCATTGTGCATTGGAAGGCACAAAGTAAGCAGACGGGAGGAGAAGTCAGGATAGTGCACAAGGGTATAGAAGGGAGCGGCTGAAGAAAAGAGAAGTGGAAACAGACAGCAAACTAGGCTGGAGAGAGACCTGTGACAAAGAGATCTGAATTATACGAGAGCCGACCAGGGGAAACACAAATTATGCAGTCAAGTTTCCCACATTTGGGGAAATCGCAGGAGCAGCACACCCAGAGTACAATGGGTGAGCCTTGCCCTGGGAGAAGCACCTTCATGATCATAGTATCTCACCTGGCAGGTAAGTAGGAGTTGGGCTAGAGCTGGGGAGGGTCGCTGCTCGGGTACCCCCCTGTAAAGTGAAGGAGATCCAACTGAGGCAGCACAAGGGAACTCTCGAAAGAAGAACAAGGCTAAAGGAAAATCTGAGACAAAGAAATCTGACTTTTACCAGAGCTGACCAGAGGAAAGCACAAACACAGTCTCCCACTACCACAAATAATGCAGTCAAGTTTCCCACATTTGGGGAAATCACAGGGGTCAGCATACCCAAAATGCAATGAATGAACCTCACCCTGGGAGAAAAATCTTCATGACCATGGTATCTCCTATGCAAAATAAGTATGATTTGGAATAGGGCTGGGGAGGGCCGCTGCTCATGCACATCTCTGTCAAGTAAAGGAGATTCAACTGAGGCAGCACAAGGGAACTTTCATCTGGGGACAACAACTGCAGGGAGAACACATATTTTCAGATGAACATGGGAGGGCAGAAGGCTGCCTAATACTGAAGCACCCCCAAACAACAAACCAAATGCAACAACTAGTCCAAGCATTCCTGGGGGAAGTTCTGCAGAAGACGGATTTGCATACGGTGATGTCATCCAAGCAGTGGGTCAAAGTTGGCTTCAACCCTCATCTGCATATGAAAAGAGAAAAGGGGCGTGCAGGGCATGGCGGCCTTTTGCGGTGCTTGGATGACCCCTAGTTCGCATTAAACACCTCCACCCTCCTTTGGTGTGGGGCTCATGTTGGCCATGCCCCAGCCCCTGAAGCATTCAAGCTGATTTCTTGCAGCAGCTGGGCACTGTAACAGCTCCAGAGCTGCTCTGTAAGGCAAGTAAAAGGGTGTGGGCCCTGCAGCACTACCTGTAGTTTGCATTGTGCATTGGAAGGCACAAAGTAAGCAGATGGGAGGAGAAGTCAGGATAGTGCACAAGGGTATAGAAGGGAGCGGCTGAAGAAAAGAGAAGTGGAAACAGACAGCAAACTAGGCTGGAGAGAGACCTGAGACAAAGAGATCTGAATTATACGAGAGCCGACCAGGGGAAACACAAATTATGCAGTCAAGTTTCCCACATTTGGGGAAATCGCAGGGGCAGCACACCCAGAGTGCAATGGGTGAGCCTTGCCCTGGGAGAAGCACCTTCATGATCATAGTATCTCACCTGGCAGGTAAGTAGGAGTTGGGCTAGAGCTGGGGAAAGTCGCTGTTCGGGCACCCCCCTGTCAAGTGAAAGAGATCCAACTGAGGCAGCACAAGGGAACTCTCGAAAGAAGAACAAGGCTAGAGGAAGATCTGAGACAAAGAAATCTGACTTTTTCCAGAGCTGACCAGAGGAAAGCACAAACACAGTCCCCCACTACCACAAATAATGCAGTCGAGTTTCCCACATTTGGGGAAATCACAGGGGTCAGCATACCCAAAATGCAATGAATGAACCTCACCCTGGGAGAACAATCTTCATGACCATGGTATCTCCTATGCAAAATAAGTATGATTTGGGATAGGGCTGGGGAGGGCCGCTGCTCATGCACATCTCTGTCAAGTAAAGGAGATTCAACTGAGGCAGCACAAGGAAACTCTCATCTGGGGACAACAACTGCAGGGAGAACACATATTTTCAGATGAACATGGGAGGGCAGAAGGCTGCCTAATACTGAAGCACCCCCAAACAACAAACCAAATGCAACAACTATTACAAGCATTCCTGGGGGAAGTTCTGCAGAAGACGGAATTGCATACGGTGATGTCATCCAAGCAGTGGGCCAAAGTTGGCTGGAACCCTCATCTGCATATGAAAAGAGAAAAGGGGTATGCAGGGCATGGCGGCCTTTTGCGGCGCTTGGATGACCCTTAGTTCGCATTAAACACCCCCACCCTCCTTCGGTGTGGGGCTCATGTTGGCCATGCCCCATCCCCTGAAGCATTCAAGCTGATTTCTTGCAGCAGCTTGGCACTGTAACAGCTCCAGAGCTGTTCTGTTAGGCAAGTAAAAGGGTGTGGGCCCTGCAGCACTACCTGTAGTTTGCATTGCGCATTGGAAGGCACAAAGTAAGCAGACAGGAGGAGAAGTCAGGATAGTGCACAAGGGTATAAAAGGGAGCGGCTCAAGAAAAGAGAAGTTGAAACAGACAGCAAACTAGGCTGGAGAGAGACCTGAGACAAAGAGATCTGAATTATACGAGACCTGACCAGGGGAAACACAAATTATGCAGTCAAGTTTCCCACATTTGGGGAAATCGCAGGGGCAGCACACCCAGAGTGCAATGGGTGAGCCTTGCCCTGGGAGAAGCACCTTCATGATCATAGTATCTCACCTGGCAGGTAAGTAGGAGTTGGGCTAGAGCTGGGGAGGGTCGCTGCTCGGGCACCCCCCTGTCAAGTGAAGGAGATCCAACTGAGGCAGCACAAGGAAACTCTCGAAAGAAGAACAAGGCTAGAGGAAGATCTGAGACAAAGAAATTTGACTTTTACCAGAGCTGACCAGAGGAAAACACAAACACAGTCCCCCACTACCAACAAATAAAGCAGTCGCGTTTCCCACATTTGGGGAAATCACAGGGGTCAGCATACCCAGAATGCAATGAATGAACCTCACCCTGGGAGAGTAATCTTCATGACCATGGTATCTCCTATGCAAAATAAGTATGATTTGGGATAGGGCTGGGGAGGGCCGCTGCTCATGCACATCTCTGTCAAATAAAGGAGATTCAACTGAGGCAGCACAAGGGAACTCTCATCTGGGGACAACAACTGCAGGGAGAACACATATTTTCAGATGAACATGGGAGGGCAGAAGGCTGCCTAATACTGAAGCACCCCCAAACAACAAACCAAATGCAACAACTAGTGCAAGCATTCCTGGGGTAAGTTCTGCAGAAGACGGATTTGCATACGGTGATGTCATCCAAGCAGTGGGTCAAAGTTGGCTTCAACCCTCATCTGCATATGAAAAGAGAAAAGGGGCGTGCAGGGCATGGCGGCCTTTTGCGGTGCTTGGATGACCCCTAGTTCGCATTAAACACCCCCACCCTCCTTTGGTGTGGGGCTCATGTTGGCCATGCCCCATCCCCTGAAGCATTCAAGCTGATTTATTGCAGCAGCTGGGCACTGTAACAGCTCCAGAGCTGCTCTGAACGGCAAGTAAAAGGGTGTGGGCCCTGCAGCACTACCTGTAGTTTGCATTGTGCATTGGAAGGCACAAAGTAAGCAGACGGGAGAAGTCAGGATAGTGCGCAAGGGCATAGAAGGGAGCGGCTCAAGAAAAGAGAAGTTGAAACAGACAGCAAACTAGGCTGGAGAGAGACCTGAGACAAAGAGATCTGAATTATACGAGAGCCGACCAGGGGAAACACAAATTATGCAGTCAAGTTTCCCACATTTGGGGAAATCGCAGGAGCAGCACACCCAGAGTGCAATGGGTGAGCCTTGCCCTGGGAGAAGCACCTTCCTGATTATAGTATCTCACCTGGCAGGTAAGTAGGAGTTGGGCTAGAGCTTGGGAGGGTCGCTGCTCGGGCACCCCCCTGTCAAGTGAAGGAGATCCAACTGAGGCAGCACAAGGAAACTCTCGAAAGAAGAACAAGGCTAGAGGAAGATCTGAGACAAAGAAATCTGACTTTTACCAGAGCTGACCAGAGGAAAGCACAAACACAGTCCCCCACTACCACAAATAATGCAGTCGAGTTTCCCAAATTTGGGGAAATCACAGGGGTCAGCATACCCAGAATGCAATGAATGAACCTCACCCTGGGAGAACAATCTTCATGACCATGGTATCTCCTATGCAAAATAAGTATGATTTGGGATAGGGCTGGGGAGGGCCGCTGCTCAGGCACATCTCTGTCAAGTAAAGGAGATTCAACTGAGGCAGCACAAGGGAACTCTCATCTGGGGACAACAACTGCAGGGAGAACACATATTTTCAGATGAACATGGGAGGACAGAAGGCTGCCTTATACTGAAGCACCCCCAAACAACAAACCAAATGCAACAACTAGTAAAAGCATTCCTGGGTGAAGGTCTGCAGAAGACGGATTTGCATACGGTGATGTCATCCAAGCAGTGGGCCAAAGTTGGCTGGAACCCTCATCTGCATATGAAAAGAGAAAAGGGTTATGCAGGGCATGGCGGCCTTTTGCGGCGCTTGGATGACCCCTAGTTCGCATTAAACACCTCCACCCTCCTTCGGTGTGGGGCTCATGTTGGCTATGCCCCAGCCCCTGAAGCATTCAAGCTGATTTCTTGCAGCAGCTGGGCACTGTAACAGCTCCAGAGCTGCTCTGTAAGGCAACTAAAAGGGTGTGGGCCCTGCAGCACTACCTGTAGTTCGCATTGTGCGTAGGAAGGCACAAAGTAAGCAGACGGGAGAAGTCAGGATAGTGCGCAAGGGCATAGAAGGGAGCGGCTCAAGAAAAGAGAAGTGGAAACAGACAGCAAACTAGGCTGGAGAGAGACCTGAGACAAAGAGATCTGAATTATACGAGAGCCGACCAGGGGAAACACAAATTATGCAGTCAAGTTTCCCACATTTGGGGAAATCGCAGGGGAAGCACACCCAGAGTGCAATGGGTGAGCCTTGCCCTGGGAGAAGCACCTTCATGATCATAGTATCTCACCTGGCAGGTAAGTAGGAGTTGGGCAAGAGCTGGGGAGGGTCGCTGCTCGGGCACCCCCCTGTCAAGTGAAGGAGATCCAACTGAGGCAGCACAAAGGAACTCTCGAAAGAAGAACAAGGCTAGAGGAAGATCTGAGACAAAGAAATCTGACTTTTACCAGAGCTGACCAGAAGAAAGCACAAACACAGTCCCCCCACTACCAACAAATAAAGCAGTCGCGTTTCCCACATTTGGGGAAATCACAGGGGTCAGCATACCCAGAATGCAATGAATGAACCTCACCCTGGGAGAGTAATCTTCATGACCATGGTATCTCCTATGCAAAATAAGTATGATTTGGGATAGGGCTGGGGAGGGCCGCTGCTCATGCACATCTCTGTCAAGTAAAGGAGATTCAACTGAGGCAGCACAAGGGAACTCTCATCTGGGGACAACAACTGCAGGGAGAACACATATTTTCAGATGAACATGGGAGGGCAGAAGGCTGCCTAATACTGAAGCACCCCCAAACAACAAACCAAATGCAACAACTAGTGCAAGCATTCCTGGGGGAAGGCCTGCAGCAGATGGATTTGCATACGGTGATGTCATCCAAGCAGTGGGTCAAAGTTGGCTTCAACCCTCGTCTGCATATGAAAAGAGAAAAGGGGCGTGCAGGGCATGGCGGCCTTTTGCGACGCTTGGATGACCCCTAGTTCGCATTAAACACCTCCACCCTCCTTCGGTGTGGGGCTCATGTTGGCTATGCCCCAGCCCCTGAAGCATTCAAGCTGATTTCTTGCAGCAGCTGGGCACTGTAACAGCTCCAGAGCTGCTCTGTACGGCAAGTAAAAGGGTGTGGGCCCTGCAGCACTACCTGTAGTTTGCATTGTGCATTGGAAGGCACAAAGAAAGCAGACAGGAGGAGAAGTCAGGATAGTGCACAAGGGTATAAAAGGGAGGGGCTCATGAAAAAAGAAGTGGAAACAGACAGCAAATTAGGCTGGAGAGAGACCTGAGACAAAGAGATCTGAATTATACGAGAGCCGACCAGGGGAAACACAAATTATGCAGTCAAGCTTCCCACATTTGGGGAAATCAGAGTGCAATGGGTGAGCCTTGCCCTGGGAGAAGCACCTTCATGATCATAGTATCTCACCTGGCAGGTAAGTAGGAGTTGGGCTAGAGCTGGGGAGGGTCGCTGCTCGGGTACCCCCCTGTCAAGTGAAAGAGATCCAACTGAGGCAGCACAAGGGAACTCTCGAAAGAAGAACAAGGCTAGAGGAAGATCTGAGACAAATAAATCTGACTTTTACCAGAGCTGACCAGAGGAAAGCACAAACACAGTCCCCCACTACCACAAATAATGCAGTCGAGTTTCCCACATTTGGGGAAATCACAGGGGTCAGCATACCCAGAATACAATGAATGAACCTCACCCTGGGAGAACAATCTTCATGACCATGGTATCTCCTATGCAAAATAAGTATGATTTGGGATAGGGCTGGGGAGGGCCGCTGCTCAGGCACATCTCTGTCAAGTAAAGGAGATTCAACTGAGGCAGCACAAGGGAACTCTCATCTGGGGACAACAACTGCAGGGAGAACACATATTTTCAGATGAACATGGGAGGGCAGAAGGCTGCTTAATACTGAAGCACCCCCAAACAACAAACCAAATGCAACAACTAGTGCAAGCATTCCTGGGGGAAGGCCTGCAGCAGATGGATTTGCATACGGTGATGTCATCCAAGCAGTGGGTCAAAGTTGGCTTCAACCCTCGTCTGCATATGAAAAGAGAAAAGGGGCGTGCAGGGCATGGCGGCCTTTTGCGGCGCTTGGATGACCCCTAGTTCACATTAAACACCTCCACCCTCCTTCGGTGTGGGGCTCATGTTGGCTATGCCCCAGCCCCTGAAGCATTCGAGCTGATTTCTTGCAGCAGCTGGGCACTGTAACAGCTCCAGAGCTGCTCTGTACGGCAAGTAAAAGGGTGTGGGCCCTGCAGCACTACCTGTAGTTTGCATTGTGCATTGGAAGGCACAAAGTAAGCAGACAGGAGGAGAAGTCAGGATAGTGCACAAGGGTATAAAAGGGAGGGGCTCATGAAAAAAGAAGTGGAAACAGACAGCAAACTAGGCTGGAGAGAGACCTGAGACAAAGAGATCTGAATTATACGAGAGCTGACCAGGGGAAACACAAATTATGCAGTCAAGCTTCCCACATTTGGGGAAATCGCAGGGGCACCACACCCAGAGTGCAATGGGTGAGCCTTGCCCTGGGAGAAGCACCTTCATGATCAAAGTATCTCACCTGGCAGGTAAGTAGGAGTTGGGCTAGAGCTGAGGAGGGTCGCTGCTCTGGCACCCCCCTGTCAAGTGAAAGAGATCCAACTGAGGCAGCACAAGGGAACTCTCGAAAGAAGAACAAGGCTAGAGGAAGATCTGAGACAAATAAATCTGACTTTTACCAGAGCTGTCCAGAGGAAAGCACAAACACAGTCCCCCACTACCACAAATAATGCAGTCGAGTTTCCCACATTTGGGGAAATCACAGGGGTCAGCATACCCAGAATGCAATGAATGAACCTCACCCTGGGAGAACAATCTTCATGACCATGGTATCGCCTATGCAAAATAAGTATGATTTTGGATAGGGCTGGGGAGGGCCGCTGCTCAGGCACATCTCTGTCAAGTAAAGGAGATTCAACTGAGGCAGCACAAGGGAACTCTCATCTGGGGACAACAACTGCAGGGAGAACACATATTTTCAGATGAACATGGGAGGGCAGAAGGCTGCCTAATACTGAAGCACCCCCAAACAACAAACCAAATGCAACAACTAGTGCAAGCATTCCTGGGGGAAGTTCTGCAGAAGACGGATTTGCATACGGTGATGTCATCCAAGCAGTGGGTCAAAGTTGGCTTCAACCCTCATCTGCATATGAAAAGAGAAAAGGGGCGTGCAGGGCATGGCGGCCTTTTGCGGCGCTTGGATGACCCCTAGTTCGCATTAAACACCTCCACCCTCCTTCGGTGTGGGGCTCATGTTGGCTATGCCCCAGCCCCTGAAGCATTCAAGCTGATTTCTTGCAGCAGCTGGGCACTGTAACAGCTCCAGAGCTGCTCTGAACGGCAAGTAAAAGGGTGTGGGCCCTGCAGCACTACCTGTTGTTTGCATTGTGCATTGGAAGGCACAAAGTAAGCAGACGGGAGAAGTCAGGATAGTGCGCAAGGGCATAGAAGGGAGCGGCTCAAGAAAAGAGAAGTTGAAACAGACAGCAAACTAGGCTGGAGAGAGACCTGAGACAAAGAGATCTGAATTATATGAGAGCCGACCAGGGGAAACACAAATTATGCAGTCAAGTTTCCCACATTTGGGGAAATCGCAGGAGCAGCACACCCAGAGTGCAATGGGTGAGCCTTGCCCTGGGAGAAGCACCTACATGATCATAGTATCTCACCTGCCAGGTAAGTAGAAGTTGGGCTAGAGCTGGGGAGGGTCGCTGCTCGGGTACCCCCCTGTCAAGTGAAGGAGATCCAACTGAGGCAGCACAAGGGAACTCTCGAAAGAAGAACAAGGCTAGAGGAAGATCTGAGACAAATAAATCTGACTTTTACCAGAGCTGACCAGAGGAAAGCACAAACACAGTCCCCCACTACCACAAATAATGCAGTCGAGTTTCCCACATTTGGGGAAATCACAGGGGTCAGCATACCCAGAATGCAATGAATGAACCTCACCCTGGGAGAACAATCTTCATGACCATGGTATCTCCTATGCAAAATAAGTATGATTTGGGATAGGGCTGGGGAGGGCCGCTGCTCAGGCACATCTCTGTCAAGTAAAGGAGATTCAACTGAGGCAGCACAAGGGAACTCTCATCTGGGGACAACAACTGCAGGGAGAACACAAATTTTCAGATGAACATGGGAGGGCAGAAGGCTGCCTAATAATGAAGCACCCCCAAACAACAAACCAAATGCAACAACTAGTGCAAGCATTCCTGGGGGAAGGCCTGCAGCAGATGGATTTGCATACGGTGATGTCATCCAAGCAGTGGGTCAAACAACAAACCAAATGCAACAACTAGTGCAAGCATTCCTGGGGGAAGGCCTGCAGCAGATGGATTTGCATACGGTGATGTCATCCAAGCAGTGGGTCAAAGTTGGCTTCAACCCTCGTCTGCATATGAAAAGAGAAAAGGGGCGTGCAGGGCATGGCGGCCTTTTGCGGCGCTTGGATGACCCCTAGTTCGCATTAAACACCTCCACCCTCCTTCGGTGTGGGGCTCATGTTGGCTATGCCCCAGCCCCTGAAGCATTCAAGCTGATTTCTTGCAGCAGCTGGGCACTGTAACAGCTCCAGAGCTACTCTGTACGGCAAGTAAAAGGGTGTGGGCCCTGCAGCACTACCTGTAGTTTGCATTGTGCATTGGAAGGCACAAAGTAAGCAGGCAAGGTCCAGAGAACAGTTAGAGGTCGGAGTAGCACTATCTCAAGTAGTACTACGACAGCACGGATGGATTCTAAATATTCCAAAATCGCAGCTGATTCCGACGACACGTCTGCTGTTCCTAGGGATGATTCTGGACACAGTACAGAAAAAGGTGTTTCTCCCGGAGGAGAAAGCCAAGGAGTTATCCGACATAGTCAGGAACCTCCTAAGACCAGGCCAAGTGTCAGTACAATGCACAATGGTCCTGGGAAAGATGGTGGCTTCTTACGAAGCGATTCCATTCGGCAGATTCCATGCAAGAACTTTTCAGTGGGATCTGCTGGACAAATGGTCCGGATCGCATCTTCAAATGCATCAGCGGATAACCCTGTCTCCAAGGACAAGGATGTCTCTCCTGTGGTGGTTACAGAGTGCTCATCTCCTAGAGGGCCGCAGATTCGGCATTCAGGATTGGGTCCTGGTGACCACGGATGCCAGCCTGAGAGGCTGGGGAGCAGTCACACAGGGAAGAAATTTCCTGGGCTTGTGGTCAAGCATGGAAACGTCACTTCACATAAATATCCTGGAACTAAGGGCCATTTACAATGCCCTAAGTCAGGCAAGACCTCTGCTTCAGGGTCAGCCGGTGTTGATCCAGTCGGACAACATCACGGCAGTCGCCCACGTAAACAGACAGGGCGGCACAAGAAGCAGGAGGGCAATGATGGAAGTGGCAAGGATTCTTCGCTGGGCGGAGAATCATGTGATAGCACTGTCAGCAGTGTTCATTCCGGGAGTGGACAACTGGGAAGCAGACTTCCTCAGCAGACACGATCTTCACCCGGGGGAGTGGGGACTTCACCCAGAAGTCTTCCACATGATTGTGAACCGTTGGGAAAAACCAAAGGGTGGACATGATGGCGTCCCGCCTCAACAAAAAGCTGGACAGATATTGCGCCAGGTCAAGGGACCCTCAGGCAATAGCTGTGGACTCTCTGGTAACACCGTGGGTGTACCAGTCAGTGTATGTGTTCCCTCCTCTTCCTCTCATACCAAAAGTACTGAGAATCATAAGAAGGAGAGGAGTAAAGACTATACTCGTGGCTCCGGATTGGCCAAGAAGGACTTGGTACCCGGAAATTCAAGAGATGCTCACGGAAGACCCGTGGCCTCTACCTCTAAGAAAGGACCTGCTCCAGCAGGGACCATGTCTGTTCCAAGACTTACCGCGGCTGCGTTTGACGGCATGGCGGTTGAACGCCGGATCCTGAAGGAAAAAGGCATTCCGGATGAAGTCATCCCTACCCTGATCAAAGCCAGGAAGGATGTAACCATACAACATTATCACCGTATTTGGCGTAAATATGTTGCGTGGTGCGAGGCCAGGAAGGCCCCTACAGAGGAATTTCAACTGGGTCGTTTCCTGCATTTCCTGCAAACAGGACTGTCTATGGGCCTCAAATTAGGGTCCATTAAGGTTCAAATTTCGGCCCTGTCAATATTCTTCCAAAAAGAACTGGCTTCTGTTCCTGAAGTTCAGACGTTTGTCAAGGGAGTACTGCATATACAGCCTCCTTTTGTGCCTCCAGTGGCACCTTGGGATCTCAATGTAGTTTTGGGATTCCTAAAATCACATTGGTTTGAACCACTCACCACTGTGGACTTAAAATATCTCACATGGAAAGTGGTAATGCTGTTAGCCCTGGCTTCAGCCAGGCGTGTCTCAGAATTGACCAAAACAAAAAACTGCAACAAACGAGCGCCTAATCATCAAAATAAAAAGTGAAAACCAATACGTGTTTCATAGAATTAAATAATCACAATTTTATGTTCCTGATAGTCTGCGCTTGCCGGAATACTATGTGTAGTATTGTGGTGATAGCATAGAAAAAGAACAAACGGCTGCGCTGAATATCAGGAACGAAACATGATGTACAGAGAGCCAACGTAAAAAATAACAATGTTTATTAATAAAACATATAAAAAGATTAATTGTCAAATAACCGGTGAAAAATATATACAAATATATATAAGAACAGTCACTAGACGTGAACTAGTGGTATATTGTAATGACTCAGCTTATTGGGGTGAAAAGTTCAGTGATTCACTTGTTAGATAGTTGATAAATACCAGGTGTGTTGGTAGGATCCTAATGAATAAAAAAGTCCCTCAGTTGAAATTGATATTCAATACCTTTCCAAAATGGGCTGGTAAGAGCCGAGCGTCCTCGGCTTCAATGTCCTGCAATGCCCATATACGCTGTGCAGCGGAAAGGAATGGACCGTCTCTCTCACAACCCGGTCGTGGCGGCGTGTGCGCTGAAGCCGCTGATGTCGGATGCTGTAGAAGGAGGGTGCAGCGGGGACCAAGGAACACCTGGAAGATTTCACCTGAGCTGAGTGTGGATAGGGGCGGGTCCTGACGCGTTTCGTCACGTTCACGTGACTTTCTCAAAGGTAGAATGTTCTTATATATATTTATATATATTTTTCACCGGTTATTTGACAATTAATCTTTTTATATGTTTTATTAATAAACATTGTTATTTTTTACGTTGGCTCTCTGTACATCGTGTCTCAGAATTGGCGGCTTTATCCTATAAAAGCCCTTACCTAATTTTTCATATGTGGTGCCTGCGGCTACTAGGGACTTGGAGGATTCCAAGTTGCTGGACGTAGTCAGGGCCCTGAAAATATATGTTTCCAGGACGGCTGGAGTCAGAAAATCTGATTCGCTGTTTATCCTGTATGCACCCAGCAAGCTGGGTGCTCCTGCTTCTAAGCAGACGATTGCTCGTTGGATTTGTAGTACAATTCAGCTTGCACATTCTGTGGCAGGCCTGCCACAGCCAAAATCTGTAAAAGCCCATTCCACACGGAAAGTGGGCTCATCTTGGGCGGCTGCCCGAGGGGTCTCGGCTTTACAACTTTGCCGAGCAGCTACTTGGTCAGGGGAAAACATGTTTGCTAAATTCTACAAATTTGATACCCTGGCTGAGGAGGACCTGGAGTTCTCTCATTCGGTGCTGCAGAGTCATCCGCACTCTCCCACCCGGTTGGGAGCTTTGGTATAATCCCCATGGTCCTTTCGGAGTCCCCAGCATCCACTAGGACGTTAGAGAAAATAAGAATTTACTTACCGATAATTCTATTTCTCATAGTCCATAGTGGATGCTGGGCGCCCATCCCAAGTGCGGATTGTCTGCATTACTTGTACATAGTTATTGTTACAAAAATCGGGTTATTGTTGTTGTGAGCCATCTTTTCAGAGGCTCCTTCTGTTATCATGCTGTTAACTGGGTTCAGATCACAAGTTGTACGGTGTGATTGGTGTGGCTGGTATGAGTCTTACCCGGGATTCAAAATCCTTCCTTATTGTGTACGCTCGTCCGGGCACAGTATCCTAACTGAGGCTTGGAGGAGGGTCATAGGGGGAGGAGCCAGTGCACACCAGCTAGTCCTAAAGCTTTTACTTTGTGCCCAGTCTCCTGCGGAGCCGCTATTCCCCATGGTCCTTTCGGAGTCCCCAGCATCCACTACGGACTATGAGAAATAGAATTATCGGTAAGTAAATTCTTATTTTCTGGACTGTGTCCAGGATCATCCTTAGGAATAGAAGACGTGTCGTCGGAATCAGCTGCGATTTTGGAATATTAAGAATCCAACCGTGCTGCCGCAACACTACTTGAGATAGTGCTACCCCGACTACCAACTGTTCCCTGGATCTTGCCCTTATCCGGAGATCGTCCAAGTAAGGGATAATTAAAACTCCCTTCCTTCGAAGGAGTATCATCATTTCGGCCATTACTTTGGTAAAGACCCGGGGTGCCGTGGACAAACCAAACGGCAGCGTCTGAAACTGATAGTGACAGTTCTGTACCACAAACCTGAGGTACCCTTGGTGAGAAGGGTAATTTGGGACATGGAGATAAGCATCCTTGATGTCCAGAGACACCATATAATCCCCTTCTTCCCGGTTTGCCATCACCGCTCTGAGTGACTCCATCTTGAATTTGAACCTTTGTATGTAAGTGTTCAAGGATTTCAGATTTAAATTAGGTCTCACCGAGCCGTCCGGCTTCGGTACCACAAACAGCGTGGAATAATACCCCTTTCCCTGTTGTAGGAGGGGTACCTTGATTATCACCTGCTGGGAATACAGCTTGTGAATGGCTTCCCATACCGCCTCCCTGTCGGAGGGAGACGTCGGTAAAGCAGACTTTAGGAAAACGGCGAAGGGGAGACGTCTCGAATTCCAATTTGTACCCCTGAGATACCACCTGAAGGATCCAGGGGTCCACCTGTGAGTGAGCCCACTGCACGCTGAAATTTATGAGACGGGCCCCCACCGTTTCTGTTCCTGGGAACTGGCTGTTTGCTGCAGCCTTTTTCCTCTCCCTCTGCCACGGGGCAGAAATGAGGAGCCTTTTGCCCGCTTGCCCTTATGGGGCCCAAAGGACTGCGCCTGATAATACGGCGTCTTCTTATGTTGAGAGGCTACCTGGGGTAAAAATGTGGATTTCCCAGCCGTTGCCGTGGCCACCAGGTCTGTTAGACCTACCCCAAATAACTCCTCCCTTTTATAAGGCGATACTTCCATATGCCTTTTGGAATCAGCATCACCTGACCACTGTCTTGTCCATAACCCTCTTCTGGCAGAAATGGACAGCGCACTTACTCTTGATGCCAGTCGGCAAATATCCCTCTGTGCATCACGCATATATAGAAAGCATCTTTTAAATGCTCTATAGTCAGTAATATACTGTCCCTATCTAGGGTATCAATATTGTCAGTCAGGGAATCCGACCAAGCCACCCCAGCACTGCACATCCAGGCTGAGGCGATTGCTGGTCGCAGTATCACACCCGTGTGAGTGTATATACATTTTAGGATATTTTACTGCTTTCTGTCAGCAGGTTCCTTAAGGGCGGCCGTATCCGGGGACGGTAGTGCCACCTGTTTAGACAAGCGTGTGAGCGCTTTATTCACCCTAGGGGGTGTTTCCCAATGTGCCCTATCCTCTGGCGGGAAGGGGTATGATGCTAATAACTTTTTAGGAATTAACAGTTTTTATCGGGGGAAACCCACGCATCATCACACACTTCATTTAATTCCTCAGATGCAGGAAAAACTACAGGCAGTTTTTTCTCACCCAACATAATACCCTTTTTAGTGGTACTGGTATTATCAGAAATGTGTAAAAACATTTTCCATAGCCTCAATCATGTAACGTGTGGCCCTACTGGAAGTCACATTCGTCTCTTAATCGTCGACACTGGAATCAGTATCCGTGTCGGCGTCTGTATCTGCCATCTGCGGTAACGGGCGTTTTAGAGCCCCTGATGGCTTTTGAGACACCTGGACAGGCACAGGCTGAGTAGCCGGCTGTCTCATGTCATCAATCTTTTGTAAAGAGCTGACACTGTCACGTAATTCCTTCCATAAGCTCAGCCACTCAGGTGTTGACTCCCTAGGGGGTGACAACTCCATTACAGGCAATTGCTCCGCCTCCACACCATTTTCCTCCTCATACATGTCGACACAATCGTACCGACACACAGCACACACACAGGGAATGCTCTGATAGAGGACAGGACCCCACTAGCCCTTTGGGGAGACAGAGGGAGAGTATGCCAGCACACACCAGAGCGCTAATAATATATATACAGGGATAACCTTATATAAGTGTTTTTCCCCTTATAGCTGCTGTATTGTTATACTACGCCTAATTAGTGCCCCCCTCTCTTTTTTAACCCCTTTCTGTAGTGTAGTAACTGCAGGGGAGAGCCAGGGAGTTTCCCTCCAACGGAGCTGTGAGAGAAAATGGCGCCAGTGTGCTGAGGAGATAGGCTCCGCCCCCTTCTCGGCGGCCTTTTCTCCCGTTTTTCTGTGGAATCTGCCAGGGGTTAAAATTCATCCATATAGCCCTGGGGGCTATATGTGATGTATTTTCGCCAGCCAAGGTGTTTCTATTGCTGCTCAGGGTGCCCCCCCCTAGCGCCCTGCACCCTCAGTGACCGAAGTGTGAAGTGTGCTGAGGAGCAATGGCGCACAGCTGCAGTGCTGTGCGCTACCTTGGTGAAGACAGGATGTCTTCTGCCGCCGATTTTCCGGACCTCTTCTTGCTTCTGGCTCTGTAAGGGGGCCGGCGGCGCGGCTCTGGGACCGAGCTCCGAGGCTGGGCCTGTGTTCGGTCCCTCTGGAGCTAATGGTGTCCAGTAGCCTAAGAAGCCCAATCCACTCTGCACGCAGGTGAGTTCGCTTCTTCTCCCCTTAGTCCCTCGATGCAGTGAGCCTGTTGCCAGCAGGTCTCACTGAAAATAAAAAACCTAAAACTAAACTTTCACTAAGAAGCTCAGGAGAGCCCCTAGTGTGCACCCTTCTCGGCCGGGCACAAAAATCTAACTGAGGCTTGGAGGATTGTCATAGGGGGAGGAGCCAGTGCACACCAGGTAGTCCTAAAGCTTTACTTTTGTGCCCAGTATCCTGCGGAGCCGCTAATCCCCATGGTCCTTACGGAGTTCCCAGCATCCACTAGGACGTCAGAGAAACACTGATAGAGTACATTATATTTATGAATTAATTGCTTCCAGATTCTGCAGCAGCATCATCAGCACCACCAGTGTTACTCACAGTCACTTCACACTGACTGCTGCACAACACATCACTTAATTTCCGGGCCGCCCGCCACCTGGTGAAGAGACATGGGAGATGAAGGACCAGCAGTGCCACGTTGAGCGGAAGTATTGTGAATTAGTTACCCACACACTCCTTGTGACACCTGCTCCCCGTCTGCCCTCCCACCCGCCGCCTGCCGTCCGGAACCCGCACTGACAAGTAAGTCTCAGCAGAATGTGTCTGCCAGCAGCTCCCAGTCCCTCCTAGAGGAACACTGCCAGTGGTGTGGCGGCCGCGGCACACTAGGACTGAGAGACCGCAGCAGGAGGAAAGCACAGGTGGGCGGGAGGAGAGCATGGGCGGACATCACCACGTCACATTGCAAGGTGACGCCAGTCCCCCCAGTGAGGCCGCCGACGAATGCACTCAGCATAGTATTAGCAGCAGGCAGAGGGGGGTCGGGTGCAGCGGTGGTGGGAGGTACGGAAATGAGCTGCAGGCTAGGCTCCACCGATCACACAGTCAGCGATCACTGTGCTACAGCAAGCGTGGCGTGCAGCGGTGCTGGACATTAGGGAGTGCCTGTGCGCCCAGGCACCCCCTGTACGCACGCCTATGCGCTACCACCCCCCATATGCCACACTACATCACTATGCTACAGCCCTCCCATATGCTGCACTTCATAATTACACTATACCCCCCATACAACATACTACATCACCACACTACACTACTCACAATAAAATTAAAACATCCCAGTTCCTCATTCTTAATGAGCTCACGTGAGTTCTCTCCCCAACGGAGCTCCAGACCAAGTAACAATGAAGACACCAGCAGCGTGTAGGGGGCAGGCCTGGTCCACTTGTCAGGAGAGAGCAGTCACAGGAGGGTAAGAAGGGGGCGGGGCCTAGTCCTACAGACGGGAGAGAGCACAGACAGGAGAGAGCAAGGTACAGGGGTAGAAGGGGACGGAGCCTATTCTTACAGGCTTTCAAAATTCGACTTTAAAATTCGACATTTGACAAATTCGACTTTTCTGCAATGGTACAAATGCGGCAATTCGACAAAAGTATATTCAATTGAAGTTTGTAAATTCGACAACAGTGCTTTTAAACAGTAAATTCGTCATTTTCAATCCGCCACACTTTGCTGGCGGAATCTAATAAAAAAAATTTAAAAACATGTTTTTTTTTTTGCAGTTTTTTTTTTTTGGTAATAGCATATCTATTTATATTAGAAGGGATTAGGTACTTGGTTTGTCTTTTTTGGAGGCACAAGTATTATTTATATATTTTTTAAAATATTATTTATTTTTAAATGGAATGTGAAAAACCCGAAAAAAAAATTGCGTGGGTCCCCCCTCCAAAGCATAACCAGCCTCGGGCTCTTCGAGCCGGTCCTGGTTCTAAAAATCCGGGGGAAAAACGGACAGGGGATCCCCCGTATTTTTAAAACCAGCACCGGGCTCTGCGCCTGGTGCTGGTGCAAAAAATACGGGGGACAAAAAGAGTAGGGGTCCCCCGTATTTTTTACACCAGCATCGGGCTCCACTAGCTGGACAGATAATGCCACAGCCGGGGGTCACTTTTATACAGTGCCCTGCGGCCGTGGCATTAAATATCCAACTAGTCACCCCTGGCCGGGGTACCCTGGGGGAGTGGTGACCCCTTCAATCAAGGGGTCCCCCCCCCAGCCACCTAAGGGCCAGGGGTGAAGCCCGAGGCTGTCCCCCCCATCCAAGGGCTGCGGATGGGAGGCTGATAGCCTTGAGAAAATTTAAAGAATATTGTTTTTTCTAGTAGTACTACAAGTCCCAGCAAGCCTCCCCCGCAAGCTGGTACTTGGAGAACCACAAGTACCAGCATGCAGGAGAAAAACGGGCCCGCTGGTACCTGTAGTTCTACTGGGGAAAAAATACCCAAATAAAAACAGGACACAGACACCGTGAAAGTATAACTTTATTTCCCACCTGCCGACACACACATACTTACCTATGTTGACATGAAGCAGTCGGTCCTCTTCTCCAAGTAGAATCCACGGGTACCTGAAAATAAAAGATAATTATACTCACCTGATCCAGGTTCCAGATTAAATCCACGTACTTGGCAAAACAACAAACCGAACACCCGGACCAGACGGACTGAAAGGGGTCCCATGTTTACACATGGGATCCCTTTCCACGAATGCAGACATCCGAATCTCGCGAGAATCCGACAGCGGGATGATGACGTTCGTGCGCGCTCAGGCTAGCCGAGCAAGGCGGGAAGGTTCGAACCTGCCTCGGACCCGTGTAAAATGGGTGAAGTTCGGGGGGTTCGGATTCCGACGAACCGAACCCACTCATCACTAGTATGTACGTGAGTGTCAGGTGCCGTGCGCGTACATACGTGTCAGTGCCGTGCGTGTACGTACGTGTGTGTCAAGTGTCGTACGTGTACGTGTGTGTGTGTGTGTGTGTCAGGTGGCGCGTACCTACATGTGTGTATGTCAGGTGCTGTGCATGTGTGTACGTACAGGCGTGTGTCAGGTGCCGCGCGTGTACGTACGTGTGTGTGTGTGTGTGTGCCAGGAGCCGCGCGTGTACATGCGTGTGGGTGTCAGGAGCCGTGCGTATACGTACATACGTGTAGGTGTCAGGTGCCGTGCGTATACGTATATATGTGTGTGTGTCAGGAGCCGCGCGTGTTCGTACATGTGTGTGTGTGTGTGTCAGGAGCCACGCGTGTGTGTGTGTCAGGAGCCACGCGTGTTCGTACATGTGTGTCAGGTGCCGCACGTGTATGTGTGTGTGTGTGTTAAATTCCGCGTGTGTACGTACGTATGTGTGTGCCTGGAGCCACGCGTGTACATACATGTGTGTGTGTGTCAGGTGCTGTACGTGTATGTGTGTGTCTCAGGTGCTGCACGTGTATATGTGTGTATCTCAGGTGCTGCATTTGTATGCGTCAGCTGCCACGTGGGTGTCAGGTGTTGAGCGTGTATGTGTTTGTGTCGCATCTGTATGTGTGTGACTGTCAGGTGCTGCACGTGTATGTGTGTGTCAGGTGCTGCATGTATATATGTGTGTGTTAGGTGCTGTTCATGTATGTGGGAGTGGCAGGTGCTACATGTGTATATATGTGTGAGTGGCAGGTGCTGCGTGTGTATACGAGTGTGTGTGAGGTGCTGCGAGTGTATGTGTGTGTTAGGTGCTCTGAGTGTATATGATTGTGTGTCAGGTGCTGTGCGTGTGTGCGTTAAATGCCACATGTATGTATGTGTGTCAGGTGCTGCGTGTGTGTGTGGGTGTGTCAGGTGCTGCATGTCTGTGTGTGTGGGTGTGTCAGGTGCTGCATGTGTGTGTGTGTGTGTGTGTGTCTGTCAGGTGCTGCATGTGTGTGTCAGGTGCTGCATGTCTGCGTGTGTGTGTCAGGCGCTGCATGTCTGTGTCAGGTGCTGCGTGTGTGTGTGTCAGGTGCTGTGTGTGTGTGTGTGTCAGGTGCTGCGTATGTGTGTGTGTGTCAGGTGCTGCGTGTCTGTGTCAGGTGCTGCGTGTCTGCGTGTGTGTGTCAGGTGCTGCGTGTCTGCGTGTGTGTGTCAGGTGCTGCATGTCTGCGTGTGTGTGTCAGGTGCTGCGTGTGTGTGTGTGTGTCAGGTGCTGCGTGTCTGCGTGTGTGTGTCAGGTGCTGCGTGTCTGTGTGTGTGTGTCAGGCGCTGCATGTCTGTGTGTCAGGTGCTGCGTGTGTGTGTGTGTGTGTCAGGTGCTGTGTGTGTGTGTCAGGTGCTGCGTGCCGTGTGCGTGTGTCAGGTGCGTGAGTGTGCGTGTGTCAGGTGCGTGAGTGTGTGTGTGTCAGGTGCGTGAGTGTGTGTGTGTGTGTCAGGTGTGTGAGTGTGTGTGTCAGGTGCGTGAGTGTGTGTGTGTCAGGCGCTGCGTGTCTGTGTGTGTCAGGCGCTGCGTGTCTGTGTGTGTCAGGCGCTGCGTGTGAGTGTGTGCGTGTGTGTCAGGTCCGTGTGAGTGTCAGGTGCTGCGTCTGTGTGTGTGTGTCAGGTGCTGCGTGTGTGCGTGTGTGTCAGGCGCTGCGTGTGCGTGTGTCAGGCGCTGCAGGGAGGGCGGGGGGGGACGGACACACAGCAGGGAGGGCGGGGGGAGAACGGACACACAGCAGAGAGGAGGAGGGGGGGTGGACAGACACAGCGGGAGGAGGGGGGGTGGCCTGACACAGCGGGAGGAGGGGGGGTGGCCGGACACAGCGGGAGGAGGGGGGGTGGCCGGACACAGCGGGAGGGGGAGGGTGGCCGGACACAGCGGGAGGGGGGGGTGGACGGACACAGCGGGAGGGGGGGTGGCCGGACACAGCGGGAGGGGGGGGGTGGCCGGACACAGCGGGAGGAGGGGAGGGTGGCCGGACACAGCGGGAGGAGGGGAGGGTGGCCGGACACAGCGGGAGGGGGGGGGTGGCCAGACACAGCGGGAGTGGGGGGGGGTGGCCGGTCACAGCGGGAGGGGGGGGTGGCCGGACACAGCGGGAGGGGGGGGGTGGACGGACACAGCGAGAGGGGGGGGGGGTGGCCGGACACAGCGGGAGGGGGGGGTGGCCGGACACAGCGGGAGGAGGGGAGGGTGGCCGGACACACAGCAGGGAGGGCACGGGGGGAACACACTGCAGGGAGGAGGGGGGGACACACAGCAGGGAGGGCAAGGGGGGGGGGGCGACGGACACACAGCAGGGGGGGGGAGACGGACACACAGCAGGGAGGGCGAGAGGGGGAAGGGGGGGTGACTGGTGACCATAGAGACCTTGATAAATACCGCATACTGCAGGTAGGGAGGGCCGGACACAGCGGGAGGAGGAGGAGGGAGGAGTGGCCGGACACAGCTGCCCGAGATGCCTCCTACTGCCAGCCGCACCACAGACGCGGGGAGGAGACGCAGGCAGCCACCAGGGAAGGTCCGGCGGGCGGCCGGGCACACAGCGGGCAAGCGGGCGGGCGAGCGGGCGGGCGGGCGGGCGGGAGGGGAGGGTGGCCGGGCGGGCGGGAAGGGAGGGTGGCCGGACACGCGGGGGAGAAGTGGAAGCTGGGTACACAGCGGTGGGCTGCCTGACAGAACTCACCCAGTGCTACGCAGCTCCGGCGATCTCCTCCCGCTTCATGGACCTCAATGAACTCACACGCCGGGAACCGCTGGCTGTCCTCCTGCAGCTCCACGTGACTCCTTCCCGCTCTGTCTCCTCGTGCCCAACTGCCAGAGCTACTCTCTGTACACCCCCTGCTGGCGGTCACTGCGCAGGCGCAACAAATTGAAATGCCCTATCTCTATAATGGGGCATATTTCTCTTAATTAAAAAAACCCTATAACTTTCTGAAAAACCACAACCCCAAAAGGCACTACACTGGGGCATACTCTATCTAGTAAAACAAACCCCAAGTCTTAATTCGTCCTCTATCCTGAGTTATGCCTTCCCAAAAAAATCTTCATTCACTCTATAGGAAAACGTTGTCAAAAAGCCACAGAGGGAGTGGCAGAAAAAAACTGACAGTTGGAACTTTAGCTTACTCCCAATTCCTCATTTTTTATTATTTTGCCCTGAAATTTGGCCTGCAGCAGCGGGTGACGATTCTACGCGTCCATGCCAAATTTCAGCTCAGTACGTCCTATCAGTTTTGAGGTGTAGCCCCTCAAACACCATGCCCCCATCTCAGAAGTTCCCTATGGGAGAATTCCGTTTGTTCGATTCAGCCTTAATATAAGGGCACGACCGTGCCCTTATAATTGACAGTATTGTTTTCTTTCAAAAATCCACTTAATTTTCTTTACCCGATTATTAAAATGGTAATTGACAAAAACAAACTACATTGTCACCAGAAGAGCAATACAAAATGTACTAGTGATATATTAAAATCATCTTTCCAGCTTGAATTTCAATGATGCATTGGCGCAACGATTTTGTGAGAAACATCTTCACCCTTAAATAAAGATTTTCTTAATTCCTTACCTGTGTGCTAATTAGATATCACCTTGTTTTCACATTAAACAGACTTCCACATGAGAAAACAGCAAAGATGCAGTGGCGTTAATGTTTCCTGGTGTCAACCTGTATTATTTCCGTAGACATTGAAATGAGGATGCATCTTGCTGCCTTTCCAATGAAGCAAGTTTAATTTAGTAATAGGTGAAAAACCATCCCTACAAAGATGTTAATCAGATACTTGGCTTTGTGGACACTTTTCAGAGAACAAATTAGTTAGCATAAAAATAAAGCCAGAAAATGAAGAGCTGTTTAATCACTCAATTGGATTTTTCTGCCAGCATTTTTCTTTTTCTCTGCAACCCACTGCTAAATTGTGCTTCCTAGCTGTTTTTTTATAAAATCACTGAATCAAATCTAACTCTGATTACATCAGAGAAGGCCAGGTACCCTACACCATAAGAGGGGGTTTGCAATTTTGACTTGTCTACTTAAATATCACCAAAATCTGATCACAAGGTCAATTACGTCCCTGGGTGGGATTGAACCACCAACCTTTTGATTAATAGCTGAACACACTAACCGATTGCGCCACAGAGACACTTTGCAAAAAGTATATACTGACAAAGACTAATAAGCATTCATCTAGAACGTTTCCTAGAAAAACTTTAAAAAGTCAATAATCTGGAGAGTGTAAGATGTTTCTTCCAGCAACCAATGAAGAAACACATTGGTACTTTCGCATGATGAGTGAGTGCTTCAGGATCTCTTGCACTTACATGTGCAGCAGAGTACTGCAATGGAAGCATGCTGGGTCCATAACCCAGAGGTAGGCAGATTGAAACTATCCTTTGCTATATGCATTTTTTTGTTGTTCATTAAAGTAATCCAAAACTGGGATTGATATTTTAGCTTTAATTTTTACTTAAAGTACAATAACTTTTACCATTTTAATTTGTTTTAATAGTATATTGACAGTATTGTTTTCTTTCAAAAATCCACTTAATTTTCTTTACCCTATTATTAAAATGGTAATTGACAAAAACAAACTACATTGTCACCAGAAGGGCAATACAAAATGTACAAGTGATATATTAAAATCATCTTTCCAGCTTGAATTTCAATGATGCATTGGGGCAACGATTTTGTGAGAAACATCTTCACCCTTAAATAAAGATTTTCTTAATTACTTACCTGTGTGCTAATTAGATATCACCTTGTTTTCACATTAAACAGACTTCCACATGAGAAAGCAGCAAGGATGCAGTGGCGTTAATGTTTCCTGGTGTCAACCTGTATTATTTCAGTAGATATTGAAATGAGGATGCATCTTGCTGCCTTTCCAATGAAGCAAGTTTAATTTAGTAATAGGTGAAAAACCATCCCTACAAATATGTTAATCAGATACTTGGCTTTGTGGACACTTTTCAGAGAACAAATTAGTTAGCATAAAAATAAAGCCAGAAAATGAAGAGCTGTTTAATCACTCAATTGGATTTTTCTGCCAGCATTTTTCTTTTTCTCTGCAACCCACTGCTAAATTGTGCTTCCTAGCTGTTTTTATAAAATCACTGAATCAAATCTAACTCTGATTACATCAGAGAAGGCCAGGTACCCTACACCATAACAGGGGGTTTGAAATTTTGACTTGTCTACTTAAAGATCACCAAAATCTGATAACAAGGTCAATTAAGTCCCTGGGTGGGATTGAACCACCAACCTTTTGGTTAATAGCCTTACACACTAACTGATTGCGCCACCGCGACACTTTGCAAAAGTACATACTGACAAAGGCTAATAAGCATTCATCTAGAACGATTCCTAGAAACATTTTAAAAAGTCAATAATGTGGAGAGTTTTTGTATGATGTTTCTTCCATCAACCAATGAAGAAACACATTGGTACTTTCCCATGATGAGTGAGTGCTTCAGGATCTCTTGCACTTACATGTGCAGCAGAGTACTGTAATGGAAGCATGCTGGGTCCATAACCCAGAGGTAGGCAGATTGAAACTATCCTCTGCTATATGCATTTTTTTTTTGTTAATTAAAGTAATCCAAAACTGGGATTGATATTTTTGCTCTTTTATTTTTACTTAAAGTACAATAACTTTTACCATTTTAATTTGTTTTAATAGTATATTGACAGTATTGTTTTCTTTCAAAAATCCAATTAATTTTCTTTACCCGATTATTAAAATGGTAATTGACAAAAACAAACTACATTGTCACCAGAAGAGCAATACAAAATGTACAAGTGATATATTAAAATCATCTTTCCAGCTTGAATTTCAATGATGCATTGGGGCAACGATTTTGTGAGAAACATCTTCACCCTTAAATAAAGATTTTCTTAATTCCTTACCTGTGTGCTAATTAGATATCACCTTGTTTTCACATTAAACAGACTTCCACATGAGAAAGCAGCAAGGATGCAGTGGCGTTAATGTTTCCTGGTGTCAACCTGTATTATTTCAGTAGATATTGAAATGAGGATGCATCTTGCTGCCTTTCCAATGAAGCAAGTTTAATTTAGTAATAGGTGAAAAACCATCCCTTCAAAGATGTTAATCAGATACTTGGCTTTGTGGACACTTTTCAGAGAACAAATTTGTTAGCATAAAAATAAAGCCAGAAAATGAAGAGCTGTTTAATCAGTCAATTGGATTTTTTTGCCAGCATATTTCTTTTTCTCTGCAACCCACTGCTAAATTGTGCTTCCTAGCTGTTTTTATAAAATCACTGAATCAAATCTAACTCTGATTACATCAGAGAAGGCCAGGTACCCTACACCATAACAGGGGTTTTCGAAATTTTGACTTGTCTACTTAAAGATCACCAAAATCTGATAACAAGGTCAATTAAGTCCCTGGGTGGGATTGAACCACCAACCTTTTGGTTAATAGCCTTACACACTAACTGATTGCGCCACCGCGACACTTTGCAAAAGAACATACTGACAAAGGCTAATAAGCATTCATCTAGAACGATTCCTAGAAACATTTTAAAAAGTCAATAATGTGGAGAGTTTTTGTATGATGTTTCTTCCATCAACCAATGAAGAAACACATTGGTACTTTCCCATGATAAGTGAGTGCTTCAGGATCTCTTGCACTTACATGTGCAGCAGAGTACTGTAATGGAAGCATGCTGGGTCCATAACCCAGAGGTAGGCAGATTGAAACTATCCTCTGCTATATGCATTTTTTTTTTGTTAATTAAAGTAATCCAAAACTGGGATTGATATTTTTGCTCTTTAATTTTTACTTAAAGTACAATAACTTTTACCATTTTAATTTGTTTTAATAGTATATTGACAGTATTGTTTTCTTTCAAAAATCCAATTAATTTTCTTTACCCGATTATTAAAATGGTAATTGACAAAAGCAAACTACATTGTCACCAGAAGAGCAATACAAAATGTACAAGTGATATATTAAAATCATCTTTCCAGCTTGAATTTCAATGATGCATTGGGGCAACGATTTTGTGAGAAACATCTTCACCCTTAAATAAAGATTTTCTTAATTCCTTACCTGTGTGCTAATTAGATATCACCTTGTTTTCACATTAAACAGACTTCCACATGAGAAAGCAGCAAGGATGCAGTGGCGTTAATGTTTCCTGGTGTCAACCTGTATTATTTCAGTAGATATTGAAATGAGGATGCATCTTGCTGCCTTTCCAATGAAGCAAGTTTAATTTAGTAATAGGTGAAAAACCATCCCTACAAAGATGTTAATCAGATACTTGGCTTTGTGGACACTTTTCAGAGAACAAATTTGTTAGCATAAAAATAAAGCCAGAAAATGAAGAGCTGTTTAATCAGTCAATTGGATTTTTTTGCCAGCATATTTCTTTTTCTCTGCAACCCACTGCTAAATTGTGCTTCCTAGCTGTTTTTATAAAATCACTGAATCAAATCTAACTCTGATTACATCAGAGAAGGCCAGGTACCCTACACCATAACAGGGGTTTTCGAAATTTTGACTTGTCTACTTAAATATCACCAAAATCTGATCACAAGGTTAATTACATCCCTGGGTGGGATTGAACCACCAACCTTTTGATTAATAGCTGAACACACTAACCGATTGCGCCACAGAGACACTTTGCAAAAAGTACATACTGACAAAGACTAATAAGCATTCATCTAGAACGTTTCCTAGAAAAACTTTAAAAAGTCAATAATCTGGAGAGTTTTTGTAAGATGTTTCTTCCAGCAACCAATGAAGAAACACATTGGTACTTTCGCATGATGAGTGAGTGCTTCAGGATCTCTTGCACTTACATGTGCAGCAGAGTACTGCACTGGAAGCATGCTGGGCCCATAACCCAGAGGTAGGCAGATTGAAACTATCCTTTGCTATATGCATTTTTTTTTTGTTCATTAAAGTAATCCAAAACTGGGATTGATATTTTAGCTTTTATTTTTACTTAAAGTACAATAACTTTTACCATTTTAATTTTTTTTAATAGTATATTGACAGTATTGTTTTCTTTCAAAAATCCAATTAATTTTCTTTACCCGATTATTAAAATGGTAATTGACAAAAACAAACTACATTGTCACCAGAAGAGCAATACAAAATGTACAAGTGATATATTAAAATCATCTTTCCAGCTTGAATTTCAATGATGCATTGGGGCAACGATTTTGTGAGAAACATCTTCACCCTTAAATAAAGATTTTCTTAATTCCTTACCTGTGTGCTAATTAGATATCACCTTGTTTTCACATTAAACAGACTTCCACATGAGAAAGCAGCAAGGATGCAGTGGCGTTAATGTTTCCTGGTGTCAACCTGTATTATTTCAGTAGATATTGAAATGAGGATGCATCTTGCTGCCTTTCCAATGAAGCAAGTTTAATTTAGTAATAGGTGAAAAACCATCCCTACAAATATGTTAATCAGATACTTGGCTTTGTGGACACTTTTCAGAGAACAAATTAGTTAGCATAAAAATAAAGCCAGAAAATGAAGAGCTGTTTAATCACTCAATTGGATTTTTCTGCCAGCATTTTTCTTTTTCTCTGCAACCCACTGCTAAATTGTGCTTCCTAGCTGTTTTTATAAAATCACTGAATCAAATCTAACTCTGATTACATCAGAGAAGGCCAGGTACCCTACACCATAACAGGGGGTTTGAAATTTTGACTTGTCTACTTAAAGATCACCAAAATCTGATAACAAGGTCAATTAAGTCCCTGGGTGGGATTGAACCACCAACCTTTTGGTTAATAGCCTTACACACTAACTGATTGCGCCACCGCGACACTTTGCAAAAGTACATACTGACAAAGGCTAATAAGCATTCATCTAGAACGATTCCTAGAAACATTTTAAAAAGTCAATAATGTGGAGAGTTTTTGTATGATGTTTCTTCCATCAACCAATGAAGAAACACATTGGTACTTTCCCATGATGAGTGAGTGCTTCAGGATCTCTTGCACTTACATGTGCAGCAGAGTACTGTAATGGAAGCATGCTGGGTCCATAACCAAGAGGTAGGCAGATTGAAACTATCCTCTGCTATATGCATTTTTTTTTTGTTAATTAAAGTAATCCAAAACTGGGATTGATATTTTTGCTCTTTTATTTTTACTTAAAGTACAATAACTTTTACCATTTTAATTTGTTTTAATAGTATATTGACAGTATTGTTTTCTTTCAAAAATCCAATTAATTTTCTTTACCCGATTATTAAAATGGTAATTGACAAAAGCAAACTACATTGTCACCAGAAGAGCAATACAAAATGTACAAGTGATATATTAAAATCATCTTTCCAGCTTGAATTTCAATGATGCATTGGGGCAACGATTTTGTGAGAAACATCTTCACCCTTAAATAAAGATTTTCTTAATTCCTTACCTGTGTGCTAATTAGATATCACCTTGTTTTCACATTAAACAGACTTCCACATGAGAAAGCAGCAAGGATCCAGTGGCGTTAATGTTTCCTGGTGTCAACCTGTATTATTTCAGTAGATATTGAAATGAGGATGCATCTTGCTGCCTTTCCAATGAAGCAAGTTTAATTTAGTAATAGGTGAAAAACCATCCCTACAAAGATGTTAATCAGATACTTGGCTTTGTGGACACTTTTCAGAGAACAAATTTGTTAGCATAAAAATAAAGCCAGAAAATGAAGAGCTGTTTAATCAGTCAATTGGATTTTTTTGCCAGCATATTTCTTTTTCTCTGCAACCCACTGCTAAATTGTGCTTCCTAGCTGTTTTTATAAAATCACTGAATCAAATCTAACTCTGATTACATCAGAGAAGGCCAGGTACCCTACACCATAACAGGGGTTTTCGAAATTTTGACTTGTCTACTTAAATATCACCAAAATCTGATCACAAGATCAATTACGTCCCTGGGTGGGATTGAACCACCAACCTTTTGATTAATAGCTGAACACACTAACCGATTGCGCCACAGAGACACTTTGCAAAAAGTACATACTGACAAAGACTAATAAGCATTCATCTAGAACGTTTCCTAGAAAAACTTTAAAAAGTCAATAATCTGGAGAGTTTTTGTAAGATGTTTCTTCCAGCAACCAATGAAGAAACACATTGGTACTTTCGCATGATGAGTGAGTGCTTCAGGATCTCTTGCACTTACATGTGCAGCAGAGTACTGCACTGGAAGCATGCTGGGCCCATAACCCAGAGGTAGGCAGATTGAAACTATCCTTTGCTATATGCATTTTTTTTTTGTTCATTAAAGTAATCCAAAACTGGGATTGATATTTTAGCTTTTATTTTTACTTAAAGTACAATAACTTTTACCATTTTAATTTTTTCTAATAGTATATTGACAGTATTGTTTTCTTTCAAAAATCCAATTAATTTTCTTTACCCGATTATTAAAATGGTAATTGACAAAAACAAACTACATTGTCACCAGAAGAGCAATACAAAATGTACAAGTGATATATTAAAATCATCTTTCCAGCTTGAATTTCAATGATGCATTGGGGCAACGATTTTGTGAGAAACATCTTCACCCTTAAATAAAGATTTTCTTAATTCCTTACCTGTGTGCTAATTAGATATCACCTTGTTTTCACATTAAACAGACTTCCACATGAGAAAGCAGCAAGGATGCAGTGGCGTTAATGTTTCCTGGTGTCAACCTGTATTATTTCAGTAGATATTGAAATGAGGATGCATCTTGCTGCCTTTCCAATGAAGCAAGTTTAATTTAGTAATAGGTGAAAAACCATCACTACAAATATGTTAATCAGATACTTGGCTTTGTGGACACTTTTCAGAGAACAAATTAGTTAGCATAAAAATAAAGCCAGAAAATGAAGAGCTGTTTAATCATTCAATTGGATTTTTCTGCCAGCATATTTCTTTTTCTCTGCAACCCACTGCTAAATTGTGCTTCCTAGCTGTTTTTATAAAATCACTGAATCAAATCTAACTCTGATTACATCAGAGAAGGCCAGGTACCCTACACCATAAGAGGGGGTTTGCAATTTTGACTTGTCTACTTAAATATCACCAAAATCTGATCACAAGGTCAATTACGTCCCTGGGTGGGATTGAACCACCAACCTTTTGATTAATAGCTGAACACACTAACCGATTGCGCCACAGAGACACTTTGCAAAAAGTATATACTGACAAAGACTAATAAGCATTCATCTAGAACGTTTCCTAGAAAAACTTTAAAAAGTCAATAATCTGGAGAGTGTTTGTAAGATGTTTCTTCCAGCAACCAATGAAGAAACACATTGGTACTTTCGCATGATGAGTGAGTGCTTCAGGATCTCTTGCACTTACATGTGCAGCAGAGTACTGCAATGGAAGCATGCTGGGTCCACAACCCAGAGGTAGGCAGATTGAAACTATCCTTTGCTATATGCATTTTTTTTTGTTCATTAAAGTAATCCAAAACTGGGATTGATATTTTAGCTTTTATTTTTACTTAAAGTACAATAACTTTTACCATTTTAATTTGTTTTAATAGTATATTGACAGTATTGTTTTCTTTCAAAAATCCACTTAATTTTCTTTACCCTATTATTAAAATGGTAATTGACAAAAACAAACTACATTGTCACCAGAAGAGCAATACAAAATGTACAAGTGATATATTAAAATCATCTTTCCAGCTTGAATTTCAATGATGCATTGGGGCAACGATTTTGTGAGAAACATCTTCACCCTTAAATAAAGATTTTCTTAATTCCTTACCTGTGTGCTAATTAGATATCACCTTGTTTTCACATTAAACAGACTTCCACATGAGAAAGCAGCAAGGATGCAGTGGCGTTAATGTTTCCTGGTGTCAACCTGTATTATTTCAGTAGATATTGAAATGAGGATGCATCTTGCTGCCTTTCCAATGAAGCAAGTTTAATTTAGTAATAGGTGAAAAACCATCCCTACAAATATGTTAATCAGATACTTGGCTTTGTGGACACTTTTCAGAGAACAAATTAGTTAGCATAAAAATAAAGCCAGAAAATGAAGAGCTGTTTAATCACTCAATTGGATTTTTCTGCCAGCATTTTTCTTTTTCTCTGCAACCCACTGCTAAATTGTGCTTCCTAGCTGTTTTTATAAAATCACTGAATCAAATCTAACTCTGATTACATCAGAGAAGGCCAGGTACCCTACACCATAACAGGGGGTTTGAAATTTTGACTTGTCTACTTAAAGATCACCAAAATCTGATAACAAGGTCAATTAAGTCCCTGGGTGGGATTGAACCACCAACCTTTTGGTTAATAGCCTTACACACTAACTGATTGCGCCACCGCGACACTTTGCAAAAGTCCATACTGACAAAGGCTAATAAGCATTCATCTAGAACGATTCCTAGAAACATTTTAAAAAGTCAATAATGTGGAGAGTTTTTGTATGATGTTTCTTCCATCAACCAATGAAGAAACACATTGGTACTTTCCCATGATGAGTGAGTGCTTCAGGATCTCTTGCACTTACATGTGCAGCAGAGTACTGTAATGGAAGCATGCTGGGTCCATAACCCAGAGGTAGGCAGATTGAAACTATCCTCTGCTATATGCATTTTTTTTTTGTTAATTAAAGTAATCCAAAACTGGGATTGATATTTTTGCTCTTTTATTTTTACTTAAAGTACAATAACTTTTACCATTTTAATTTGTTTTAATAGTATATTGACAGTATTGTTTTCTTTCAAAAATCCAATTAATTTTCTTTACCCGATTATTAAAATGGTAATTGACAAAAGCAAACTACATTGTCACCAGAAGAGCAATACAAAATGTACAAGTGATATATTAAAATCATCTTTCCAGCTTGAATTTCAATGATGCATTGGGGCAACGATTTTGTGAGAAACATCTTCACCCTTAAATAAAGATTTTCTTAATTCCTTACCTGTGTGCTAATTAGATATCACCTTGTTTTCACATTAAACAGACTTCCACATGAGAAAGCAGCAAGGATGCAGTGGCGTTAATGTTTCCTGGTGTCAACCTGTATTATTTCAGTAGATATTGAAATGAGGATGCATCTTGCTGCCTTTCCAATGAAGCAAGTTTAATTTAGTAATAGGTGAAAAACCATCCCTACAAAGATGTTAATCAGATACTTGGCTTTGTGGACACTTTTCAGAGAACAAATTTGTTAGCATAAAAATAAAGCCAGAAAATGAAGAGCTGTTTAATCAGTCAATTGGATTTTTTTGCCAGCATATTTCTTTTTCTCTGCAACCCACTGCTAAATTGTGCTTCCTAGCTGTTTTTATAAAATCACTGAATCAAATCTAACTCTGATTACATCAGAGAAGGCCAGGTACCCTACACCATAACAGGGGTTTTCGAAATTTTGACTTGTCTACTTAAATATCACCAAAATCTGATCACAAGGTCAATTACGTCCCTGGGTGGGATTGAACCACCAACCTTTTGATTAATAGCTGAACACACTAACCGATTGCGCCACAGAGACACTTTGCAAAAAGTACATACTGACAAAGACTAATAAGCATTCATCTAGAACGTTTCCTAGAAAAACTTTAAAAAGTCAATAATCTGGAGAGTTTTTGTAAGATGTTTCTTCCAGCAACCAATGAAGAAACACATTGGTACTTTCGCATGATGAGTGAGTGCTTCAGGATCTCTTGCACTTACATGTGCAGCAGAGTACTGCACTGGAAGCATGCTGGGCCCATAACCCAGAGGTAGGCAGATTGAAACTATCCTTTGCTATATGCATTTTTTTTTTGTTCATTAAAGTAATCCAAAACTGGGATTGATATTTTAGCTTTTATTTTTACTTAAAGTACAATAACTTTTACCATTTTAATTTGTTTTAATAGTATATTGACAGTATTGTTTTCTTTCAAAAATCCAATTAATTTTCTTTACCCGAGTATTAAAATGGTAATTGACAAAAACAAACTACATTGTCACCAGAAGAGCAATACAAAATGTACAAGTGATATATTAAAATCATCTTTCCAGCTTGAATTTCAATGATGCATTGGGGCAACGATTTTGTGAGAAACATCTTCACCCTTAAATAAAGATTTTCTTAATTCCTTACCTGTGTGCTAATTAGATATCACCTTGTTTTCACATTAAACAGACTTCCACATGAGAAAGCAGCAAGGATGCAGTGGCGTTAATGTTTCCTGGTGTCAACCTGTATTATTTCAGTAGATATTGAAATGAGGATGCATCTTGCTGCCTTTCCAATGAAGCAAGTTTAATTTAGTAATAGGTGAAAAACCATCCCTACAAAGATGTTAATCAGATACTTGGCTTTGTGGACACTTTTCAGAGAACAAATTTGTTAGCATAAAAATAAAGCCAGAAAATGAAGAGCTGTTTAATCAGTCAATTGGATTTTTTTGCCAGCATATTTCTTTTTCTCTGCAACCCACTGCTAAATTGTGCTTCCTAGCTGTTTTTATAAAATCACTGAATCAAATCTAACTCTGATTACATCAGAGAAGGCCAGGTACCCTACACCATAACAGGGGTTTTCGAAATTTTGACTTGTCTACTTAAATATCACCAAAATCTGATCACAAGGTCAATTACGTCCCTGGGTGGGATTGAACCACCAACCTTTTGATTAATAGCTGAACACACTAACCGATTGCGCCACAGAGACACTTTGCAAAAAGTACATACTGACAAAGACTAATAAGCATTCATCTAGAACGTTTCCTAGAAAAACTTTAAAAAGTCAATAATCTGGAGAGTTTTTGTAAGATGTTTCTTCCAGCAACCAATGAAGAAACACATTGGTACTTTCGCATGATGAGTGAGTGCTTCAGGATCTCTTGCACTTACATGTGCAGCAGAGTACTGCACTGGAAGCATGCTGGGCCCATAACCCAGAGGTAGGCAGATTGAAACTATCCTTTGCTATATGCATTTTTTTTTGTTCATTAAAGTAATCCAAAACTGGGATTGATATTTTAGCTTTTATTTTTACTTAAAGTACAATAACTTTTACCATTTTAATTTTTTCTAATAGTATATTGACAGTATTGTTTTCTTTCAAAAATCCAATTAATTTTCTTTACCCGATTATTAAAATGGTAATTGACAAAAACAAACTACATTGTCACCAGAAGAGCAATACAAAATGTACAAGTGATATATTAAAATCATCTTTCCAGCTTGAATTTCAATGATGCATTGGGGCAACGATTTTGTGAGAAACATCTTCACCCTTAAATAAAGATTTTCTTAATTCCTTACCTGTGTGCTAATTAGATATCACCTTGTTTTCACATTAAACAGACTTCCACATGAGAAAGCAGCAAGGATGCAGTGGCGTTAATGTTTCCTGGTGTCAACCTGTATTATTTCAGTAGATATTGAAATGAGGATGCATCTTGCTGCCTTTCCAATGAAGCAAGTTTAATTTAGTAATAGGTGAAAAACCATCACTACAAATATGTTAATCAGATACTTGGCTTTGTGGACACTTTTCAGAGAACAAATTAGTTAGCATAAAAATAAAGCCAGAAAATGAAGAGCTGTTTAATCATTCAATTGGATTTTTCTGCCAGCATATTTCTTTTTCTCTGCAACCCACTGCTAAATTGTGCTTCCTAGCTGTTTTTATAAAATCACTGAATCAAATCTAACTCTGATTACATCAGAGAAGGCCAGGTACCCTACACCATAAGAGGGGGTTTGCAATTTTGACTTGTCTACTTAAATATCACCAAAATCTGATCACAAGGTCAATTACGTCCCTGGGTGGGATTGAACCACCAACCTTTTGATTAATAGCTGAACACACTAACCGATTGCGCCACAGAGACACTTTGCAAAAACTATATACTGACAAAGACTAATAAGCATTCATCTAGAACGTTTCCTAGAAAAACTTTAAAAAGTCAATAATCTGGAGAGTGTTTGTAAGATGTTTCTTCCAGCAACCAATGAAGAAACACATTGGTACTTTCGCATGATGAGTGAGTGCTTCAGGATCTCTTGCACTTACATGTGCAGCAGAGTACTGCAATGGAAGCATGCTGGGTCCATAACCCAGAGGTAGGCAGATTGAAACTATCCTTTGCTATATGCATTTTTTTTTGTTCATTAAAGTAATCCAAAACTGGGATTGATATTTTAGCTTTTATTTTTACTTAAAGTACAATAACTTTTACCATTTTAATTTGTTTTAATAGTATATTGACAGTATTGTTTTCTTTCAAAAATCCACTTAATTTTCTTTACCCTATTATTAAAATGGTAATTGACAAAAACAAACTACATTGTCACCAGAAGAGCAATACAAAATGTACAAGTGATATATTAAAATCATCTTTCCAGCTTGAATTTCAATGATGCATTGGGGCAACGATTTTGTGAGAAACATCTTCACCCTTAAATAAAGATTTTCTTAATTCCTTACCTGTGTGCTAATTAGATATCACCTTGTTTTCACATTAAACAGACTTCCACATGAGAAAGCAGCAAGGATGCAGTGGCGTTAATGTTTCCTGGTGTCAACCTGTATTATTTCAGTAGATATTGAAATGAGGATGCATCTTGCTGCCTTTCCAATGAAGCAAGTTTAATTTAGTAATAGGTGAAAAACCATCCCTACAAATATGTTAATCAGATACTTGGCTTTGTGGACACTTTTCAGAGAACAAATTAGTTAGCATAAAAATAAAGCCAGAAAATGAAGAGCTGTTTAATCACTCAATTGGATTTTTCTGCCAGCATTTTTCTTTTTCTCTGCAACCCACTGCTAAATTGTGCTTCCTAGCTGTTTTTATAAAATCACTGAATCAAATCTAACTCTGATTACATCAGAGAAGGCCAGGTACCCTACACCATAACAGGGGGTTTGAAATTTTGACTTGTCTACTTAAAGATCACCAAAATCTGATAACAAGGTCAATTAAGTCCCTGGGTGGGATTGAACCACCAACCTTTTGGTTAATAGCCTTACACACTAACTGATTGCGCCACCGCGACACTTTGCAAAAGTACATACTGACAAAGGCTAATAAGCATTCATCTAGAACGATTCCTAGAAACATTTTAAAAAGTCAATAATGTGGAGAGTTTTTGTATGATGTTTCTTCCATCAACCAATGAAGAAACACATTGGTACTTTCCCATGATGAGTGAGTGCTTCAGGATCTCTTGCACTTACATGTGCAGCAGAGTACTGTAATGGAAGCATGCTGGGTCCATAACCCAGAGGTAGGCAGATTGAAACTATCCTCTGCTATATGCATTTTTTTTTGTTAATTAAAGTAATCCAAAACTGGGATTGATATTTTTGCTCTTTTATTTTTACTTAAAGTACAATAACTTTTACCATTTTAATTTGTTTTAATAGTATATTGACAGTATTGTTTTCTTTCAAAAATCCAATTAATTTTCTTTACCCGATTATTAAAATGGTAATTGACAAAAGCAAACTACATTGTCACCAGAAGAGCAATACAAAATGTACAAGTGATATATTAAAATCATCTTTCCAGCTTGAATTTCAATGATGCATTGGGGCAACGATTTTGTGAGAAACATCTTCACCCTTAAATAAAGATTTTCTTAATTCCTTACCTGTGTGCTAATTAGATATCACCTTGTTTTCACATTAAACAGACTTCCACATGAGAAAGCAGCAAGGATGCAGTGGCGTTAATGTTTCCTGGTGTCAACCTGTATTATTTCAGTAGATATTGAAATGAGGATGCATCTTGCTGCCTTTCCAATGAAGCAAGTTTAATTTAGTAATAGGTGAAAAACCATCCCTACAAAGATGTTAATCAGATACTTGGCTTTGTGGACACTTTTCAGAGAACAAATTTGTTAGCATAAAAATAAAGCCAGAAAATGAAGAGCTGTTTAATCAGTCAATTGGATTTTTTTGCCAGCATATTTCTTTTTCTCTGCAACCCACTGCTAAATTGTGCTTCCTAGCTGTTTTTATAAAATCACTGAATCAAATCTAACTCTGATTACATCAGAGAAGGCCAGGTACCCTACACCATAACAGGGGTTTTCGAAATTTTGACTTGTCTACTTAAATATCACCAAAATCTGATCACAAGGTCAATTACGTCCCTGGGTGGGATTGAACCACCAACCTTTTGATTAATAGCTGAACACACTAACCGATTGCGCCACAGAGACACTTTGCAAAAAGTACATACTGACAAAGACTAATAAACATTCATCTAGAACGTTTCCTAGAAAAACTTTAAAAAGTCAATAATCTGGAGAGTTTTTGTAAGATGTTTCTTCCAGCAACCAATGAAGAAACACATTGGTACTTTCGCATGATGAGTGAGTGCTTCAGGATCTCTTGCACTTACATGTGCAGCAGAGTACTGCACTGGAAGCATGCTGGGCCCATAACCCAGAGGTAGGCAGATTGAAACTATCCTTTGCTATATGCATTTTTTTTTTGTTCATTAAAGTAATCCAAAACTGGGATTGATATTTTAGCTTTTATTTTTACTTAAAGTACAATAACTTTTACCATTTTAATTTGTTTTAATAGTATATTGACAGTATTGTTTTCTTTCAAAAATCCAATTAATTTTCTTTACCCGAGTATTAAAATGGTAATTGACAAAAACAAACTACATTGTCACCAGAAGAGCAATACAAAATGTACAAGTGATATATTAAAATCATCTTTCCAGCTTGAATTTCAATGATGCATTGGGGCAACGATTTTGTGAGAAACATCTTCACCCTTAAATAAAGATTTTCTTAATTCCTTACCTGTGTGCTAATTAGATATCACCTTGTTTTCACATTAAACAGACTTCCACATGAGAAAGCAGCAAGGATGCAGTGGCGTTAATGTTTCCTGGTGTCAACCTGTATTATTTCAGTAGATATTGAAATGAGGATGCATCTTGCTGCCTTTCCAATGAAGCAAGTTTAATTTAGTAATAGGTGAAAAACCATCCCTACAAATATGTTAATCAGATACTTGGCTTTGTGGACACTTTTCAGAGAACAAATTTGTTAGCATAAAAATAAAGCCAGAAAATGAAG
Organism: Pseudophryne corroboree; assembly: GCF_028390025.1. Taxonomy (NCBI): domain Eukaryota; kingdom Metazoa; phylum Chordata; class Amphibia; order Anura; family Myobatrachidae; genus Pseudophryne; species Pseudophryne corroboree. Next base: position 346,894 of record NW_026970004.1, read on the forward strand.
AGCTGTTTAATCAGTCAATTGGATTTTTTTGCCAGCATATTTCTTTTTCTCTGCAACCCACTGCTAAATTGTGCTTCCTAGCTGTTTTTATAAAATCACTGAATCAAATCTAACTCTGATTACATCAGAGAAGGCCAGGTACCCTACACCATAACAGGGGTTTTCGAAATTTTGACTTGTCTACTTAAATATCACCAAAATCTGATCACAAGGTCAATTACGTCCCTGGGTGGGATTGAACCACCAACCTTTTGATTAATAGCTGAACACACTAACCGATTGCGCCACAGAGACACTTTGCAAAAAGTACATACTGACAAAGACTAATAAGCATTCATCTAGATCGTTTCCTAGAAAAACTTTAAAAAGTCAATAATCTGGAGAGTTTTTGTAAGATGTTTCTTCCAGCAACCAATGAAGAAACACATTGGTACTTTCGCATGATGAGTGAGTGCTTCAGGATCTCTTGCACTAACATGTGCAGCAGAGTACTGCACTGGAAGCATGCTGGGCCCATAACCCAGAGGTAGGCAGATTGAAACTATCCTTTGCTATATGCATTTTTTTTTGCTCATTAAAGTAATCCAAAACTGGGATTGATATTTTAGCTTTTATTTTTACTTAAAGTACAATAACTTTTACCATTTTAATTTGTTTTAATAGTATATTGACAGTATTGTTTTCTTTCAAAAATCCAATTAATTTTCTTTACCCGATTATTAAAATGGTAATTGACAAAAACAAACTACATTGTCACCAGAAGAGCAATACAAAATGTACAAGTGATATATTAAAATCATCTTTCCAGCTTGAATTTCAATGATGCATTGGGGCAACGATTTTGTGAGAAACATCTTCACCCTTAAATAAAGATTTTCTTAATTCCTTACCTGTGTGCTAATTAGATATCACCTTGTTTTCACATTAAACAGACTTCCACATGAGAAAGCAGCAAGGATGCAGTGGCGTTAATGTTTCCTGGTGTCAACCTGTATTATTTCAGTAGATATTGAAATGAGGATGCATCTTGCTGCCTTTCCAATGAAGCAAGTTTAATTTAGTAATAGGTGAAAAACCATCACTACAAATATGTTAATCAGATACTTGGCTTTGTGGACACTTTTCAGAGAACAAATTAGTTAGCATAAAAATAAAGCCAGAAAATGAAGAGCTGTTTAATCACTCAATTGGATTTTTCTGCCAGCATATTTCTTTTTCTCTGCAACCCACTGCTAAATTGTGCTTCCTAGCTGTTTTTATAAAATCACTGAATCAAATCTAACTCTGATTACATCAGAGAAGGCCAGGTACCCTACACCATAACAGGGGGTTTGAAATTTTGACTTGTCTACTTAAAGATCACCAAAATCTGATAACAAGGTCAATTAAGTCCCTGGGTGGGATTGAACCACCAACCTTTTGGTTAATAGCCTTACACACTAACTGATTGCGCCACAGCGACACTTTGCAAAACTATATACTGACAAAGGCTAATAAGCATTCATCTAGAACGATTCCTAGAAACATTTTAAAAAGTCAATAATGTGGAGAGTTTTTGTAAGATGTTTCTTCCATCAACCAATGAAGAAACACATTGGTACTTTCCCATGATGAGTGAGTGCTTCAGGATCTCTTGCACTTACATGTGCAGCAGAGTACTGTAATGGAAGCATGCTGGGTCCATAACCCAGAGGTAGGCAGATTGAAACTATCCTCTGCTATATGCATTTTTTTTTTGTTAATTAAAGTAATCCAAAACTGGGATTGATATTTTTGCTCTTTTATTTTTACTTAAAGTACAATAACTTTTACCATTTTAATTTGTTTTAATAGTATATTGACAGTATTGTTTTCTTTCAAAAATCCAATTAATTTTCTTTACCCGATTATTAAAATGGTAATTGACAAAAGCAAACTACATTGTCACCAGAAGAGCAATACAAAATGTACAAGTGATATATTAAAATCATCTTTCCAGCTTGAATTTCAATGATGCATTGGGGCAACGATTTTGTGAGAAACATCTTCACCCTTAAATAAAGATTTTCTTAATTCCTTACCTGTGTGCTAATTAGATATCACCTTGTTTTCACATTAAACAGACTTCCACATGAGAAAGCAGCAAGGATGCAGTGGCGTTAATGTTTCCTGGTGTCAACCTGTATTATTTCAGTAGATATTGAAATGAGGATGCATCTTGCTGCCTTTCCAATGAAGCAAGTTTAATTTAGTAATAGGTGAAAAACCATCCCTACAAAGATGTTAATCAGATACTTGGCTTTGTGGACACTTTTCAGAGAACAAATTTGTTAGCATAAAAATAAAGCCAGAAAATGAAGAGCTGTTTAATCAGTCAATTGGATTTTTTTGCCAGCATATTTCTTTTTCTCTGCAACCCACTGCTAAATTGTGCTTCCTAGCTGTTTTTATAAAATCACTGAATCAAATCTAACTCTGATTACATCAGAGAAGGCCAGGTACCCTACACCATAACAGGGGTTTTCGAAATTTTGACTTGTCTACTTAAATATCACCAAAATCTGATCACAAGGTCAATTACGTCCCTGGGTGGGATTGAACCACCAACCTTTTGATTAATAGCTGAACACACTAACCGATTGCGCCACAGAGACACTTTGCAAAAAGTCCATACTGACAAAGACTAATAAGCATTCATCTAGAACGTTTCCTAGAAAAACTTTAAAAAGTCAATAATCTGGAGAGTTTTTGTAAGATGTTTCTTCCAGCAACCAATGAAGAAACACATTGGTACTTTCGCATGATGAGTGAGTGCTTCAGGATCTCTTGCACTTACATGTGCAGCAGAGTACTGCACTGGAAGCATGCTGGGCCCATAACCCAGAGGTAGGCAGATTGAAACTATCCTTTGCTATATGCATTTTTTTTTTTGTTCATTAAAGTAATCCAAAACTGGGATTGATATTTTAGCTTTTATTTTTACTTAAAGTACAATAACTTTTACCA